>NC_047084.1:179894775-180197806 GCF_902459505.1 Geotrypetes seraphini | reverse complement strand
TGCAACTTCCCGTTTCTGATAGGGCAGATCGCCGCAAAGGGAAAGCTTCGGGGCAGCTACCGGCAGTTTATGAGAACAGCTGCCATGTCGGGGTCCCTCTGAAAAGGAAAATTTAGGTGTTTAATAAAGAAGTTTGGATCGCAGGGCCCCTTAGATCTATGCTCCCCCCTCTTACGCCAGCCCTGGGACCCTTCTGACAGTTTCGGGCCCTAGGCAAGTGCAGAGCTGCACTCAAGTGGCTAAAGAGCCACATGCGGCTCGCGAGCCGCGGTTTGCCGACCACTGACCTAGGACAACTGGAGGGTCAGGTGATTTGCCTAGAGTCACATGGAGCTGCAGTGGGAACTGACCCAGTTCCCGAAGTTCTTAGCCTCCTGCAGATCGTGCGGCTGGCAGGGAGAAGGCTGGCAGGCTCTGCATGTGAGGTGAGGTGGAGGGAGGGAAATGTAGGGCTGCAGAACGAATTATTTTGTTTTACAGGTATTCTTATGGGAAAACGCGTTTCACACAACGAACGTTTCACATAACAAACTTGCTCCTGGAACGGATTAAGTTCGTTGTGTGAGGCACCACTGTACTGGCAAGTGGGAGCAGATGCATAGCCAAAACAACTAAGGGCTCCTTTTAAGCACTAGCTGAAAATCTACTGCCTGCTCAAAAGGAGGCGGTAGCGGCTAGCACACATGGAAATTTAGCATGCACTATTCCACGCATTAATGCCCTAGCGCGGCTTTGTAAAAGGAGCCCTAAGTGCTGTGGAAACGATGATCGTTTCGTGGTACAGAACCACTGCTTCAGAGCTTTACACCAGCAAGTCAGGCTAACAGTTTAGAAGAACCAACTGCCACTTACTACCGCACATTTATGCCACATAGGAGTTTAAACATCTCTATCATATCTCCCCTCCCCAACCTTTCCTCCAAAGTATACAGATTGAGATCTTTAAGTCTGCAGAAGGGCTCATCGTATTGTCTACAATGACACCCAGATCCTTTACTTGGGCGCTAATCCCCTAAGGTGGGCCCTAGCATCCGGTAACTGTGATTCGGGTTATTCTTCCCAATGTGCATCACTTTGCATTTGTCCACATTAAATTTCATCTGTCATTCGGATGTCCAATTTTCCAATTTCTCAAGGTCTTCCTGCAATTTTTCACAATCTGCCATTAGGCATCTCTGTAGATGCAAGTATGGTATCCCTTTTTTTTTTTTTTTTTTTGCAGGCACCTGTTGACACATACTTTTTTGTTTAAATCACTTTTTAAATGGTTTTAAATGACATGGTCAATTACAGCGATGATTAACACTAATTAAAATGATTAAGGGCTAGATTCACTAACCTGCCCGAATCGGAACAATCCGTGTCTGATTCAGGCAGGTCCGACAAATTCACTTACCTAAAATATGCAGATGGGGTGATCGGAGGAACGCCCCCATTTGCCTGCATAGATCGCACATGCGCAGACCCATCCTAGCCGTGACTTTTTTTTTTAACTTTAAACTTTAGGGCCCGATTTCCTGCTCCTATGTGGCAGCGGCGGCGGTGGCTTCTCCCCTCCTTCCCTTCAGTGCGAGCCCACAGGTTTAAAGCTGGTGCTGCACTGCGGCGTGCAGCCCGCTTTAAAACCATGGGCTTGCACTGCGGGGAAGGGCGGCAGACAGCAGGAGAGTCAGGACTTGTGAGTTTTAGCCAAGCTTCCTTGTGCATAGAGAGCGCCTGGCGCTCATCCCAAAACTGTTGCAAACTTTTTGATCGACTGGGAGCCGAGTTTGAACAGGGGAAGTTTTAGCCGAGGTGAGCAGGAAAATCGGGGAGAGCAGGCAGGAGAGATCGGGGCAGGCAGGCAATGGGTTTGGGTTCGGGGCAGGCAGGCAGGCTCGTTCGGGGCTGCAGGAGATGGGTCTGACAAGTTAGAAAGCAGAGCGGCAGAAGGCAGGGCAGTCGCAAAGGGCTTCAGCGACTGGTCCTGAGCAGTCGCTTTTTGCGAGCCCAGTCGGATAGAAAAAAAAGTTTAGTGAATCGCGTCCTTGCCTACTTTGCATGCAGTTCCCCTCATTTGCATGCACACACCGAAAGCGGATCGCTACACAGCTTAGTGAATACTGCAGGAGGAAAATCTGGTCGCTAAGGGCTTGCAAACCGATCGGTACACGATCGGTTTGCTTAGTGAATCTAGCCCTAAGTTAGACAAGGTAGGGCACCTACCACCAGCTAACTTATGACGCACTTTAGAGGATTTGGGCCTTTGTGCTCTATTTTTTTGCCTGTTACATTGCCAACACATGGTATTTTGGTATACTGTATTTGAAAGGGCCGTTTTATAGCAACCCCCGGGCTTCTATTTTACTATGCTGAAGCAGTCTCTAGCTAATTAAATTTCCTCTTTTTTTTAACGTTCATAGATTAATTTATTAAATAGTTGAGTCCTTGAGCCATAGGACTGCGTTTCTTGTTTCTCACATGCTGACCTCATCTATTACCTTTAAGTCATTTCTAAGTACGTCTCTCCTGCAGTCTGCGGCAGCAAGGAACCTTCATGTGCTGCAGCTTAATGAGGCTTAGACACAAGTCACAAGTCCCCAAAGAAAAGTACTACCTGATCTACTTCATTTATTCCTTCCAATAATCATGCCATTACCTGGAGCTTCTGTTTTTAATTAGTGATATATAATGATTAATAATGGACAATTTGCATCCAATTAAGCCCCCTGAAGAATTAGTAAGGGACAAAAAGGCTGAGCAGTGTTTATCATTATGCAATGAGCATTTGCTTAATTACTAAGTATGATCCTGCTATATGCACAGTTCTCAAAAGAAGATTTCACAGCATAACTACACTATAAAAACATCAGGTCTCACTGATGTATTTGTGCAGAGTGAGCTTGTCCTAACATACGAGGTCTGTTCAAAATGTTCCAGGACTGATTTTATAAAAATGTATTAAACAATCTTACTACTTTTTTTTTAAGTTCAATATATATAGAGGGGCATAATCGAAAGGGACGTCTAAGTCCATTTACGTCCATCTCGCAAGTCGTCCAAAGTTAAAAACAGCCTAAGACACATTTTCAAAAGATACGTCCAACTTTTTTTTTACTTTCGAAAATTGTCTAATTATACGTCCTGCCGATCTGATCATCCAAGCCGCTAAATCGTCCATCTTTATACCACATTTCCGTCCAACTTTCCGTCCAAGTCCAAAACGCCTAGAGCAAGCCCTGTTGGACGTGGGAGGGGTCTGCAAAGTGATGGACTGCACACCCAGACATGCCACCTAAATAGTGGGGTACCTTATAGGGCACTGCTGTGAACTTCAGAAAACGGGTGCCATGGCTTCTCCTCCCTTATAGATTATGGTGAGCCCCCCAAACCACCTCCAGAATCCCCTAGACCCACTTATCTACCACCCCAATAGCCCTTATGGCTGCAGAAGCCACTTATATGCCAGTAAAAAAGGGTTTTGGGGGTATATAGGGGAGTGCACATGTTTAAGTATGAATGCAGTGATTACAGGGACTTATGGGCATGGGTCCTCCTCTCTATGGGTCCCTAACCCACCCCCAAGATGACTTAAGCTGCCTCTGGGCTGGACGACTAGGCTTTCCTATGCCAGGCGGCTAGGTGATGATGGTCTGGAAGCTGAAATTTAAAGTTGTGAATACAATTTTTATGGGGGTGGGGGGAGGGGGTCGGTGATCACTGGGGTAGTTTGTGGGAATCTGTGTTTGAAGTGCTTATCTGGTGAGTTTATGTGGGTTTTTGTGACTTAGACCATGTTTTACATGGTCTAGGTCACAACATCCAAGTTTCGTCTAGGCTCTGTTGTTAAACTTTCGGTTATACATGCTGTACGACTAAGTCAAAGCAGGCCCACGTCACGCCCAACTCCCTCCCTCGACACGCCTCCTGAAACGCCCCATTTAGCTTTGGACGTTGAGCGGCACTATGAAGGCCTAGGTCATTTAGAAATACGTCCAAAACCCGTTTTTATTATCAGCACTTGGACGTTTTTGAGAAATGTTCGTCCAAGTGCCAACTTAGGACGATTTTTGGATGTGTTTCTCTTTTGATTATGATCCCCTTATTGTTTATGAAATCATACAAAGAAAGGAAAAATTGAACACTTGACAGAGTTGTACAGATTAATAACGAGCAAGAACAGTCAATAACAGCCGGATGACAGTTTAAAGCAGTGGAGATAAAATTACAGATTTGTGAGAAAGAGTACATTAAAATATCTCAGCAAGGTAAATAACTCAGTTGCTAGACAACTTTTCACAAAAGAAGGTCAATGGTTTCCATATCCCCTCATGCCTATGTAAATTACCTTGTTTTTCAGCAAAGTATCTTTCATAACACATGATCATACAGCCATTGTGCCACCATAAATTGTAAGATAAATTATCAGTATTTTTCCAGTTGGTTAAAATAAGCTTTATGGCTATCAGTAAGAGAAAAATACTGATAAACAATCTTACAACTTATTCCATCGGGTCCTTTTCAAAGTACCCCCCTTCCCTACATATACACTTTTCCCCTCGTCGTTTCCACTTCTGGAAACGGTCCTTAAATGCATCTTCAGAAACCGCCAAAAGTTGCTGCGTCATATTTTGCTTTATGTCTTCAATGGTGTCGAATCACTTTCCTTTCAGTGTGGATTTAAGTTTAGGAAACAAGAAGTCAACAGGTGCCAAATCAGGAGAGTAGGGTGGTCGGAGAAGAACTGTCATTGCGTTTTCACAAATTTTGATGCGTTCAAAACTTTCACGACTCATGACATGCTCCCCGTAAGCCACTTCCAACATTTCATAAGTTTCTGTAGTGGTCTTACCCAATTTAAACCAGAACTTCATGCTGAAACACTGCTCATTGACCTCGCACATGATGAAAAATAGCCGATCCCGAAAACACACTTTCACAAAAACTGCTATAGTTCGGAGACGAAAATAGATATCAACAAACGGAAAAAAAGGGAGGTTACTCGTGAGATTTCAAGCTGCTCAACACCACCTAGTTCATCTCAAAGAACTTCCCATTGGCACACAATTCAAACTGTCCTGGAACTTTTTGAAAATAACTCATACTCATGAACAATGTGACAGGATTTTATTTAGAATGAGACAGGATGAACAATGAGACAGGATTTTATTTAGAATAGAGGCCCTTTCATCTTGTTATAGGTTGAGACAAGGGGTGAGTGGCATCACACAAGAAACACGCTGCTCGCCTCATCCCCCCCCCCCCCCCCCACTAGGATTTCTATTATACAACACTAGCGCTGAGGTTGTTGCATTGGCTCCCTTTTGGAGCGCCTATAAAAAAAATAAAATAGCTGTTTTGGTTTTTAAAACTGTGACAATGCAGCAGTGTTGGCCATTGGTTGCTCCGCTACGCAATTATTAGCCTGTGTCCTTTGCATTCAGAGGGTGTAGGTTTAGCAGATGTATCCTCCCTTGTGATACATGAAAAGGCCCTGCACTCACGATTCAGCATTCTCATAGGTCCTAGATATGAAATATGCTTTCTGAAGGCCTGTTTACTAAGTTGTGTTATTTGCTAATGCATACCTAATGCATCTTAAAATGGCTTACTGCAGCACATGCTTGTGTGTTCTGCAGTAATAGCCATTTTAGCACACACTAATCCACATAAAGCCTGAGATATTGGTCCTTGGGGTATGGTTAGATTCTCGGCTGTCAATGAAACAAAACATAGCTAAAGTGGTGCAAGGAGGATATGCACTACTACAGATCTTATTTAGATTAAAACCGATGCCCCTGCCTGTGCATTTTTCGCTCTGTCATTCAAGCCTTATTGTTATCTCGAATTGATTTCTGGGATTATCATAGAAAACATGCAAACCTGTCCAACCTCTAATGAATTCAATGGCTAAATTGATAATGGGCATTCCTAGGGTTACCCTTATTACCCCTATCTTAAAAGCTCTCCACTGTTCAACAAAGAATTTGCTATAAAGCTCTGTCTGTCGTTCATCAAATATTGTACTCCTCTTCCCCTACTTGTTTTCAAAGCTTGTGGGAAATCTATCAACCCGCAAGATGTTTGAGATCTGAGGGAGGGATTTTGCTCATCAGTTTAAAAGAAAATGGGATTCGTTATGTTAAATCTAGAATATCTATTTTCTCACTTGCCGGTAAGAATCTCTGGAATTCAATTCCAAGTATAATGAGATTATGCAAAGGTCGTATGTCTTTTCAGAAAATGTTAAAAGCACAATAATTTGTGGACGCCTTTCTCTAACTCTGTGGTTATTATTTGTTTTAGATTTAAATAATTTTATATTAAGGAAATTTGTGGGGAAGATTGACTTATTTTGTTTACTGCATTTTACAATGTTTGTGCTTGAAATTGTGGATGTAAATGTTTTAGATTTAAGTGATTCATAAATTTTTTAAATAAATAAATGCTAAAAAAATTATTCTATTTTAGGAGGGAATGGGGGCATATCAGGGGGCAGAGAGTGGATATTCCTGCACTAATAAGTTAGCACAGATACCTTACTGCAGGGGTGTCAAAGTCCCTCCTCGAGGGCCGCAATCCAGTCGGGTTTTCAGGATATCCACAATGAATATGTATGAGATGGATTTGCATGCACTGCCTCCTTGAGATGCAAACCTATCTCATGCATATTTATTGTGGATATCCTGAAAACCTGACCTGGCTCTGGCTCTCGAGAACGGGCTACTGGGCTTGATGGACCATTGGTCTGATCCAATAAGGCTATTCTTATGTTCTTATGGCACCAAGATCCTTTTCCTGGGCAGTGAATCCTAACATGGAACCCTGTATCATGTAATTATAGTTTGGGCTCCTCTTTCCCACATGAATCACTATGTACTTGTTCATATTAAAAATCATCTGCCATTTTGATGTCCAGTCTCCCAGTCTCACTAGGTCCTCTTGCAATTTTTCACAAATCCTCTTATGATTTAACAACTTTGAGTCATCAGCAAATTTAATTGTCTAGTTGTTCCCATCTCTAGATCATTGATACATATGTTAAAAAGCACAGACCCCCCTGGGGACCCCCACTATTTACCTTCCCCATTGAATATATTGACCATTTAAACTCACTGTCAGTTTTCCGTCTTTCAACCATCTTTCCTATCCCATCACTTTCTAATTTTCTCAGAAGTCTTTCCTGAGGTACTTTGTCAAATGACTTTTGAAAATCCAAATGCACCATTTCAACTGGCTCATCTTTATCCACATGTTCATTCACCTCTTCAAAGAAATTTAGTAGATTGGTGAGGCAAGGTTTTCCTTGACTAAATCCATGTTGGCTTTCTCTCATTAATCTACGTTTAAGGATATGTTCTGTCATTTGGTTCTTTATAATAGTCTCTACCATTTTGCCTATCACCGATGTCAGACTCGCTGGTCTATGATTTCCCAGATCACCTCTGGAACCCTTTTTAAAAATCACCATCACAGTCACGAGTTTATTTCAAAAATGTCAAAGCAAATTACAGCTTGCAGAGATAACAGTTTGGAGAAGAGAATTCCTTAAAATTTAGTAAATGAGAGTTTAAGAAAGATGAATGTTGAAAATCTGAAAATAACTTTGAGAATGTAATAGTCTTGTTTCCCACATTTTTACTCTGTATTAGTACCAAATGTAGCCTAGATTTTTAGTTATTACTGCTCTTACTTTTCAGGCATAGAATAGATATAATTCTTCAATGTTCTAAAAATTAGCAAAACTATTCAAAATGGCATGATAGAAATGTCTTTCCTGGTTCTTTGATATTGTGGGCCACCTTGGATTTATATTAGTTTTTGAATTAGTGTCCTAATATTCATGCATTTAGAGGAAGAAAAAGGATGGAAGTAAGTAGGATGTCTAAATGAATCTGATTCATAACGAGGGGCTGTGAATGGGCTGAGCAGTCATTGTCCTTCACCTCTCCACTCCCAGGTGCTTCAAGTCTTCCAGGCACTGTTCTTACACCTCTGTCCTGCACATGACTTTCCTGGTCTCTTGGGCCCAAAGATCATTCCAGCCATTGCCGGTCCCTCTGGTTGCCACCGGTCATGCATTCTGGTCACTCTGGTCATCTCCAGACATTTTGGTAGTCAGTCCCTCTGGTCACCACTGGTCACTCTGGTTGCTGGCCTCTTGGCTCCAGCCAGTCCCCCAGAATCCTCTGATAGTCACCACTGGTCTTGCACAACAGTTTATCAGTCTCTCACCAACCACTGTCAGCCCAAACTTCCCCAGTACACTGGTCTCTCCACAGTCCCAATGGTCACCGGTCACTCCCTGAGGACTCCCCAGGTCCTTCAGGAACTCCACTGAGGACTCTCCCTGGTCCCTCAAGCACTCTCTCTATGAGCACTCTCCAGGTCACTCATGCCCTCTCACTGGTCCTCCCCTGGTCATAAAGCTTGAGGGCTCTCCAGTCCCTCCATGCTCTACCACGTAGATTCTGGGCTACTACCAGTCTCTTTGGTTACTGGCCTCTCAGGTTCATGTCCCCTCTGAAGACTCTCCAGGTACCTCAGATGCTCTCTCTCTCACTGGGCCCTCTACTGGTCATCAAGATTGAGGACTCTCCAGTCCCTCCAAGCCCTACCAGGTAGGTAATACAGAGCAAGGTCTCTCTCTCTCTCTCTCTCTCTCTCTCTCTCTCTCTCTCTCTCTATCTCTCTCTCTCTCTCTCTGCTGCACCGTGCCCCCTGTCAACACTTTTTGGCTTTTAGTTTGTTACTAAAACAGGTCTAGCCCCAAATATTCAAATTATGTCCTGGACGTTTATAGTAGATTATAGTAGATTATAGTAGAAAAATGGCCAAGTCTTAAGCCCACCGTAGTCTTACCCGCACCATGCATCTGTTCCCTTGAGACTTAGGGCCTGTTTTACAAAGCCGTGCTAGCGGCTGCAGCGAGGTAACGGCCCTGAAGCCCATAGAGATTTAAAGAGCTTCGGGGCTGTTGCCACGCGGCAGATGCTAACGCGGCTTTGTAATACAGGCCCTTAGATGAACTACAGATGTACAGCATAGAATTTTGCCTAGAAAATAGGTTTTGAAAATAGCGAATAGGAAGGGTCTGGTGAGAAAAAAATGTCCATTTGCCCTTCTATCACTTTTTGAACGTTTTTCTCTTTTGAAAATGAGCCCCAGTAACTTGCAGGAGATATTTGTTTATCAGATATACATTTACCTCTTTATATTGTATAGTTTTAATATGGTTACATCTACACTAGCTGAAACTTATCAGTTTTGTACAATCATTTTTTTAAATTATTATTTCTACATAGATTTATTTGTCATTATCGTTATATAATTTTTAGACATACATATACTTGTATTTATTCTAGTTTTTTATTATTTATATAATTTTTATTTATGTAACTATTTTCTTATTCTTATTGTTGGTAATCAGTAGCTATCACTTCCAAATTTTATATATTTATTTATAGATTTTGGGCTCCTTTAACTAAACAGCAGTAGAGATTTATACCATGGGTTGGGAAGGTAAATGCTTCAACGCTCATTGAAATTCTATGAGCTTTGGAGCACTTACCTCACCGACCCGTGGTAGAAATTTGTTTTTTATATATTTAGACTCCTGGGGCAGGCCTTATGACAGAAACACAATTTATGTTGAATTATCGTGATATAGACATAATAAAGTTTCTCCATCTGAACACCACTTCTGTTTCTGGTTTTCCTTCTACTCCGCTGTTGCCTGTTCTTTTATGCCTAAATATGATCCTTGCTAAAACTTCATGCACAAGTACCAGGATCAGTCTTTTTCCCAAACCTTAACAATGTGATAAGTAGATGAAAGGTTATCTACTTCATAGAAACATAGAAACATAGAAATAGACGGCAGATAAGGGCCACGGCCCATCAAGTCTGCCCACTCCAATGACCCTCCCTATCTATCTATCTTTGCGGATAGATCCCACATGTCTGTCCCATCTGGCCTTAAAATCTGGCACGCTGCTGGCCTCAATAACCTGAAGTGGAAGACTATTCCAGCGATCAACCACCCTTTCGGTGAAGAAGAACTTCCTAGTGTCACCGTGCAGTTTACCGCCCCTGATTTTCCACTGATGCCCCCTTGTTGCCGCGGGACCCTTGAAAAAGAAGATATCCTCTTCCACCTCGATGCGACCCATGAGATACTTGAATGTCTCAATCATATCTCCCCTCTCTTCCTCATTGGAGTCGTTTTAATAAAAACACACGGAGAATGCAGTTATTTACATATCCTTCCATAAAATCCTGCCGTTATAAGAAGTTCCTTGAGAAAACTTTTTCTTTTCAGGCCGCCAAATTGAATATATGGCTCGGAAAAATGATGTTAGAAGCTCCTTCTAACTTAGATTTTAGGAAATTTCTAAAGACTTAATTTTCAACCATGTTTGCATTTCATTCTCATGTTTTTACTCGCATGGTCTGCACTTTCTTTTTGATCAATTCTACTGAAATGTAGGCACTTTCATTTTGATCAATTTTATTGAAATGTGTATGTATTATCTCTTTGCTGTATTTTATCAAGATGTTTTTTTTAATTGAAATGTATTATTTTTCATGCTGTGAGCCGCTTAGAACCTCCCCAGTATGGCAGCATATAAATAAATTATTATTATTATTATTATTAAAAGCCATAACAAGGGGTTTCTTTTAACTTCATAATGAAATGCTCAATACTCAGAGTTATTCTCCCTGACTGGAGACTATCAGGAACCCTTTATTCTTCAATGGTTAGAAAATTAGATGCAATGTATACCTGACTTCATGGTTGGCCTGGGGAGTTACCTATAACAAGTTCAAAGCAGCTAACAATGACAAAATATATACATGAATTCTGAAGTTTCTCAGGCTTTGCTAATCTGATAAAATCCAACAGCCAGAGAAAAATTAATTTGGAGATTTCTAAGAGATTGTCCTGAGGTTTCAGGGGGAGAGTATAATGAGCAAAACAAAAACTTATTGACCCTCTCGAGCTTTAATAAAATAGAATCAATACTTTAATTTGTTCTACAGAGCATTTTATAGCTGAGATGTCATTTTTATGCATGATGGCCACTCCCCCGCTATGTTTCACAACACAAGCTTGGTGAAAGTGTAAAGTAGTTAGGGAACAGGCTTGCAATAAAAGATGTTTTCCAAACTTTTCAAGCCATGATTCAGCCAGACGTCAAATATCAACAAAGGGCCTCCGAGAATTGGAGGAGGAGATCCACACCAAATCTTTCAACATTCGACACGGAACAGATTTCAAACAAAGCTAACACATAGTAATTTCGTTCCTTTACCTATCTTACACTTATGTAATTTGCTTTCCTAATGACATCGTTGCTTCATTTACGAGCACTGTCAAGGAAACAACAAATATTTTGATCCTCACTAGCATCAGGAGAGTACATGGCCTCATCTTCAAATACAGATAGTGTACTACCCTCATTTTACGTGTACGCAGGTTAAATTATTTATACTCTAATCCAGTTTTATTGTGAACTTCCAGTTTGGCATACTTTCTATAAGTTGTAGATTTTTTCTTATTTGTTTTCCCCTGGGCACATGATCTCTGCTCCTGCTGTCTCATGGGCCCTTCCTATTGTTTCAGACTCTACCCTTATGCCTCACTCTCATCATGTGAATGGGGAAAGAGAGAAAGAAGTGGATCTAATGCCTTAGTCATGCAATCTCTCTGCAGTCATCCCCTTCAAAGCAGCCCTGAGGTACAATATACTGCCTTCTCATACAGTTCACCAGCAAGTTTCAGTAGCTGATCTCCCAGACCCTCTTGTGTGAGGGTGCTGGATTGAGGAACAGATTCATCTTTATGTGGGAATCGGCCCTATTTCAACAATATTTCAATTATAATTGTTTCTCTTTTGGTCTATCTGCATTAGAAAATAATTGGAAATACAGTATTGAGTCTCCTGATGGTAGCATTAAAATGTTGGTTCTATTCCCTATTCCTTGTGCTGAAGTTAAGGGAGTAGTTTATGAGCCCAGGCTTGTTTGTAGCTTGATATCCATGGGCCTCTGTGGCAGATTAAGGGTTTTCCCTCCCCCATGCAAATATTATACCCCCCAGGAAGCAGGAGGTGCTAATCAAATGTGGAACTACAGGTCCCAGCATGCACTGGACTATGGAACTCAGTGTTGAGTCACAAGGTTGGGGCTCACAAGAGAGAGGTATTTCTACCCAGGCTGGGTTCATTCTAGAGAGGTCCCAGAGGGAGAAAGAGGAACTTAAGTTTTCCCTGGATAAAGGCGGATGCAGGCCTTGGGAAAATAGACTGATGCCTGTAGCACACACCAATCAAAGAATATAGCCATGATTTACCTCAACCAGCTGCTACAAGCATCAGTCTGTGATATACTACTAGTCACTGAGACATTCCCATAATGATTCAGTTCCTATCACATGTCTCATCCCTCCATTGGTACTTTTCCACACAGTTAAAAAATATCACGGAAAATGTCTAAAATGTGGGTAGATGGAGGTTTTTCTCAACAAACCCTCCCAATTCATTTTCAAAACCTATTTTCTATGCTACCAATCCCAGGGCAAGCAGTGATTCTTCATGTGTCTCAATAGGAGACGATGGACTTTTCCTCCAAGAACTTATCCAAACCTATTTTAAACCCATTTAAACTATCTGCTGTTACCACATCTTCTGATAATGAATTCCAGAGCTTAACTATTCTTTGAGTGAAAAATATTTCCTCCTATTTGTTTTTAAAAGTATTTCTAAGTAACTTTATTGAGTATCCCCTAGTCTTCGTAATTTTTGAAACAGTAAAAAAATTGATTCACTTTTACCTATTCTACACCATGCAGGATTTTGAAGACTTCAATCATATCTCCCCTCAGCTATCTATTTTCCAAACTGAAGAGCCCTAACATCTTTAGATGTTCTTCATATGAAAGGAGATTCTTCCCTTTTTCATTTTGGTCACTCTTCTTTGAACCTTTTCTAATTTCATTAAATCTTTTAATTGAATGCAATGCTCAAGGTGAGGTCATACCATGGAGAGATACAGAGGCATTATAATATTCTTGGTAGTATTTACCATCCCTTTCCTAATAATTCTAAGTATCCTATTTGCTTCTTTGGTTGCTGACGCACATTGGACAGATGATTTTAGTGCATTGTCTATGATGACACCTAGATCCAGATTAAATTTCACCTGGCATTTGGATGCCCAGTCTTCCCATTTCCTAAGGTCATCTTGCAATTTTTCAAAGACTGCATGTGAACCGCTCTGAATTGACTTCATAGTCCTTAGTTAGTGGTATAAAAGCTTTAAATAAACAATTCACCCTTCTCCACTGAGAAAAAAGACCATCTAGCCCTACCTTCTGTTTTCTGACCAGTAACCAATTATTAATCCAGAACAAAATGCCTCCTATCCCATGACTTTTTAATTTTCTCAAGATTCTCTCATGAGGAACTTTGCCAAAGGTTTTCTAAAAATCTAGATAAAATACATCTACAGATTAACCTTTATCCACATGTTTACATTACATTACATTACATTACATTAATGACTTCTATTCCGCCTGTACCTTGCAGTTCTAAGCGGATTACAACAAAAAGATAACTGGACATTTCCAGGAATAGGAATACAATTAACGACGTAGGGCCTAATACATCTAAACGATAGCTGGACGTTTTCAGGAAGAGGAATACAGTTAAAGGCGTTAGGTCTAAATCACATGTTGAAGGGAGGATCCTAAGAAGGGGAGAGAGGGGAGAGGAGTAGGGTTAGGAAATTAGAATGTATTTCTTGAATAGTATGGTTTTGATTTCTTTTCGAAAAGTTTTGAGGTCAGTTGAAGCTGTCAGTAGGTTGGTGATGGAGGGGTCCAATTTAGCTGCATGTGTTGCTAGTAGGTTGTCGTACATCTTTTTGCGCTTAGTTCCTTTGTAAGGGGGGTAGGAGAAAGGGGACTGGGTTCTCCTTTGTCTGGAATAGAGGTTCCTATTTAGGCGGTTGTTTAAGTGGGAGGGTGCCGTTCCGTTTAATGTTTTGAATATTGTGCAATATAGCTTAAATTGGATGCGGGCTTGTATTGGAAGCCAGTGTGAATCTAGGAAGGCGTTGGTGATGTGGTCAAATTTTCGAAGGGAATAGATCAGTCTGAGGGCAGTGTTCTGGACAGTCTGTAGTTGTTTTATTAGGTAGGTGGGACAAGGAAGGTAGAGGATATTGCAATAGTCCAGTAGACTTAGGACTAGGGATTGAACTATGAGTCTGTATTGTTCTTTGCCGAAGAATTTTCTAATTTTGCGAAGGTTGCGCATGGTAAAGAATGCTTTTTGTGTGATTTTGTTGATTTGCACCTGAAGAGTGCAACATCTATCTATTGTTACTCCAAGGAGTTTGAGAGTGGTCTGTATAGGATATTTGGTGGTTTTTATTTCTAGTTCTGTTATCGAGGGGGTTTTGTCTTTTTCAAGCAGTAGAAATTTAGTTTTGTCTGGATTGAGCTTCAGTTTGTGTTCTGTCATCCAGTTTTCCACTATTTCTAGGGTTTTTACCAGGTTATCTGTTGTAGTGGGGTCTTGTGAGTCAAAGGGAAGGAGTATGGTTATATCGTCTGCATAGCTGAATGAGGTTACTTCGAGTTTGTCTAATAGGGTACCAAGGGAGGCGATGAAGACATTGAAGAGCATGGGTGAGAGTGGTGAGCCTTGAGGTACTCCGCAGGGATTGGTCCAGGTCTCCGATATTAGTTCTTTTGTTTTTACTCTGTATGTTCTTGTTTTGAGGAATCCTTGGAACCAATTGTATACTCCGCCTGAGATCCCTATTGCTTCTAATATCTGAAGAAGTATACTGTGGTCAACCAGGTCAAATGCGGCTGAGAGGTCTAGTTGAATTATCAGCATCCTTCTTCCTTTGCTAAGGTGTTGTCGGGCTGTATCTAGAAGGGAGGCTAGCAGTGTCTCAGTGCTGTGGTTGGATCTGAACCCTGATTGAGTTGGGTGGAGTAGGTTGTGGTCTTCAAGGTAGTTGGTGAGGTATTGGGCAACCAGACCTTCTATTAGTTTAACATAAAATGGAATAGAGGCTATGGGTCGGTAGTTGGAAGGGGTGTCTATTGGTCCTTTGTGGTCTTTCAGTATTGGAGTGACTATGATTTCTCCTAGGTCTTGTGGGAATTGGCCTTCCGTGAGCGTTGTTTGGATCCATTGCAATAGGCAAGCTCTAAATTTGGGGGAGGCATTTGTTAGTAAATATGAGGGGCAATTATTCAGGTCGCATGAGGCTCGACTATATTTATTGTAGAGTTGGTTAAAGTCCCACCATTGCACCTTTTTAAAGTTGGACCAGTGTCTGTCGGCTGCAGTGGCTTCATCAGTTGTTGGGTTTATTATGATCTCTTCTAGGAGGGTCGGTGAATTGGAGAAGGCTCTGATGGTAGCGATCTTGTTCTTGAAGTGGTCTGCTAGTTGGGTGGCCGTTGGAGGTTGGATTCCTTGAGTGGCTAGGAATGGCTGTGTGTCTGTGAGGCTTTTCACAAGTTGGAAGAGTTTCTTTGTGTCTATGGATTCTGTGCCTATTAGTTTGGAGTAGTAAGCTCTTCGTTTTTCTTTAAGTTTGGCTTTGTATTGTTTTATTAGGTTTCTCCAAGCTACTTTGGTTAGTTCTTGGTTCTTTTTTTGCCATACTCTTTCGAGTTGTCTACAGTGTCTTTTTAGTTGAAGAAGTTCTGTGTCGAACCATTTGTCAGAGGATCTGCAAAGTTTGTGTTTTGTCTTTTCTGGGGCTAGTCCATTCAGGGTGGTTTCGCTCAGGGAGCGCCACTGGCGAATGAATACTTTGTGGTCTATGGAGGCGATTGCGGGGTCTACTGTGGTCCAGAAGGTAGAGGGGTCGATTTTTGGTCGGGTTTTGAAGGTGGTTTTGTGGGTTTCGTGTTTGCTTGTGCTTTGTGTCCAGTTGATGTTGAAGGTGAATTTGAAGTGGTCTGACCATAGAGAGGGGTGCCAAGTATGTTTATTCATACCTCCAAAAAAATGAAGCAAGTTGGTAAGGAAAGACTTCCCTTGACTGAACCTATGCTGACTCTGACTCATTAAACTATGTTTGCCTATGTTTTCTATAATTTTATTCTTTATAATAGTTTCCACTATCATGCTCAGAACTGAAGTCAGGCTTACTGGTCTGTATTTTCCTGGATCACCCCTGAAACTCTTTTAAAATATCGACATTACTTTGGCTACCCTCCAATCTTCAGGTACTATGGGTAATTTTAACGACAGATTACAGATCACTAACAGCAGATCTGCAACTTCATGTTTGAACTCTTTCAGTACCCTGGGGTGTATACCATCCAAACCAGGTGATTTATCACTGTTTAATTTAGCAATTTGGCTCAGTATATCTTCCAGGTTCATTGATATTTCTTTGAGTTTCTCCGCATTATCATCCTTGAAACCCATGTCCAGTTCAGATGCATGTCTTAAATCTTCTTCTATAAAAACTAAAACAAAGAATTATTTCAGTCTCTCTACTATGGCCTTGCCCTCCCTCAGTACCCCTTTTGCTCCTTCATGATCTAACTGCCTTACAGATTTCCTCATAAGCTGTTTGCTTCTGATGTACCTGAAAAAAATTGTTAGTTTTTGCCTTTGTAGCAAGTTTCTCTTCTTATTCACTCTTAACCTTCTTTATCAATGTTTTGCATCTCACTTGCCAGTGCTTATGAAGCTTCCTATTTTGTTCATTTGGATCTTTTCTCCTTTCTTTGAAGGATATTTTTCTGGCTCTAATAGCTTCTATCAATTCACCTTTTAACCATGCCGGCTGTTGTTTATGGGCAGACTAGATGGGCCGTGGCCCTTATCTGCCATCTATTTCTATGTTTCTATGTTTCTTTCCACCTTTGTTAATATGTGGAATACATCTGGTCTGGGCTTCCACAATAGTATTTTTAAACAACATCCATGCCAGATTTTAAGATCCTTTTAGCTTCTTTTAACAAATTTCCTCATTTTATCATATTCTCCCTTTCAAAGATTAAATGTCAATAAAATAAATTTCCTGTCTGATTATACTCCAGATATTAGCTCTAATTTGATCATGTTATTATCATTGTTTCCCAGTGGATCCAACACATTTACCTCTTATACTATGCCATGCATTCCACTAAGAACTAAATCTAATATAGCTCCCCCTCTTGTTGGTTCCTGGACCAGTTACTCCAAGAAGGAATTTTATCTCCCTTATACTCCCTAATGTAACATTTATCCAGTCAAATATTGGGGTAGTTCAAATCAAAAACAAAAAATGTACTTAGGCATTTTTCTTGGAAAAGTTTCCTGCTTTTGGGGAAATGATGTTGGTCTTCCATATTGTTGCCTAAGTACATTTTTTTGTTTTGTTAATTGTACTGTACTTTCTCTGAGACTATTGTGGTAGTAGTTCAAATCACCCATTATTATACTGTTATCCAATTTTCCAGCTTTCCTAATTTCTGCACATATTCTCTGCATACAATAGATTGCTAAAAGCTTACATTTCTTACTCTATAACAACACCAACTTTTGTCCCTTCTTTTCTGAACACACTACCAAAACCTTTAGCCACACTCTCATCACTTCCCACATAGAATATTGCAACTTGCTCCTCAGCGGTCTCCCACTGAACCATCTCTATCTCTCTCTCTCCTTGAATATGTACAAAATTCTGCTGCAAAACTTATTTTCCATCAGTGTCACTGCACTCACATAACTTCTTTCCACAAGTCACGTCATTGGATCACTATCCATTTCCACTGCAGTTGAAATTCTTCTTACTGATTTACATGTGCATTTATTCTGTAGCTCTTCAGTATTTCTCCTCCTTTACCTCTCCCTACAGTCCTCCTTGAGAACTCCTTTTCATCAGGTAAGCTACTTTTCTCAGTTCTCTTCTCCTCCCCCACCACCAGCTCCTTTCATCTTATTTCACCATGCTCCTAGAATAGACTTCCTGAGTTGATTCATCATGCTCTGTGTTTGGCCCTATTCAAATCCAGGATAACAGCCTTTTTGAGGTTTATTTTCCATATTCACAAACAGGCAGTCCCCGTTTTATGAACATCCGACTTAATAGTAGGACTCGTACTTATGAATGGAGGGTCCTGTTCTCCTTCGGTGTCCCAACACGCCCCTCTCCCTTCCTCCTGAGTCCCAAAGTGCCCCTCTCCCTCTCTCCTGAGTTCCAACGTAACTCTCTCTCTCCCTCCTTTCCTCCATTCTGTGCCCCCAAGTACCTGCCTCCCTCCGGCGGGTTTTTACCTTCTTCTGGCTGGCTCCCTCCTCTTTCCAGCTGCAGTAATTTCTCTACACAAAGCCGCGGGTGGTGGCTCCTACGTGCGTCCCACGGCTGAGCCAGGAGCTTTGTCCTTTGTATCTGTCTTTGAATAGATTGTAAGCTCCATCGAGCAAACATTCTTATGAGTTTGTGTATAGAGAGGTATATGTCTAAAAGTGCCACAGAAATAAGTAGAAGTAATAGTAGTAATTATGCCTAATACTATGTTAAAGCAAAGGTCCTCAAATTACCTTTCAAACAATCTCAGAAATACTTCATTTTCTTTTGTCAACAAAATTCTAATTGCCTTGCATAATATGGCATCAAATTAACATCCAGTTAACAGCCCCAGTCAACAATAATAAATTCAGCACCATATTTGTATTAGCTAATGAATGTAATTATAAAATCTATAACAAACCACATATTAAATCTGACATCAAATTATTTCTCATTAATCTTAAATCAATAGGAGACCACATCCATACAGCTGGTCTTGTTAGAAAAGAGAACGTAACAGTTTGTAGAGCTTCATTTCTAATCTCTACTTGACAAAATGGTGACAGAAGAAGCAGAAGAAAATTTAAGCCAACTATTGGAAATGATATGAAATTGTTTTGGTTTTGGTTTTTAACATTTCAATAATACTCTATGTGAAGCAATGATTTGTTTACATGTATGTAACTCTTTCATCAGCTCAAAGCAGATCATAAATAACACATTTTAGAACTTAATAAAATAATGGATAGAATATAATTCACAAAAAACCTGGCAGGAGAAGATTCAAGATGGTGTTCTAGACGGAAGTGCTCAAATGAGCTCCGGAGATAAAAGTTTTCCTCTTCTACTTTTCATTGACGATTTAGTATTCAAAGATAGGTAAGAGAAAGGGAAAAATTAGGACATACCCTTCTGAGTCATCTCCCTTCCCTGTCTCATCCATCGAGAGATTCGTGGTCCATTCAGTTATACCATCCGGAACTGGTGCCTTACCAGAGCAACTGGGGCTTGCTATTGCCTCCATCACCCCCACTGGACCACAAGAATATGAATTAGGTCAGAGGAGCCCTATTGTGGCCAGGGAGCTGGGTTGGGGATGGGGGGGGTCTTGATATCATGGGTTAGAGGAAGGGGATTGAAAGGAAGAATGTTCAGGGAGAGGGAGAGGAATCTAGATGTCATGAATTGGAGGGGAAGGAGATTGGAAGGAGGATGAAGATTTGGGAGTGGAACAGGGATTGGAGAGGCTAAAGCACCATATTTAAGGTTATGTGGGTGCCAGCTGATATTCAGCCAGAACCCATATAACTATTTTATTAATTTAACTCATTAATATATGAATTAGCATGTATAAAAATCAATTTGCATGCATTAAAAATGTATTAACAAAAAATGTTTGCAAGAAACCAATAAAATGTTTGCAATTTAAGAAAAGATCCAAACATGACCGTAAAACAAATCATTTTTCCCTTTACACATCTCTCGTGTCAGTTCACCGAGTCAATCATTCTCCTCAAGAATGTTGTGCAACATCGTACATTCTGCAAACTTTTAACAATGATAACCTTCTATGCAGGATTTACCATTTATCGTCATAGACCAAACCACTCACCGACAGCCTAAACTATTCTTTCTTCAATTGTTTCAGTGCTCATCTAATTAATTCCATCACTCTGGCTCAGTCGTTGCAATCACTGGTGTTTCATTACAAATTGCAGACATAGCACTTAATAAAGACAAAAGGAAGACTGACAGCTGCAACAAGGAGCTTAATTAGGAACCTCTTTAGATTTCTTTGGAATGTGTAATTGATGTAAAATCTTGAGAATCCAATAATATCAAACCGGTTTTCTCACGCCGCCAATATTTTCAATGCCGCTGATTGTTACATTTATTTCAGATCATTTACAAGATGTCATGTACTTCCTTCTTTGTCTATTTTCAGAGGCCACATTTCATTTTAATAATTCATGTGGTAGCTTCCTGGAACATATTGCCCGCTGGGAATATTGCCTGCTGATTAGCTATTTTATACTCTTTTGAATTTCTGTCTACATTTTCATAAACGTTACAGCTTGCTGATTTCCATGCCTTTCTAGTTAAAAAGGACTTTCTTTGACATTTTTGCACCTGTTCTCAATCTGACTTATTAACCTCCATAGAGGCCTACAGTATTACATATGCTCCTTCACTCTGTTCTACACTCTTAATTTATTTCAGTATTAATGTATCTTAATATAATATTGCCAATATTAGATGAATATAAGAGAAGAGCAAAGCACAAGATAGCATATATCACACATAACCCACTCATCAGCTACACAGTTCCTACTTCCTCAGATCACACTCTAGGGGATGTAAGGGTAGATTTTTATTTTTTCAAACTTTACAAACTATGCAGGTTTGTATGCTGAATCTAAAGCTGTCTTGAGAAATTGCTTAAAGTGAGTCTTAACTACATCAAATCATGGTTGAAATATGTATGTTTATGTTTATTAAAATTTTTGACCGCACTTTGGTTTAGCAAAAGCATGGTTTACAAATAATAAAAAGAGAAAGGAACACCATTAAAACGTAGAAAAGCAAAAAAAAGAAAATTAAATCCCCAAATTAAAAATTAAAATTAATTAAAGTCTAAATAGTTGCCAAAGAGAGGACTCTACTCTCGATATTTTCAAGGAAATGCTAGACCAAAGAGATAAGTCTTAACAATTGCTCTGAATTTTACATAAGAAAGCTCAGCGAATCACAAGTGGAAGAAAATTCCATAAAAGAGGAACAGAGGCAAAAAAAAAAAGCAGAGCGACACGACTGATTAAGGGGATGGAAAGCCTTTCATACGCTGAGAGATTGGAGAAACTGGGTCTCTTTTTCCTGGAGAAGAGAAGACTTAGAGGGGATATGATAGAGACTTACAAGATCATGAAGGGCATAGAGAGAGTAGAGAGGGACAGATTCTTCAAACTTTCAGAAAATAAAAAAACAAGAGGGCATTCGGAAAAGTTGAAAGGGGACAGATTCAAAACGAATGCTAGGAAGTTCTTCTTTACCCAACGTGTGGTGGACACCTGGAATGCGCTTCCAGAGGACGTTATAGGGCAGTGAACGGTACTGGGGTTTAAGAAAGGATTGGACAATTTCCTGCTGGAAAAGGGGATAGAGGGGTATAGATAAAAGATTACTGCACAGGTCCTGGACCTGATGGGCCGCCGCGTGAGCGGACTGCTGGGCGCGATGGACCTCAGGTCTGACCCAGCAGAGGCATTTCTTATGTTCTTATGTTACGTGTTGAAGCCAATCGTACAAAGTGAGCCAAAGGCAACGTCAATTGATGAACAGATGCCGAACGCAAATTACAAGTAGGCCAGTAAGGAACTAATAATTTCCCCAAATAGTCAGGTAGAAATTAAGTAATATTTATTTGAATTTTCAATTAGTCTGAACTACATCTGTAGCCACATAATTGTCTTTGAAATGTCATATATGCAGTTAATGTTAACAAAATCCAACAAAGAGGCCATATTTTGTTTGCTTCTAGTTCAGTTCAAGAGCTCCCTGCTGACCCCTAATATTATGTTCCCTCTTTTCCTGATTGTACACATGACCAGCAGCCTCAGTTGTCATTTTTACACACCTTTCTATGGCTGGTTGTGTGATGGATATTCTGGAACCACCATGGGATTGTTCAGAAATGCCTTGATCTCTGATTTTATCATGGTGCATGTAAGAGGAGGCTCAGAAACTCTGCAGCTCCAATCAAGTAATGAGATGCATGTAATTGCCTCAGTGTTGATGGATGGTGTTTTCCTGGGTCTTACCCTGCTATCTCCAAGCTGTGTCTTCTCATCTAACTTTCAGTTAGCTTAGCGGGGTTTGAAAAAGGTTTTGGATAATTTCCTGAACAATAACTCCATAGGCCATTATTGAGATGTTTTGGGGAAATCCACTGCTTATTCCTAGGATAAATAGCATAAAAATCTGTTTTACTACTTGGGATCTAGCTAGGTACTTGTGACCTGGGTTGGCCACTGTTGGAAACAGGATCCTGGGCTTGATGGACCTTTACTCTGTCCCATTATGGCAGCTCTTACGTTCTTATGTGAGACAAGTATAGGATAATTACTGATTAGGTCGGCTCTTAGGCATTGGTGGAATGAGGCATTATGACATCACAATCTCAGCTCTGGAATGTTGCTATTTTTTGGGGTTTTGCCAGGTACTTGTGACTGGGTTGGCCAATGTTGGAAACAGGATACTGGGTTTGATGGACCTTCGGTCTGTCCCAGTATGGCAACTCTTTTGTTCTTATTTATTAGAGATATCCTGAAAACCTGACTGGCTGGAGGTCCGTCAGGACAGGGATGAGGACCACTGGTCTAGGAGAATACTTTTTTTTTTTTTTTTTTGCTTTGCCCTATATGTATCTATTTGCAAGATGAAAGAACACAATGTAAAGATACAGACTGCCAGCTATATATTTTTAAATGGTGGCATTTGCTTGATTGGCAGAGGCTACGGAAATGAAGTCAAATATACTTAACTCTTCTGTACATACCTGGGGTCATTTTGACCCCAGCCTGATTTATTATTTAGTTGCTTACTTATAAATTGTAATTTTGATTTCAAATTCCAGGTGCTTTTTTGATGGTAACAGACAATGCATTTCCTGTCGTCTGTGATAAATACAGCTTTTGAATTTTTTTGTTTTAACCTAGCTTAACGTGAGTATACTGATTATACACACCTGGGGCCAAATCGACCCCACAGGTGTATGAAGGCAACATTGTCAGCAGTGGAATACAGCACTGAAAAAGTCGTAATGTATCTCCAAATCTCCAAAGTAATGCCCAACAAATGAGATAAGAGAAGTTGAAAACATGTGAAAATATTTTGTTAGGTTTTGCTGTAAAAGAAGCACTGCTAACAACAGCCATTTTTAACCACATTTGTACAGTGAGTGCGCTGAATATGTGAAGAAATATTTTTGAAACATTACCGGTTGTGCTATAGGCCTAAATATACATTTTATAAACATAAATGTTTCACTTGAGTGCCATGACAGTGAGAATTTGCTAAATTATTAAGCTGAAGCAACTTTCAGTGCTTTATAAGCGATGGGATCAAAATGACCCCAGGTGCGTAAAGTAGGCGATAATTTAACGTATGCATGGAAGGGTTAAAAACCTATTTATAATTGCTTACAGTAAACCTATTTATAATTGCTTACAGTATCATATTTTCATGGATTTATGAGCATGAAGGGAAAAAGATCTGATCAGTGTAACAGAGTAATAAAATTACGTTTACAAGATCTCAAAGCTCATAAAATAGAAAGGGAATTGGGCCTAGGTTGATAAGCAAAAAAATGTATTGATTTGTTGTGATCTCAAAACAGGCAAGCAGGTGGTGGTGAGTTTTTTCCAAGCATTTTCAATGCTGGAATCACTTTCGCTAGCTCAGCAGGCAGCTCCTTTCAAATAACAGCTACCTTAGAAAGCAGTTATGAAAGCACTTTAATGTAGTTCAATACTTAAGGCAGGACACTTGTATATAGTAGAATCTCAGTTAACTGGTATTCAATTAACTGGCACTCTCAACCAACTGGCAAAAAAAAAAAAATTGTCTCTCACACTCCTCTGACAATGCCCTTCCCTCCCTCCCTCCCTCCAGCCCCAGAGACATCAGCAGCAGCCACAAATTTCCCTCCCTCCAGCAAACAAAGCATTGCAGCAGCCACAAATCTCTCTCCCTCCCTCCATTCCCAAAGCAGCAGAACCAGTCCTGACAACCCCCTCCCTCCCTCTGTTCCCAGAACAGTAGAGTCGTTCTTGACAACCCTCCCTCTCTCCATTCCCGAAGCAGTAGAGCTGGTCCTGACAGCCCCCTCCCTCCATTCCCAAAGCAGCAGAGTCAGTCCTGACAACCCCCTCCCTCCCTCTGTTCCCAGAACAGTAGAGTCGTTCTTGACAACCCTCCCTCTCTCCATCCCGAAGCAGTAGAGCTGGTCCTGACAGCCCCCTCCCTCCATTTCCAAAGCAGCAGTGTCCTGACAAACCCCCTCTCTTTTCCTCCCTCTCTCACTCACTCACCCGAAGCTGTAGCAGCAGCCAGTGAGCAGAGGCAGCGCCAGTAAACTGGCTGCTTCCAGCCTGCCCCAGCAGGGCCTTTCCTCTGCTACGTCACTTCCGACACAACAGAGGAAAGGCCCTGCCTAAGCTAGCCAGAAGCTGCCTGTTTACTGGCACTTCCTCTGCTTGACTGCCACTACAGCTTCGGGTGAGTGAGTGAGAGAGGGAAGGACATTCTGCTACTTTGGAAATGGAGGGAGTGAGGGGGTTGTCAGGACTGGCTCTGCTGCTTTGGGAATGGAGGGAGGAGGGAGTTGGGGGAGAAGGGGAGGCGAGAAAGTGGGAGAGAAATAAGGGAAGAACAGATTCTGGACCTACTAGTGGGGGGGGATGATAGAGTGAGGTGGGAAGGGAGACCAAACTTATTCTTACAGTAACTCTTAAGCAACCAGAAACTATCTGGTTATCTGGCATCCACCAATCTCCATGGGTGCCGGATAACTGAGATTTTACTGTATTTTAGAACTGTTGTTAAGGGCTCCTTTTATTAAGCTGTGCTAGCAGTTTTGGCGCGCACTTAGCACGCACTAAATTGCCACACATGCTAGACGCTAATGCTACCATTGAGCTGGCGTTAGTTTTTGGCGTGTAGCAAGGGGTTAACGCACGCTAATCTGCAGCGCGCGCTAAAACTGCTTGCGCAGCTTAGTAAAAGGAGCCCTAAGTATATCAATGTAAGTAACCATCTGCACTTCAGTGCCCTAAGCAGGGACCAGGTGAGAGATTCTCATATTTATCCATTACTTAGATGGGTTACAAAAAGCATACATAGTATTACCAAGAGGAAAAATAATTTTTAGAGAACAGACACACCAATCATTCACAATAAAAAAGGTTAGTCTGAATAGGCATGTGCTTCACTAAATTTGATGCAGAGATATTGGATGAAGATTTTCATGATGGGTTCCTTCATATAAGTTGCCCAAGTCTTTAATCAACAAACATAGATATAAGCTTTTGACTTTGCACTTTGAAGGAGCCTACCCAGCTCACTTAGCTGTACACACAACTGCCATTTGGGGTTGTTATCCATATGGTACCCTACTATGTGATACCTTTTGGGACCCCTGAGGAAGAAGTATTTCTTCGAAAGACGGAACATGTTGGGTCCCGGTTCATCAACTTCTTGGACCATATTTTGGATACAAACTATTTTATGCTTTTATCTATGTTTGTTGATTAAAGACTTGGCATCTTGTACACCAGGGGTGTCCAACCTGCAGCCCAAGGGCCACATGCGGCCCTGTGAAGTATTTTGTGTGGCCCCAGCCGAGGGCGATGCAGTGTTTTCCTCTGCTGCCCCTGAGTGTTTACCTTCTTGCCGACTCCCTCCTCTGTCTTGCTGCAACGTTTGCGCATTTGTGCGGCCCCAGAAATTTTTTTTTTTAGCCAATGCGGCCCAGGGAAGCCAAAAGGTTGGACACTATTCCTGCAGTTCTTCCTTTTGTTCATTGTTCGACACATCACTGCAGTTCCATTGGATTTTTTTTGCTCTTGCTTTCCTTCATGTAAGAACATAAGCATTCTCAACTACTAGGGAAATAGATGCGAATATTCTGTGATAGTATAAATACGTTTTATGAATGGTGACTCAGGGAGGCAGGGACTGTAAAGGCGATGATGGTCCCACCGGCAACCATAGTTGAGTGATAACACTGAACAAGATTGGTTGTAGGGTCTGAGCACTTTACACAAGAAATTAATTATTTATTTGTTTATTTAATGATTAATTTAAATTATTTAGAACTGTGATATTAGAACATAAGCATTTCCATACTGGGACAGACCAAAGATCTATCAAGCCCAGTATCATACTTCCAACGGTGACCAATCCAAATTACAATCCCAAAAGAATAAAACAGTTACACGTGGGAATGCTTCAAAACTAAGGGCTATTACTATCTCACCAGTCCTATAAATTTGAATAGCATAGCAATGCAATCTAAGTTTTACTCTCTGATATGTAGCATTCCACCGGGATCTATTTTAATGCCATTGCTCTTTAACATTTTATGGTCCCCTTTAGCCATCCCACTTCAGATCCTTGGCTATATTGGATATCTCTAAGCAGACAACAAGAGTCAGTTGCTTTCACTGATTTATCTTCTTCAATGACTGCCTGAATGCAGAAGCAAGCTCGCTGTATG
Organism: Geotrypetes seraphini; assembly: GCF_902459505.1. Taxonomy (NCBI): domain Eukaryota; kingdom Metazoa; phylum Chordata; class Amphibia; order Gymnophiona; family Dermophiidae; genus Geotrypetes; species Geotrypetes seraphini. The sequence goes on along the minus strand of NC_047084.1, from coordinate 180,171,231 downwards.
CTCATAAATTAAAACGTAATCCATATAAATCTGAGGCTGTTTGACTTAACAGGACAATATCATCACCATTACTCATCCCTTCTATTCAAGGCACTCCTATCCCTCTTAATGAGTATCTTTTTCACATTAGAGATTATTCTAGATTTCCAGTTGACTTTTGGCAGAAACATCTGTTCGCTGTTGAAACAGTTTTTCCTTTTCTTTTGGAAAATGATTCTTAATGTCTTTTCCATGCTCTTGTTCTCAGCAAGCTAGGTGCCCCTTTTATGAAACCACACTAGAGCTTTTCACTGCGGGCCAGTGAAGTAAATGCTCCGACGCTCATTCAATTCCTATGAGCGTATGAGCATTTACCTCGCCAGCCAGTGATAAAAAAAGCTCTACCGCGGTTTCATGAAAGGGGGCCTAGATTATAATAAAGCTTTTTCCTTTTCATTTCTATTGGTCTGAAACCTAAGCAGAGAGTCTGCAATATTGTGACTCTTTTATGCAGAAAAGATAGACCTGCAACAGCTTACCTAAATATCTTTGCAACCTACTGGCATCTTACTCTTCCTTGCAATGATTACGAGCAGCCCAGTTGACGGTATTAGCTGTGCCACCACCACCACCCTAAAAAACATAAGAACATAAGAATTTCCACTGCTGGGTCAGACCAGTGGTCCATCCTGCCCAGCAGTTCGCTCTTGTGGCGGCCCTCAGGTCAAAGACCAGTGCTCTAAATGAGTCTAGCCTCACATGCGTACATTCCAGTTTAGCAGGAACTTGCCCAACTTTGTCTTGATTCCCTGGAGGGTATTTCTTCATAACAGACTCTGGAAGAGCGTTCCAGTTGTCTACCACTCTCTGGATGAAGATGAACTTCCTCACATTTGTACTGAATCTATCCCCTTTCAGCTTTAAAGAATGCCCTTTGAATTGGGGCATTGATCTGCATTCTTCTTTCAATGTGGAATTCCATGCCAATGACTTTAAGGCTGGAATTGTACTTTTTGACTTTTAGGAAAAGTCTGAAGGCTTGTCTATATTCTTCAGCATTCGATTCCCTACACGGGATCTGTGAATAAAATATATCCAACACCTTAGCTTTCTCCTAACAGTATTTATGGCTCTAACCTTTTACTCTCTTTCTTTAGCCTCCTCTATGTCCCTATTTGGATTCTTGATTAGATATTGTGACTTTATTATCTTGCCTTGGTCTCTTTTGTTTCTACATGTTTATCTGTCTTACTGACTTTTGTGTAACATTAGGAGAAATTCAGTACATTAAATACATGGATTTCTCTCTGCTTTTCTTAATTGTTTTCTGTGCCTGTGTGCCCAACTCCTATGCATCTTGTCTGTCACAGGTGTTCAGGCAATGAAATTACACTTCTCCCTCTGGTATTCGTGGTTTCAGCAATTGCGGTTTCGATTATTCACGATTTTTAGCTTGCTGGCTCCTCCCCCCCAAATTACATCAGCTTGCTTAGAGAAATTGTTGTTTCCAAGCGTTTACAGAGAAAATTGCTGATTCCCAGCACTTTCTTCACTGTGTTTTGCCTCTCCTTCGGGAACAGGCCATGTTATTCACGGTTTCACCATATTCACAATGGTTTTTAATAGAAAACAGCGAATAACATATGAAAAAGTTATTCGCGGTTTTTCTGTATTCATGGCTCTGTTAATCCCCTATCACAATGAATACGGAGGGAGAAGTGTAGGTTGCCAGGAGTTAGCCTGCATCTTGTTTCCAAATTTTTAAACCAACCCTAGAGCTACAATATTGCCCTTTTGTGAACTTTTAACCAGTTCTTTTTTCTTGACTGCTTCCTGCACCTGCTTGGAAGCTCAGACCTCCTGGCACCAGAATCTTCTAGAGCAGGGGTGCCCACACTTTTTGGGCTTGCGAGCTACTTTTAAAATGACCAAGTCAAGTTGATCTACCAACAATAAAATTAAAAAAAAAACACAAAGCACACTGTATGTAGAGAAAATGTTAATTATTTATATTCTAGGGTTTTATCAAAGAGGTCAAGGCAGATGACTTTATGCAATGTCACCTCAGTAACAACTGTACAAAAATAGATAAATATACCCCCTCCCTTTTTACTAAACCGCGATAGTGGTTTTTAGTGTAGGGAGCTGCGCTGATTGCCCTGCGCTGCTCTCGATGCTCATAGGCTCCCTGTGCTAAAAATCGCTATTGCGGTTTAGTAAAAGGGGGCCAAAGTACAAAATATAGACAGCAGATATAAAGCCTCAGATTGCCCCAGACAGCCTAAATTACATCAGTGCTTAAAGTTAACAAAAAGGATTTTGGTATAGCTAAGAGGTGCGAAGAGGTGCTAAAGACAGCTAAGATGTGTTAATGTCTTGTGTGGACAGCTAAAGATATACAGTAAGCCCAGGTGCATGGTCTAACCCAGATAGTTAGGTTAATCAGAAACCATTGTCAAAGTGATACTGGAAATTCTCCCTCTTTTCTTCTCCAATCTCTCACACCCCATTCACCTTATTCATCATTGTTTCAAACAGTTTACAAGTTATAAACCAAAAGATACTGGGACATACAATAGTTTCTATATTTAGAATAAGACTCCAACCTATAAAAGCCCCCTCTCTGCAATACCCGCTCTTTCACTCTTCTCTGTCTGGAACATCACCCCTCCCCGCTCTCTCTTTCCTCTGGACTCTGTAAGGCAGGTAAACTGTCTTTTCTCTCTCATTAATTGTAATGCTTGATGTATCTTTATGAAATTCTGCTTTTCTGTAATATTAAGCATATTTCTGCACAATATATATATTTTTTATGCAAGCACTTTTAGCTGTCTTTGTCAGTAATTTTACTGCCTACTGGATCTTCAACGAGGGTATCAAACCCGGGACCTGGCGGGGCCGCTTCAACATTACCCCTCCAAAACCTTACATTTTGGGGGCTAAACCTTACAATTAGTAGTAATAGTACAAAAGCATCAAGCTTCCAAGAAGTTGTGTTAGAGATGTATACTAGCTTATAGCAAAGAACAAGCCTTTGAAAGCAATCAAAATATGAGTTTACAGAGTAGGTTCCTAACTAGTCAGAGATGGACTAACTTCCTCAAGATTAGATATGTAGAACTAAGATGGCGACCTGAAGAACTCGGAGGAACGCCGTCGGGTCTGTGAATTGACTATGGTCAAACGAAAGTCAAAGACTCGGGTTTTCCCTTCGGAGCCCGGGTCTGGAGGAAACTTACCTGGCCCGATGGATTTTTTCGTCGAGCGACGCCCGGGTGGAGAGCCGGAGGAGAGAGCCTTGGCTGGAGGCCCGAGTTTGACGGTGAACTCGGGAACCTCCTTCGAGGCAGTCAGCTTCTCCCCGGAGGAGCGCAGCACGCCAGTGCAGCCACGCCCATGTTCGTCGCTGGGTGTGACGGGAGAGGCAAGTGAGGCGGCAGACTCGGAGGACAGTGAAGTGGGGGAAGACCAGGTGTCCAGAACGTCTTGACCGCCGGAGAAATACAACGGCCACAGCGTGAGTTTGCAGGTTCGTTAGGGGATCAGCAGAGTCAATCTCAAGAACTACAAATTCCAGGTACTGTGAAAATCAAACCATTTGCAATAGTTCCCTTGAAAAAACCAGCTGTGATAGATCTTAATTCAATTTGGGAAGCTATTTCTGAATTGCAGACCTCACTGGGAACACAGATGCAAAATTTAACTTCTTATTGCTCTGGGATATTACTGGACACTAAAAGAGTTGATAAAATGGAGGCAGATATCCTGCAACATAGACAAAATTTAGACACATTGACTGTGCAAAACCAGCTATTAATGAAAGATAATGGAATATCAATTTTAAACTTGAAATGCTGGAGAACGCGTCAAGAAATAAAAATTTGAGGTTAATTAATTTTCCTAAATCGCAATTGGTTTCACCACTTGACCTGTTCAAAAAGTATCTCACTGAAGTTTTGAAAATACCACAAACGTCTTACCCACCAGTGGTTAGAATCTATTATCTTCCAATTGGAAAGAAGAAAATGGCTGAAGAACAACAGGATCCTGTGGAAGGAACTTTGGATGTACTAGACTTGACTAATATTTTAGAAAGATCAGATTCTGAACAGATGACTGTGGCTACGCTTTTTGTTCAACTAGCATTGGAATCTGACAGGGATTGGTTACTGAAAATGTTTTTCAAATTTAAAGATATAGAATTTATGAAGAATAAAATTAGAATGTATCCAGATGTATCTAGAGTAACCCAGAAAAAGAGGAAGCAATTCTTAATTCTCCGACCCCAGGTGTTAAAATTGGGGGCAACGTTTGTACTTAGATTTCCATGTAAATGTATAATTAATTTCAAGGGAACTAGATATGTGTTTTTTGAATCTTCACAATTGTCAAGATTTATTTCAGCTAAAGAGGTCTCTACTGCTGTTAACCCTAATAACTTGCAACAGGAAGCCTCTTAATTAGTAGGGACCTAGGTGTGATTCAGGTCTAGTCTTTGTTTACCCAAGAATGTGTAGAGAATTATAATTATACCGATTTTTCTTAAGCTCACTCCTCAATATAGTGGACTAAATAACAGTACAATTGAAATTTTATTTAATGATTTAATTATATTTTATTTATATCTAATTTGAAATGTAACTGTTAAAATGTTGATTTTGTTGATCATGAAAATGAAAATTAATAAACATTAAAATGATAAAAAAAAGATTAGATATGTCAGAGACAGAACTTGAATTCAGTAGAGTGGTAAGGGGGGCAGGGTGATGAACATGCCCTCTCTTCCCCCGTACCTCTTTAAATCTTCGCCATGAGCCATGAGCAAATTCTCCGATCTGCTGCACGTGCTAGCCTGGCTCCCCTCTGAAATCACTTCCAGGTCACGGGGCTAGGATGTGAAATCAGAGGGAAAGCCAATGCCGACGCGAGCAGCAGGCTGGAGAAGCTGCTTGAGCTGGTGAAGATTTAAAGAGTTATGGGGGAAGGGAGGGCACAAGTGTGGCATGGGGGCAGGTGTGTGGAAGGAACGGGGGATACCTCCACCCCGGATGCCTCCTACCCTCACTACGCCACTGCTTGAACTTTTCTGGATCCAAATCCCATTACAGTAATAGTTGCAAAGAGGCAACAGCAGAAAAAAGCACACTGACAAATCCATGCAGGACAATTGTGCCCCAACAATTGCACGCACTGACAAGTGCACACACGACAATTGTGCCCCTTCAATTGTGCCCCGTGAAATGCGCACACCAAAGAAGGAAAGTTTATAAGGTATACGTACAATGTGCTACTCTGAATCTGCCCTCGACGATGACATTGGACCTTAGGCCCCTCCCCAGTGCATTATGTGATGCACAGGGAGGGGCCTAAAGCCCTGATTGGCTCAGGTGCCTCAAGCTCCTCCCAAGGGAAGGGGCCTGAGGAGTCTGAGCAAATAATGACCTTCAAGATTGGTTCCCATAACCATCATCTAAACCTTACCCTAACACTAGATACCAATTGAATCTTTTAAGAGTAATGGGTGGGGGGGTCCCCCCACCCCCTCTCAACAAAGAGGGTTACTTTGTAACACTCAAAAAGACAAAATAGTATCCATGGGGCTGTATGGAGCGCAATTGTCAGGCATGACTCTCTTTACTAACTTGTGGATTGTGATCGAAGCTGTATGGAGCGCAATTGTCGGGGCGCATTTGACAGGTCACCGCAGAAAAGCACTGCAGCACTAGCAACTTATATTACTGTTTGATTGTGTCTACCTGAGTTCCTGAAGCAAAATCCAGTGTCAGACATTTTAGTAGGGAACCACCTTTTTATTGAAGATGAGTACACTTTTGTGTTTTCTCAGTGTTTCATTAGAAGGGTAACATGCACTTAGAAGGGTTAAATGATAGCAATTTTGATATTTACTATGCATGTTTTTAGTTTGTTTTTTTATTTTTTAATATGCTTTAAAATCATACATATCTTCACAATTAAAAGATACAAAAGAAAATCAGAAATAATTATTTCCAAAGAAATTACATCTCAGCAAAAATATCACTGGAAGGAAAATTAGATATGTGGAGGGGCATAATAAAAAAAATGTCTAAGTCCGATTCAGATGTATGGCGCTAGATGCCCAAAGTTGACAGTGGGAAAATGTCCATTCTCAAAAATGCGTTTAAAATATATATTTTTTTAAATCATCTATCTGGACATCCAGGCCTTTAATCGTCCAGACCGCCAATACGTCTATCTTTATACCACATTTTTGGCCATAAATTCATCTACGTCCCAAACGCCAAGAACAAGACAATTTGGACGTGGGAGGGGCCATTCCTGTAATGGACTGGCCACCCAGACATGGCAACAGAGCAATGGGGCACCTTACAGGGCACTGCTGTGAACTTCACAAAAAGGGTGTAGCATAAACATCTCACCAGAAACTTTATAGGATATGGTGAGCCCCCCACCCACCTCAAAAAAAAAAACAACAACAAAAACCACCATTATACCCACCCAATAGCCCTTAAGGCTGCAGGTGGCACCTAAATGGCAGTAGAGTAGGGTTATTGGAGGGGGGGGGTTGGTGAGCTCACATTTTCCACCATGAATATAGTGGTTTGAGTAGCTTATATGCCTGGGTCCTCCTCTCTATGGTTCACTTGGCCAACCCCCAGGCCATTTAAGACACCTTCATGCAGCTCTACTAGGCTTTCCTATTATTATCCTGGTAAATCAACTGTGTATGTTATCTAAAAAATATAGATGTGTTTTATTATTTGATGTTTCAAAGTACTGTAAAACTCTTCAACCTGCTTTTATTTAACATTTGAACTATTTCCTTCATAGTTAAAAATTCTCAAGTGCCTGGATGTATTCAACAGCATTACACAGAAACATTATGCAATTCTCCACATAAACTTACTTTCTATTGTGCTAAATCAGGCCTAAATCATCACTCATGTGCCTCACTCTTAACATTATGACATTTTCACATTGCAGTGTACCTGGCTCGGAGGTACTTATAAAAAGGAAAGAGAGAGACCTAGACACCACAGGAAACCTTGAACAAGTTTTACCTTTTCAGTTCAAAAGCACAGCACTTCTTTTTCTATTAAACTCCACCATACATAGGAGGCATAAGGAACAGTCAGTATTAAAAGAATGCTTTCCCTCAAAAAAAAAAAACCCTGACCCTGAGAAACTAGCTAAAATATTCTACCCAGTCAGGAACTGATTGCTTTAATACCTAAGGCATCCAGAAAAAAGACAGAGAAGCAAACTTATTCGGTAATCTGCAGCAAGAGCCGAAGGAAATAGAGCTGTCGAGAGAAAAGAGAGAAAAGTATATATCTCAGATCAAACCTTAGCCTTAAAATCATTTTTTTCTAGACCATCTGTACAGAGACACCAGACTGGGACCTGAAGGATGACCACTGATAAGATTAACTCAGTGAAGGAAACATTCTTAGCCAGACTCTAATCCAAGAAGTGTTTTACGACGTCATTCATCACCATCGCATTTCTTCTTTCCTGATACTGGGAAGCATATACATAAGACATCTAGGCGTACCACAGGCCAGCTGACCTAGATCAATGGTTCTTAACCCAATCTTTGAGACGCAGCCAGCCAACTTGATTTTCAGAAAAGCCTCAATAGGTAGATATGAGAGAGATTTGCATGCACTGCCATCATTGTACGTAAAATTTATCTCATGCATATTCATTATGTAAATCTATCCATGCACTGCCATTATATGTAAATCTATCTCATACATATTCATTATGTAAATATGTTCATTATGGATAGGGTTATCATATGGCTCTAGAAAAAAAGAGGACAGATTCAGACATCCGGGTTTTACTTCCATTGCTTTCAGTGGAGATAAAACCCAGATATCTCTATCTGTTCTCCTTACTTCCATTGCTTTCAATGGAAATTAAACCTGGATGTCGCAGTCCATCCTCTTTTTTCTGGAGCCATAAGGTAACCCTAATTATGGACATCATGAAAACCAGACTGACTACTATGTTCTAAGGATTGGGTTGAGATTGAGAATAGAGAATGACATTGTATTACTATTTAAAAGGGTTTATCAAAGACCTTCGGTCACTGTCCTCACTGGGAAGAATACCAGGAGTTCAAAATAGTATACAAATTAAGTTTTATTACATAAATATAGTATTTCTAGCCATAATCATTAATTAAGTACAGAGTTTGAATCAATACATTACCGGTTATTGCATCATCACTCCGTCGGGGGACCGCGATCAGGAGGCTTATTCAATATGTCATCACACAGCTCGTCAGCAGTGGAAAAGTCCCCTGATCGCGGTCCCCCGACGGAGTGATGATGCAATAACCGGTAATATATTGATTCAAACTCTGTACTTAATTAATGATTATGGCTAGAAATACTATATTTATGTAATAAAACTTAATTTGTATACTATTTTGAACTCCTGGTATTCTTCCCAGTGAGGACAGTGACCGAAGGTCTTTGATAAACCCTTTTAAATAGTAATACATTAATTGGCGTAGTCGGCAGGATTTCTCGAAAGAAAACTTGAACGCTCTTGTGATACAGGAATGTTCAAGAAAAAAGAGAAATCCTCAAAAGAACCTATAGAGGTGCCCGGCTGGACCGAGGCACCGTATAATTTGATAGCACAAGAACTAGCCAATAATCATGGATTAGCAGAGTCATGGGAAAAGGTTCTGGGAAGGGCAGAACCACTTGATCTTGTACAAGCTTTAGAAAAATGCCCCGATAAATCGGGTGATGTAGTTGCTCTGGGTTCTGGGAAGGGCAGAACCACTTGATCTTGTACAAGCTTTAGAAAAATGCCCCGATAAATCGGGTGATATAGTTGCTCTGGCTCGAAGGAGCTGGGTATTAACTTCTGCATACCATATAGTGCACATGCGGTTGCAAACAGCAGTTCAGGAATATATTAAAGCAGAACGGGCGCAGGTGGAAGCAGAGAGGCGTTGTCTTATGCTGGAATGTAGTGACAAGCAGGCTGACTAGTTTTCAGCATTGTTTGTAGGCCGGCTGAGAACTTTTCAGCAGCTTGTTTGATACACAGACAAATTGTCTGAAATAAGGTTTCCGGTTTGTTTGGGGAACTTACCAAAACAAAATGAAAAAGGGTAGAAATACTATATTTATGTAATAAAACTTAATTTGTATACTATTTTGAACTCCTGGTATTCTTCCCAGTGAGGATAGTGACCGAAGGTCTTTGATAAATCCTTTTAAATAGTAATACAGACATGGTGGCTGTTACCTGCTGCTAGCCACAGGTAGCCACAGGTAACCTGCCAAAATGGTGGGGGGAAAAAAGTGCTCACTGCGGGTACAGGGACAAGGCCATCCACCGCCCCTTGGGGCGGTGAATGACCTTGTCTCCACAATTAAGGGCGGGAATGCGTGCAGTCACTGATCGCACGTGGCCCCCTCCCTCCTTCCTACCTACTGGCCATATATATCTCCCTCCCTCCCTCCCCCTTACCTTTCTGGTGCATTAGTGTAATTTGTGCAGGCCACTGGAGCCTGCCTGAAGTCACTTGCGTCTGCGAGCAGAAGCTTCTCCTCTGACACAACCTTCCATAACCATATAAATTCTGTAATTAAATCATGTTTTTTCAAGCTGCGACTAATTTGCTCAATCTCTAAATTCTTAGTACCAAAATCCATTAACATTCAGGTATATTCATTAATCATTGCGAAATTAGATTACTGTAATAGCTTATTTACAGGAATACCCCAGAAAGAATTAAAACATTTACAAATAATTCAAAATGCCGCAATAAAATTAATAACAAAATCTAAAAAATACGATCATGTTACCCCCCTACTTTGAAATGCCCATTGGCTGCCAATTAATCAAAGAATTTCTTACAAAATCTCTCTCATAACATTTAAAACAATTCATTCTAAACTGCCCCAATTTATTGATAAATACTTATCCCATATGACCCACCCGCAGTCTTAGATCATCTAATCGTAAATTGCTGACGGTTCCCTACCTTCATATAATAGGAACCAAAAGGCATAACATTTTCTCAATCATAGCCCCTCAGTTTTGGAATACCCTACCAGCTCTTGTTAGAGAAGAAGCTAATCTCAAAAGTTTCAAAAGCCTACTCAAGGGTCATTTATTTAAAGAAGCTTTTAACATTTGATTTAAATTTTACAGTATCCTTTTTAACTCCCTTAAGAAATTATGCAGCAACGAGCCCTTTCCTTTTGTTTTTTTCTTTATTTGTCTTTCATTCCTATCCAAATTGTATTTCTAACCCTATTTCCTTTTGTCTCCCGTCTGTCTGTCTCATTTATCCCTTTTTAATATGCCAATTATTAGTTGATGTTTCTTTGTAATTTGTTTGGGGTTTTTTAAAATTATTAATGGTATTGTTAATGGCATTTTTATTATGTTCATGCTTTTTATATATATATATATATATATATATATATATATATATATATATATATATATATATATATTGTAAACTCGCTTAGAAATTAGATAAGCGATTAAATCAAATTTTAATAAAACCTTGAAACCTTGAAAGGGATTGCATACAATGGAAGCAGTATATGCAAATCAATCTCATGCGTGTGGATTGTGGATATCCTGAAAACCTGACTGGCAAGTGGGTACTCCAAAACTGACTTGGGAAACATTGATCTCTAAGGTAACATTTTTTTTCAAAGGGACCTATTAATATACATTAATGTAGTGGCAATTTTGGCTGGTTTTACCTAAAGCAGGGAACATTGCAAGGGAAAACAGTGGGATTTGAACAATGGTTTCCCCTTAATTTGCAGCTAATTGTTCTAATCATTGGGCTACTCCTCCACTCCAGTGCTGCATATATTTTTAATTAGTGTAATTAAGGAACCCTGGTTACTAGAAAAGAGGCTATTATAGAGTATTTTTTATTTAACAAAATAAGGGGTCCTTTGACTAAAGTGCACTAAGCCATAAAACAGATTTCTTCTTAGGTACCATCGTCTCATGCTCGAGTACTTGTGACTTGATGAATTACAAATCTAAAAAGGGAAGGGGTAAAACGCAGACCTCACGGACCTGACGGACCTCGCGGATCTAAACCCGTACGGCCTTAAAAATCTGAGGTCCGTGTCGGTCCGGTGTCCATGCCGCTTGTAGTTTCTGTCCCTGACAGACCTTGATGAGATTTTAGCGCTGACGGATCCATCTCAGCATAGGGAGGGAAAAGTGTTAGGATCCGTCAGCGCTAAAAATCTCTTCGAGGTCTGTCAGAGCCAGAGACTAGTGCTGGAGCGATAGAGCAGAAGCCAAGAGAGCGGGGACATAGGTTTTGGACGTGCGTTATGGAAAAGAAGTCTCCAAACTCCAGCACTAGTCTCTGGCTCTGACAGACCTCGAAGAGATTTTTAGCGCTGACGGATCCTAACACTTTTCCCTCCCTATGCTGAGACGGATCCGTCAACGCTAAAATCTCATCAAGGTCTGTCAGCGACAGAAACTACAAGCGCCACGGACACAGACTGACATGGACCTCAGATTTTTAAGACCGTACGGGTTTAGATCCGCGAGGTCCGTCAGGTCCGCGTTTTACCCCTTCCCATCTAAAAAGAAATTGGTTTTGTGCTAGTCCGGTAAAGTCCTCTGGCGTCATCCCCATGCTTGTTTTCAATGTGTCCAGCCATCTTATTGTCTGGTTCTGTCGATCATCCCAAACATACCCCTTCCTTTACTAACGCGTAGCGCGGGTTTTAGCGCCAGCAGCGGCGGTAACTGCTCTGACGTTCATAGGAATTTTAGCATCAGAGCAGTTACTGCCACCCCGGCGCTAACACCCACATTACGTGTTAGTAAAGGAGGGGGATAATGTCCTTCTCCAATTATCTTTCTCTTCTGATGGTGTGGCCAAAATAAGAGAGTTGTAATTTCATCATTTGGGCTTCAAGTCATATAGCCAGTTTGATCTCTTCCAGAATCGATTTGTTAGTTCTGGCAGTCCACAGCACTCCTGAAAAACAAAAAACACTGCGGGGTGGTCTACGCCACAATGGCAGTTCTACCTTCCACAGCAATGGACCTAGGTACCACAAGAGAACCAGTAGAACCAGGCCATAGGACTATAGGAGTTAAAATGTTAAAGTTTATTGGTGTTCAAAACAAATCAATATCACAATGCAATAAAAATCCGACAGATGCCAACAGGATAAAAACATAAAAATTTTACTGTGTTTGAGGTGAACAAACCCTATACGGTCCGTGTTTCAGCAATGAGTTGCCTTCCTCAGGGGTCCTAAATGAAAATATAAGAATGACAACCATACAAAGAAAACAGAAAAAGAAAAAGAAAACCAATCAGAATATGAATATGAATAGCATTGTTCAATCCAACATAACAAACACAAAGATTATTAAGAATGCAGTGAGCCAAAATATGTAACATCCAGAATCTTACATTGTGTTTTAGGTATTAAAATCAGCTAATTCCAAAACCTTAAATGCTAGACTCTTACTATATGTTTCAGTAATAATGGTGGCTGTATCAATTACTGATCAAAAGGCATAATGACATGCCTTACCACAATACTGCAATAAAACCACACAAAAACACGAGAACCCCACACACACACACACTACCCTGAACATAGTAGCTAGCAATCAAACAACCATATAATAAAGACATACATACAGTGCTGCAATGAAGCCACAAAGAAACTTAAGAAACATAAAGAACAATATAAGATCCCCCGCTGACCTTAACACAATGGGCAAGCAAACCTTAACACAGTGGGCTAGCATTCAGACAGACGGTAGTATACTGGAACAGGCCAAAGGGCATCAGATTGCACAACCTTGTAATAAAATAAAGAATGAAAATGAAGCTATAAATATATACTCACTAAATGCCAAGACAGACAACCTTGACTTCAACTAAAAAACCCTTCGTGTATGATCATGAAAATAAAACCAAACAAGAAAAACTCGTATGCAGCAGGTTGAAAGAAAATAAATTAGAAAAATGTTGTATTCTATCGGGGTCGGCTGCAGGCAAACCTGCCGGAGTCACAATATGATAAAAGTGGCACCAGGAGAATGTATTGGTGAAATCCCTGTGCTCTTGTATAAAATGGTGCAGCAGGGGAGGAATATGTAAGCTCCGGACTATATAGCAAAACTCCTCAGTGCAGACATTAAAGATTGTGCCGTTTCTAATTCCTCCTGACCTCCTTCCACTCTGCTCTTTCACTTGCCAAACAAGACTACTACATCCATTTGACAAACTCTCTCAGCTCCACTTTACCACTCTGCCCTCACCTCCAACCCCTCCATCACTCTCTCTCCCCAGACTTTGGCTGAATACTTCTATGAAAAGGTTCACAAGATTAATCTTGAGTTCTAAACCAAGCCACCTCCAGCTCTCCCTCCCCAAGCCCACTGTCAACCCTCCTCTGGCCCCTACCACCTTTTCTTCCTCTCCTGAAATCACTGAAGAGGAAACTGCAGTCTCTTTCCTCCTCCAAACTCACTACCTATTCCTCTGATCCAATTCCCACTCATGTATTCAGCACCATCTCTCCTACTGTACCCCTTCCATCTATCACAGTGGTCTCAAACTCAAACCCTTTACAGGGCCACATTTTGGATATGTAGGTACTTGGAGGGCCGCAAAAAAAAGTTAATGTCTTATTAGAGAAATTACAATTTTGCATGAGGTAAAACTTTTTATAGTTTATAAATCTTTCCTTTTGGCTAATTCTTAATAATAATAATAATATAATTTATAGCTAAAGAGACATATGATCAAGAAACTGTTTTATTTTACTTTTGTGATTATGATAAACATACCGAGGGCCTCAAAATAGTACCGGGCCGCAAGTTTGAGACCACTGATCTATCACATCCTCAAGCTATCACTCTCCACTGCAACTATCCCTGATGTCTTCAAACATTCTGTAATTATACCACTCTTCAAAAATCCTTCAGTGGACCCTACCTGCCCTTCCAACTATCGCCCCATCTCTCTCCTCCTTATCCAAGCTACTTGAATGTGTTATTCACTGCAATTGACTTGAATTTGTGTCATCCTTAGCTATTCTCAACCCACTCCAATCAAGCTTTCATCCCTTGCACTCTATGGAAACTGCCCCTGCTAAAGTCTCCAATGACCTGTTCCTGGCCAAATCCAAAGGCCTCTATTCTATCCTCATCCTTCTTGATCTATCCACTGCTTTTGATACTGTAGACCACCACCTTCTCCTTGGAACCATATCCTCACTTGGATTTCAGAGCTCTGTTCTTTCTTCATTCTCTTCTTATCTCTCACATCACACCTTTAATGAATGCAGTGGTAGATCCTCCTTGACTGATATCCCACTAACGTTTGGAGTACTCCGGGGCTCTCTCCTGGGACCTCTTCTTTTCTCCATCTTTAGTCAATCCCTTGGTGCTCTGATCTCTTCCATTGTTTTCAATATCACATCTATGCTGACAACTCCCAGATCTATCTCTCTAAACCAGAAATCTATACAGGAATCCAGGCCCGAGTCTAGGCCTGCTTGTCTGACATCATTGCCTGGATGTCACGCCACTACTTAAAACCAAACATACCAAGACAGAGCTACTTATCCTTTCACCTAAATCTAACTCTCCTCTTCTCCCACTCTACATCTCAGTGGATAACACTCACATCTTCCCTGTATCACCAGCTCGCAATCTAGTGTCATCTTTGACTCCTCTCTTTCTTTTTCTATGGAAATCTAACAGACCGCCAAAACTTGTCATTACTATCTCTATAATATCTACAAAATCTGACCCTTCCTGAGCACACTTACCAAAACACTTACACTCTTAGAACCAATCACCTAGACTACTGCAACCTGCTGCTGACAGGTTTTCCACATAACTATCTCTCTCTCCTTCAATCCATTCAAAATTCTGTTGCATGACTTATATTCTGCCAAAGTTACCACCCCTCGAGAGCCACAGGCAGGTCAGGTTTTCAGGATATCCACAATAAATATGCACGAGATAGATTTGCGTCTCAAGGAGGTGATGCATGCAAATCCATCTCATACATATTCATTGTGGATATCCTGAAAACTGGACCTGCCTTTGACCTTCGAGGACCGGAATTGCCTACCCCTGGTATAGATACATGATGCAATTGTACCTTGAAGACTGTATATAAATTCTGGTCACCCTTCTCCAACTGTAAATAGCAGAACTAGAACAGGTTCTGAAAAGAGCAAAAAAAAAATAAAAAAAAAGTTAAAAGGAAAGAAACACCTCACTTATTATGAAAGGCTAAACAAGTTAGAGCTCTTTGATTTAGAAAAGCGATGACTGAGAAAGGGATAGGATCAAAATTTATAAAATCCTGAACGGAGTTCTAAAGATAATTGACCAAGTTCCAAGATTTAAAAGCTATACAGAATATCAGTAGTCTGGTAAAGCTATCACTTATTCCACAAAATGAGTTTTTCCAAATCTGTCATGTACTTGTGATCTGTTTCTGGGCTAGCCAGTATCAGAGACAGAGGCCCAAATTCTGTAACCAGTGCCTAACATTAGGCACCTATTTTGGAGGCGCCCAGCTAGATAGGCGCCTATCTAAATTGAACAACATGCTCCATTAAGCTTTTTAATCAGCACTGATAGGCGCCTATCAAGAAAGTACAATTCTATAACAACGCCTCTAAAAATTTAGGCGGCCTTCAAAAAATAGGCGTTATGCATGTTAGGCATGGGCGTGGCTATGTGTTAGACGCCTTCTTGCAGAATCACTGTTCTTAAGCAGGACACCTAACTTTTAGTTGTGGCTAGAGCTGGCCTATTTAAAGGGCACCTCTACAATAGGTACCACTCAGGGTGATTCACTAAACAGCAACCAATTGTGCTTGAATCGCGCTGAACGGTTCCTATATCGACGCCCAACTTTTGGTCGCTTCTTATAGAATTTGCCCTAGAATGTTATGCTTAATGTTTATTATTATGTTTATGTTTATTTGAAAAGTTTTAACCGCATTTTGATTTTTCAGCATCATGGTGTACATAATATATAAAAACAAAAAGAATGTCATTTAAAATAGGAAAGCAAAGAAAAGAAAAGGGATTAAAGGCGTTAAGATTTTCAGTCAATCTTTGATTTTTAAGTTCTCTCAACTTTGGAACAATCTTCCGTTCCTTTTAAGAAAGTCTGGCTCGCTTCAATTTTTCTATAAGTTTTTTAAAAACTATTTTATTTACTAAACACTTTGGAAATTAATTTTCCTTTAAATTTGTTCTTCTTTATGGTTTTTACCTGTTAAGTTAATTATTGTAAACCGAATCGAGCTATCTTGGAATGAAGATTCGGTATATAAAGCCATGCATTAGATTAGATTAGATTAGAAAAGGCAAAGAAAAAAAACTTTTTTTTGTTTAAATCTAGATGAAATAGTTGCCAAAAAGAAACAGGATCCTAAGTCACTGATCATCTCATAAAAATGTGAAACTCAAAAGATGTGTCTTAATCACTGATTTCAGAAAGAATTATGACTGGGAGGGAATTCCACAGTCAAGGAACTGCTGCAAAAAAGGCAGACTTCTGAGTAGATGCTAGACGTACCAAGTGAATAGCAGGTAAGGCAAGTTGGTGAGCAGACAATGAACGTAAACTACGAGAAGGCTTATAGGGAATGAATAATTTCCCTAAATAGTCTGGTTGGCCTGATTGTAATGCTTTATACGCAAGCGTTAAAGCCTTATACATAAGGCAAAATTTAATGGGTAGCCAGTGATATTCCTTTAGAAAAGGAGAAATGTGATCATATCTTCGAGCATTAACAAGGACTCTGATAGCAGTATTTTGGATAGTTTGCTTAATGGACCTTGGAATGACTCAGCATGCTTTGTCATATGTTTTTATGGTCTTAAACAAAGCTGAGTACATGACTTAGGTGCCTAAAACTAGCTGAAGTTTCAATGGAATTTAGAACCCATGAAGACCCATTATAGGGGTATCTTTGACAACAGACTTGAGACATCAAAATCAGGACATTCACAATTCCCCCTATATATTTTAAAAGTAGATTATTTTGTCTATTTCCATAAATAGCACAACTTATAAAATTGTATTGTTTGATTTAGTTTATGTAAAAGCCCATTTCTAAATTGTCCAATGCAACTCCTGGGACATAACAATGAGCCAAAGATGGCCTACTTAAATTTGTAACTACGTATTTATAACTGTGACCTAACTGTATTTTTTTATTCTTTATTTATCATTTATACTTGTATATATAACACTAGTGTTTAAGCCCGTTACATTAACGGGTGCTAGAATAGATGTGTAGACTTTTAGCACAATGGGTCGCTGAGTCATTTCTTTCTTTCTTACTTTATGTTTTTTATCTCTCTCCCTGCCCCCCTTTCTTTCTGTCTCTGTCCCCCTGTGTGTCTCTGTCTCTTCCCTGGCCCCCTGTCTTACTGTCTCTCTCCCTGGCTGTCTATCAATCTTTCTTTGTTTCTGTATCTTCTCCCTTCGCGAGTGTGGGGCAGTTGTAGGCACGCATGCGCACTCCTTCTGGCCACGGACATACGGAACATGCAGGTAGGAGTGCACATGCGCTGCTTAGGGTTTTATTATCTAGTCATTAAGCCCGTTACATTAACGGGTGCTAGAATATATGTCTGTCTGTCTCCCTCCCACTGACTCTCTTTCCTTGGCCCCCTTTCTCTGTCTGTCTTTCTGTCCCTCTCCCTGCCCCTGTGTCTTTCTTTTTTTCTGTCTCCCTCCCTCCCGCTGTCTGTCATTTTTCCCCATTTCCCTGTGCAGCAGCATTTCCATCCCACTTCCCTATGCAGCAGCAACAGCATTTCCCTCCTATCCCCCCCTTTCCTGTGCAGAAGCAGCAGCAGTATTTCCCTTCCCCTCCAAGTCCCTGTGTAGCAGTAGCAGCATTTTCCCCCACCCCCCTTTCCCTTCTCTTCCCTTACCCTTCCCTGCTCTGTTCGGCCCCTCCCCCTTCTTTTACTGCCGTTGTCCTGCTCGATCTGGCCTGCTCCTGACCCTCCCACCGCTGACAAACCTCCGGGCTCCAGCCACATAAGCAGCACTTTAAACACACTGTTTCGCGGCCTTCTACTACCGATTTCCTCTCCCGCGTCTGTCTCCGATGATGTCATCAGAGACGCAGCAGAGGAAATTGGCAGTAGAAGAGCGCGAAGCAGCTGGGAGGTTTGTGGAGGGTCAATGGGCGGAGCGGGGCTGCTCTCCACGACTCAGTTGCTGCCACTAGTGCTGCCTACGCCGCTGGAGCTGGGAGGTTTGTGGAGGGTCAACGGGTGGAGCGGGCTGCTGTCCACCACTCAGTTGCTGCCACTAGTGCTGCCTACGCCGCTGGAGCTGGGAGGTTTGTGGAGGGTCAACGGGTGGAGCGGGCTGCTGTCCACCACTCAGTTGCTGCCACTGGAATACAAACAGGGTCGCAAGTGTGGGGCAGTTGTAGTTGCGCATGCACACTTCTTCAGGCCATGGACATAAGGAACACGCAAGTAGAAGTGCGTATGCGCGGCTTAGGGTTTTATTATAGAGATAAAGTTTTATATATACAAATAAAAAGAGACTTTGCCACATTTTACAAATAAGAAACCATATAACTAGGACATCTAGCTCAGTAAGAAAATTAAATTGCTCTGGCTCTAGTATAGCTCACATTTCGGAGAGGAGACAATTCACATTATCAGAGAGAATGATAACTAAAGGAAAACTAACAGTAATTAATTTGTAGTGTTACATCTTCCAACTTACTACAGGGACCATTTACTTCTCAATAGTGGGCTCAAAAAAATATAGGACTCTTGATCCAATAGGATCATACATTTACATAAATATCTTAATTGGAATTTAATCCCCAAAAAAAGTACAAACTGTTTCAGTTCTAGAAATCTTTTCCTCCTGGCCTGTGTTGATTTTGAGACATCTGGAAAAATATTGATCTTACTATCCAGAAAGGTCACCTCCTTAAGCCTAAAGAAAAGCCTTAGAAGTGCCTCTTTGTCTTGCTGAAAGAAAAATGTCACCAAAAGTGTAGAACAACAGATGGCTTCATCCTCTGAGGTTTCTAGAATTTCTGTCAAATTTAAAGAACTTGGTCATTTAGAAGGAACCTCTGGTGCAGAAGCCTTCTGCTTAGATATTGGCAAAAAGTATATTCTGTGAAGAGGAGGAAGTCCAGTCTCCAGATACTTAAATTTTTCTTTCATAAATTTATAAAATAAATCTTTAGGAGACATTGTTAGCAGTTTAGGAAAATTGAGGATCCTTAAATTCAACATTTTAGTATAATTTTCAAAATTTTCAACTTTCCTGGCCAGCAATAGTCTATCCTGCAGCAAAATAGTTTGAGAACATCGCAAGCCTTGAACACGTTGGTCTAAATTATTAACTTTTTCTCCATGAACCTTTATTTCCTCTTGAAATTTGTCCAGTCTTTGTACCTGCATATTCACCAGGGAAAGAGTTCCTGCACATAATTTATGCAAAGAGTCTAAAGCTGTCCAAATGCTCTCAAGTGTGAATTCAACAGGTCTTACCAATCAAGGGACCGGTGGAGTCTGGCCTACGCCTGCTGTATCATCTGTGGTCTTTTCTAAAGTTGTTGACCCCGCTGCGATAGTATGTGGAGCCGATAAGCCTATCAGCTGCTCAGACGGCATTCCTTCCTGTCTCTGCGTAGCTGCCGTTGCTCCCCATTCTCATGGCTTTAGAGGAGGCGCTGGTCCTGCGGGACTAAGCGATGCATTGCTCCCGAACGCTGAAATCTACCTCAGATTCGGCGAAGCCAGCTCGCTCCGAGGTGAAGATGCAAAGAAGCCTGTGATTATGTCCTGCCTCAGCAAAGTAGGTTCTGGCTGTCGGGCTGAGACAGCCACTCGTCCTCTTCTTTTTGGCATATCCAAATTCAGTTAAGCCCAAAATCGGGCAGGAAAATAGTAAAGGCAGGAGAGAGAGCAATCAGCGTTGACACTACACCACCGCCATCTTGTCTCTCCTCGTGACCTAACTGTATTAATAACTATACTGATCTGCTTGTACTAGCAACTTTATTGCATGTCCATGTCAAACTGACCTTTGTAATTTCCTAGGAAACTGACCCAACTTCTTTTAATATAATCTGACCTTGAACTGAATAGGTAAAGGTGGAATAGAAAACCTGATTCAAGTTTCAAGTTTATTAGTGTTTTTTATTAATCGCTTAATCACAATTCAAAGCGATGGACATAAATAATAAACAATAAAATTACAGTATTAGGGAATAATACAATACTTAACATAAACTTAAGTCCGAACAGGACTATTAACAAACTTAACAAACAAGAAAAAAGGGGAAAAAGGGAATTGAACTACAAAATATTAAAAATAGAATAATCAAGGAAAAAACACAAGGTAGGGGATGAAAAATTCCATAGTCATAATCAACTTAATAAATAAATCCAAGAGGGATAACTAATAATCGAAAGCATCTTTAAAAAGATTAACTTAACATAACAAAACATTAGATTACAATGTATTTCCACTGACAGGCCAAAATGAAGGGTTTTTGTTTTTGTTTTTAACAGGCCTTTGAGCTTGTGCAGAACTTAATGGAGACATTTATTTAAAGATACCTATAATCCTATTGTAAGGTGAGAAACACATGAATATAAGAGGGTGCTGAAAAATTCTCAGCCCAACCAACCAACTTCCTAAATTGTGAGCATTATTTTGCCTATGTAACTGAAAAGAGTGTTATCTTATTTTGTTAAGTGCCAATATGCAGAAATGAAATTCTATGTTTGGACATTGTTTCAGATCATTGATTGAACCGCATCATTCTCTTCTTGGTTGGTCTGAGAACTTTTTCAGCGCCCCCCTCATAAATATTTGGTCCACCTTAAACATGCTTTATTCACACCCAAACTATGTCAGCTTCAAATTTCTGCATTCTAACCATCTTCACATATGTTTAGCAGATTTCTGAAATAGCCATTTACCGGTGTATGCAATCTTTGGGTGAAAATTTTGTCATTTATAAATAAAGATACTTCTCAGATGACCTTCAAAGTCCTAACCCCATTCACATATTAGATTGTTAAATTTAGTATTTTTGCTGAGGCCTCATTATTGACCTCAACAGATGCATTAACCTTTCCTATTTTCTTGTTATACCTCTTCCTATGACTCCAACAGATTTTCAGAATGAAGTATAAATCCCTCCTTAATCAAAACCAACTCATTTTTCAATACAGAATGGGGCAGACGTATGGGGCAAGCTAAGAACTTTAATATGGTTTGTCTTCAGCTTATAATTTTGTTATATACAGAAGCCTATAGTATTTTAACAAAGCAAAATAAAAAAAAATCTTCCTCAGATTACATTAATCTATAGTGACAATTTGTGCAAAATTTGACATCTCACTTTGGGCTCTTTTTACGAAGCCAAGTTAGGCTTTTTTTATATCCAGCCGCGGCATTATTAGCTCTGACGCTCATAGAATTCCTATGAGCATCAGAGCTAATACCACCATGGTTAGTGATTAAAAAAAAGCCTAACGTGGCTTTATAAAAGGGAGAGGGGAGGTTAAAAACAGCTGGAACTGGGATGAGTGGAACAGAGGTAGAGTAGGAGGAAGTATAAACTAAAGCAAGATCATTTTTAAAAGCAACAGATTAAAATGACAGAAACAGCCTTAACTGAAAGCTTCTTTTGGAAATACGGACTGGATAAAAGGTGGTGCTTCTGCTGTGTTTCACAGAAAGCAATGTAAGCCCTGCTTGGCATCTTTAATGAATGATTCTACAGAACAGATTTTGCTGCATGGTTTCTCTGATGAAATGTTCTGCAAGTAAAATGACCTTCCAAATTAATTACAGTATTGGAGAGTGATGGGGAGTAACGAAAACTGGAATGCTTCTACATTAGACATTTCTCCATATTCTAGAATTGAATATCTATCCTTTAAAAAAAAAAAAAAAAAAACCCTTGAAAATAATTTGTACAACATATTTAAAAAAATACATATTTTGTGAGACTCTTTGTTCAATTTTCTACACGTAATCAGCAAGCATTATTCAAACAGCTGCAAAGAAATGGCTTTCATATTTAAATAGATGGTTGCTTTTGAAAATCAGTCCTACTATAATTATCCAAAGGCGCTGGACAGTAGCACAACCTGGTGTTAACCTTGCCTTTTATTCCTCGGCTCCCTAAAACGCAAAGACATCCAGGTGCTAGGAAATATTGCTAACAAGCTGTCTTTGACGCTGAAGATTGGCGGGAGGCTTTTGAAGGGTTTCAATGTGTCTTCAAGTGTCAGAAATCAGATTCTCGCTCCCAGTTGCAAGCTGTGTTTAATAAAACTGAAAGTCTGGTTTAATCTGTTAAAAACTGTAAATGACTCCTCTATTTTATCTTGAACCACATGCAGGCAGAAAGTGCCACATTGCGTGGAGCTTTAGCTCTCTTATGTTAGAGCCAAACAGTTTTCAAAGAGTTCTGTTTCTGAATACCATTAAGTGCTAACAGATAGATGTTTAATTAGGTATTGCATAGAAAAGTTAAGTTAGTTGTGATAACTAGTGCTAGAAAGTTCCCCCCCCATTCTATTAAACTGCGCTAGCGGTTTTTAGCGCATTCTATTAAACTGCGCTAGCGGTTTTTAGCGCAGAGAGCCGTGCTGAATGTCCCGCGCTGCTTCCGACGCTCACAGGAACTCTATAAACATCAAGAGCAGCACGGGCCATTCAGCGCAGCTCTGCGCTAAAAACTGCTAGTGCAGTTTAATAGAAGAGGCCCTTAGTTTGCACATCACTTAATATTAATGTACTTGCTAAAAGTTTTGGTCTAATTTTAGCAAGAAGGAGATAAAAATTAGCCCCAATAGTAAGAATTAACACAAAACACTTTGATGTGTAAACACTAATATCATGGTTGTCTAAAGAACATGCAAACAAGAGACTATACACAGTTGTATTTCCTTGACGTCTCTTCCTTCGATCTGCAAAAGTGTATAAAAGCAGGCCTGACACATAAGGATGAAAAGAGATGAAAGGGACTTCCAGCAGAGGAATAAAACATACTGAAATCGCGTGCCTCTAATTCTGCCATGGAGGCAGAGGGCACAGGAGAAAAGTAAAAAGAAACTGAAGCTGAGAGTAATGGGGTCATCTTAGAAGCTGTACACTCAGATACCAGACCCATTTACTCAGATGACGTTCAGGCTAAAAAGTCTGTAAAGAGATGAAAAACTGATAGAAGTTAGTACCTTAACAAGACCCAGCAGGTTGTTCTACTTTGCGTTCAGAAAGAGAATTTTCTAACCCTGACTCTAGAAAGGACTAGCATCTGACTAGCCTTCCTTTATGAGCATCCTGCTGTTTCAGATCCAGGGTCAGACTTTGCCTCAGTGGTCCTTGTGCATGTAATTAAAAGGCACTGGGTTGTGATTTCCTATTTTAACACTGGCTAATACAGCTGGATAAGGAACTTTGGCTATAGTCTTGACAATTGTTCCCTCTCAGCTGAGCAGGAGTCCTCCAACTGCATTTCGACCAGTAGGGGAGTTGCCGTACAGTGAGAGATTAGAGAAACTGGGCCTCTTCTCCCTTGAAAGAGGAGACTGAGAGGGAAAATGATCGAAACGTTCAAGATAATGAAGGGAATAGACTTAATAGATAAAGACAGGTTGTTCACCCTCTCCAAAGTAGAGAGAACGAGAGGGCCCTCTCTAAAGTTAAAAGGGGATCGATTCCGTACAAACATAAGGAAGTTCTTCACCCAGAGAGTTGTAGAAATCTGGAACGCTCTTCTGGAGGCTGTAATAGGGGAAAACACCCTCCAGAGATTCAAGACAAAGTTAGACAAGTTCCTGCTGAACCAGAACGTATGCAGGTAAGGCTAGACTCAGTTATGGCACTGGTCTTTGACCTAAGGGCCGTCGCGGGAGCGAACAGCTGGGCACGATGGACCACTAATCTGACCCAGCAGTGGCAATTCTTATGTTCTTATGTGTTCTCAATTGCTAGGGAAAGGCAGGTTCCCTGGAGTACTGCAGTTTGCCTCTCCCCCATTATAGAAAATGTAATAATGAATAGCACCACCTACTGGCAGGACTGTAGGTAGAGGACTCCTGCTCAGCTTAAAGGGAATACTGGCCCTGATTGAGGCTGCATTTGTACGAAGGTCTCAGGAGTCTGTAAAAGTAGATCTCCAGTCAAATGAAAACAATTGCTTTCCTTGAAGAAGCCCTTATCATTCAGATGTCTTTTCTCAGTCAAGAACCAGTTTCCCTAGAAAGAGCTTGTGACAGATGTACCATATCCAGGACATATTTTTGTTTTTAATAGGGTGTTTAAACCTACTTTGGCAGTACTTATTAGACTGTCATTTTTCAAATGAGATCAAGTAGTGGGATCATAACCCCTAAATAAAGAGGCTTTTAATATCAGCCAAAAGGTCAAGAAGGAACCAACCTCAGCTTATAGCTCAAACTGTGCTTAAGAACATAAGAAAAGCCTTACTGGGTCAGCCAAGTAGTCCATCAAGCCAGTAGCCGGTTCTCACAGTGGCCAATCCAGGTCACTAGTACCTGGCCAAAACCCAAAGAGTATCAACATTCCATGCTACCGAAACAGGGCAAGTAGAGGTTTCCTCCATGTCGTAATAACAGACTATGGACTTTTCCTCCAGGAATTTGTCCAAACCTTTCTTAAAACCAGCTACACTATCCGCTTTTACAATAACCTCGGCAATGCGTTCCAAAGCTTAACCATTCTCTGAGTGAAAAAATATTTTCTCCTATTGGTTTAAAAGTATTTCTCTGCAATTTCATTGAGTGTCTCCTAGTCTTTGTAATTTTTGATAGAGTGAAAAATTGATCCACTTGTACCCATTCTATTCCACTAAGGATTTTGTAGACTTCAATCATATCTTCCCCTCAGCCTTCTCCCTTCCAAGCTGAAGAGCCCTAATCTTTTTAGTCTTTCCTCATACGAGAGGAGTTTCATCCCCTTTATCATCTTGGTCGCTCTTCTTTGAACCTTTTCTAGTACCACTATATCTTTCTTGAGATAAGGAGATCAGAATTGAATGCAATACTCCAGGTGAGGTCATACCATGGAGCGATACAGAGGCATTATAATGTCTTTAGTTTTGTTAACCATCCCTTTTAAAATAATTCCTAGCATCTTGTTTGTTTTTTTTACCATTGCCGCACATTGTGTGGAAGGTTTCGTCGTATTGTCTACGATGATACCCAGATCCTTTTCTTTGGCACTAACCCCCAAGGTGGACCCTAGCATCCGGTAACTGTGATTTGGGTTATTCTTCCCAAATGTGCATTTGTCCACATTAAATTTTATCTGCCACTTGGATACCCAGTCTTCCAATTTCCTAAGGCCTGACTGCAATGTTTCCCAATCTGTATGTGTTTTAGCAACTTGAACAGTTTAGTGTCATCTGCATATTTAATCACCTCACTCATAGTTCCAATTTCAAGATCATTTATAAATAAGTTAAATAGCATCAGTTCCAGTACAGATCCCTGTGGCACTGCACTGCTTACTCTCCTCCATTGAGAAAAATGACCATTTAACCCCACCCTCTGTTTTCTATCCAATAACCAAGTCCTAATCCACAACTGAACTTTGCCTCCTATCCCATGGCTCTTTAATTTTCTCAGCAGCCTCTCATGAGGAACTTTGTCAAAAGCTTTCTTAAAATCTAGATACAATATATCAACCGGTTCGCTTTTATCCACATGTGTATTCACACCTTCAAAGAAGTCAAGCAAATTGATGGTGCAAGATCTCCGTCTGCTGAACCCATGCTGACTGTCTCATTAAATCATGTTTGTCTACGTGTTCCACAATTTTATTTTTTTATATTTGTTTACACCATTTTGCCCAGTACTGAAGTCAGGCTTACTGGTCTGTAATTTTTCAGATCTCCCCTGGATCCTTTTTAAAAATCAGCGTAACATTGGCCACCCTCCAATCTTCAGGTACTACAGATGATTTTAGTGACAGGTTACAGATCACTAACAGCAGGTCAGCAATTTCATATTTGAGTTCCTTTAGTACCCTGGGATGTAAACCATCCAGTCCAGGTGCTTTATCATTTTTTAACTTGTCAATTTGGCTTAGTACATCTTCCAGATTCACAGAGATTTCTTTCAGTTCCTCCACATCATCACCCTTGAATACCATTTTTGGTTCTGGTAGATCTCTTACATCTTCTTCTGTAAAGACCGAAGCAAAGAATTCATTCAGTCTCTCTGCTATGGCCTTATCCTCCCTGAGTGCCTCTTTTGCTTCTTGATCATCCAGCGGTCCCATGGATTCTCTCACTGGTTTTCTGCTTCTATTGTACCTAAAGAAATTGTTATGAGTTTTTGCCTCTTTGGCAAGTTTCTCTTCATATTCTTTCTTAGCTTTCTTTATCAATGCTTTGTATCTAACTTGCCAGTGCTTGTGTGTCTTATTTTCTTCATTCAGATCCTTTTTCCATTCTTTAAAGGATTTTTTTTTTTTTTTTGCTCTAATAGCCTCTTTCACTTCACGTTATAACCATACCGGATCTCATTTCCTCTTCTTTCCACCATTGTGGGATATATCCAGTCTGGGCTTCCACAATGGTATTTTTAAATAACATACATGCCTGATTTAGAGTACTAACCTTTGCAATTGATCCTTTTAGCTTTATATTTAAAGTGCTTTCTGTTTAAAGTACTTCAAATTGCCAAGCTTATTTCTACTTAAAAAGCTTATTCAGACTTTAAAATGACTTACTTATCTTTAGTTATAATGATTGGTGAAATTTGGATCCGACATGTTTCATGTGTTACACTTTATCAAGGATCATTTCAAGTTTCAAGTTTCAAGTTTATTCAATATTTGATCAATCGCCTATCAATAATTACTAAGCGATGTACATAAAATATTAATATTGGGTAAACAAGAACAAAATTGATTAAAAAGAAAAAATCTTTAAACATAGACAAAATACAACATGATACATTAGGGTGGAGGGGAAAGAACTACATTGTCTGATAGAAAAGGAAGAACAATTAAGGGTAATATACAAAGGGTAAGGGAAAATTAGTTTATTAGGAATAAAATACATAATTAAGTAGAATGGATTGTTACTATAAAGAGCGATTGGCTTTTCAATTAAACATTGAAAGCGTCTTTAAAAAGAAAGCTCTTAAGTTGGCCTTTAAATTTATCAAGGTTTTTCTCCTGTCGTTTTTCTCCTGCAAGACAAAGAAAGGTCTCAGATTTCTTTCTTATTCAATACATGTACTATCTAAAACTACTTTTTCCAGCACCTGCCTCAATCATTCCATCACCATCGACCATTTACTTGTAATGTGGCAAGATAGCAGCGGCGTTTTTTAACTTCCTTTGGAACTTCCTGTCAACAGCAGGGTTTTCTTGAGTAGAAGCAGAATTATATAGCCTTGATAGGCATAATCAAAACGAAAAAAGTTCTTTTCACATGAGAATTGTTTCTTTGAAAAAAATGGCACAACATCACAACAGAAATTATTTGAGTTTTTTTGAGGGGCAACGCTGGTCACTATCCCCTGAGGGAGGGTGTCAGGCGTTGAACACATTTAACCAGCGCTGGCTTATGGATTATACCATCTAAGATAAGTGTTGCTTTTGTTTTCTTTTTATATTTTTTTTTATGTTTTGATTATATTTTCTTGATTATTATTTTTTGAATTACATATTTTGAAAGGTACACATTTGTATGTGCATATTTTCAAAGATTCACACAAAATAGGTGATGTAGGTAAGGAGGGATAGGTGATGATTAAAATCTGGATTCAGGATGTGGACTTGAAATAATATAGAGAATATAGGAGGTCCTATGATCTGATTACCCTCAGTTATGATATGCCTGTCCTTTACTTAAACTGGTTGTTTAGAAAAGATATATACATATAAAAAATTTTTAAAAACCAGATATTATTTAGGATAGAAACACTCGAGTTAGCCTGTGATAGGTATTTTAAGACTCTTTAAGAAATCTTGGAACATCCGTGTTATACCCTTTTGATTCTATACAATATTTTTGCCCGGGTAGGATGGCTTTACATTAAAGAAGTCCTTTTTCTTGCTTTATGGCAGCTTTATGATTACTATATGTATGGTGCTGTCACATAAGTTTGAGGTTTTTTTCTCCACCTTAGTTTTTTGATCTAAGTCTCAAGTGCTCAATATACTTTTCCTAGTACTCTTCGCTATGACCAGTCTGGTCTCTAGAATAAGCTCTGTAATTGTCTACTGTAACCTATTTGTTGTCATGACTAGTCTGTTTTCAAACGATTGTGAATGTCTACTTATAACCCGTTCTGAGCTTCTGGGAGAACGGGATAGAAATTGAAATAAATAATAAATAAGTGGCAGGCCCTCCATTGGACACGTTATAACAAATTTCTTTCAGAGATTTCTTTGTATGATTGAATACTTTGCTATCCTCAGACTGTGTGTGTTATTCAAGAACACCATCCTGAAAGCCCAGACAAAATATATTCCATGTATTAAATAAGGAAGAAGAAAGCTGGCATGGCTGGCATGACTAACAAGTGACTGACTCCTTTTTAACATTCTGGAGATGCACTCTCCTTTCATAAAAAGAAAATGTTTTCTTCCTTTCCTGGGGCACCAGTGGAAGTATAGGCTTACTGGCTATCTCTTATGGATCCTATGGGCTGATTTTTCCTCCTTCAGTCTTGTTTAATTTTTCACCTATAATTCAATTTTTCTGGTTTGGAATAAAAAGCCAAACTTGATTATATTTTTATGAATGGAGAGACAAACTAGCGTGATCATATAAGGTCAAGGCCTCACAGCACCTGCTGGTCCCACCTCCCAGAACTATTTTCAGATACTATAGACATGTATAATTGCTATAACCTATGAAGGTTATAGCATTAACCTCTATCTGGTATATGCTCCACCAAGAGAAAACAGGGGGTTAAGAACATAAGAACATAAGAAGTTGCCTCCACTGGGTCAGACCAGAGGTCCATCTCGCCCAGCGGTCCGCTCCCGCGGTGGCCCATCAGGTCTATGACCTGTAAAGTGGTTTCTGACCCCTTCTATGACCTACCTCTAGTTCTATCTGTACCCCTCAATCCCCTTATCCTCCAGGAACCTATCCAAACCTTCCTTGAACCCCCTGTAAAGTGCTCTGGCCTATCACATCCTCTGGAAGCGCTTTCCATGTGTCCACCACCCTCTGGGTAAAAAAGAACTTCCTAGCATTTGTTCTAAACCTGTCCCCTTTCAATTTCTCCGAGTGACGCCTAGTGGTTGTGGGCCCCCACAGTTTGAAAAATCTGTCTTTATTCACCTTCTCAATGTCCTTTAGAATTTTGAAGGTTTCTATCATGTCCCCTCTAAGTCTCCTCTTCTCCAGGGAGAACAGCCCCAGCATTTTCAACCTGTCAGCGTATGCAAAATTTTCCATACCCCTTATCAGTTTAGTCGCTCTTCTCTGGACCCCCTCAAGTACCGCCATGTCCTTCTTGAGGTACGGCGACCAGTACTGGACACAGTACTCCAGGTACGGGCGCACCATTGCGCGATACAGCGGCATGATGACTTCCTTCGTCCTGGTTGTGATACCCTTTTTGATGATGCCTAGCATTCTGTTTGCTTTCTTTGAGGCTGTCACACACTGCGCCGAAGGTTTCAATGTTGTGTCCACCATCACCCCTAGGTCTCTTTCAAGGTTGCTCACCCCTAGCATTTTTCCCCCCATTTTGTAGCTGAACATTGGGTTCTTTTTCCCTATATGCATGACCTTGTATTATAACATCACAACGATCTGCCTGAGCATGTAGAAATTATACAGACATTCATGTTAAAACCTAATGTCCCTCTCCAAAAATATCTTTACATCACAAGCTATTAGATCCGCATTCATAATACCCATTTTTAAGAAACATGATGGCAGATAAAGGCCAACTGGCCCATCTAGTTTGACCATCCGCAGTAACCATTATCTCCTCCTCTCACTATTGGCTAAGGCTCTTAACATTTGCATCTCCTCTTCCTATAGGCTAAGACTCTGTGAACCTGCATTGTGAGGTCATA
The DNA here is from genome assembly GCF_902459505.1 of Geotrypetes seraphini. Taxonomy (NCBI): domain Eukaryota; kingdom Metazoa; phylum Chordata; class Amphibia; order Gymnophiona; family Dermophiidae; genus Geotrypetes; species Geotrypetes seraphini. The sequence continues at coordinate 180,141,125 of NC_047084.1, read as the reverse complement.
GAGCTGCCCATCCGCAGTAACCATTATCTCTTTCTCTCTTCGAGAGATCACACGTGCCTATCCCAGGCCCTTTTGAATTCAGACACAGTCTCTGCCTCTACCACTTCTTCTGGGAGACTGTTCCACGTATCTAACCCCCTTTTCTGTTTTGTTTTGTTTTAAAAAAAAGTATTTCCTTAGATTACTCCAGGGCCTATCACCTCTTAATGTCATTCTGTGCCACCTCATTGCATTTACATTATGTAGGTATTTAAACATCTCTATCATGTATGTATCAGTCCTACCAAACATCACTTCAGTCTAGTCATGCTGCACTTCAGATCCAGTCACATTAGCATGATACAACTCAGAAATGGAAATGTTTGATCACATCCATCTGTTTCAGATGTTTACTGTAGTTAATTCATCATTTCTTACCTAAAAATTATGCATCAGGAGAAGAGGGATGCCACTTCTGTAATCTCCCTTAGATATTTTAAATATTCATGACTATCGAACACAAACTTGCAAAATGCTTTCAATCAAGGTTCCATTCCCAAACTGCGACATGAAATACAGCATAATTTGAACTCAAAATTTCATCTTAGCCGACAGTATATTTTTCATGGGAAAGAAAATAGCTCTCACTCGGTATAGGTTTCATTTATTTTAAGAGAATACAGAGCAGGACAAAACATATAAAATATGAATAATAACTTCAGTTATTTTATTCTAAAATTAATCTGAAGTAAAAAGTAGCATCTTTATCAAGGACCCCTTTTGCAAAGCTGCAGTAGTGATTCCCACATAGTAAATGCGATGGAGCCCATTCAATTCCTACGAACTGCATCACATGAGCTACTATGAGGGGTTGCTGAAAGGTTCTCAGCCTCAATTCAGAGCGCTCTTTTGCCATTGTAGCTGAAAAGAGTGTTATCTTATTTTGTCAAGTGCCAATTTGCAGAAACGGAATTCTATGTTTTTGACATTGTTTCAGATCATTGATTGAACCCTATCCACGTCGTTCTCGTCTTGGTTGGGCTGAGAACTTTTCAGCACCCCCTTCATGTGGCTTTGTGAAAGGGGCCCTAAAATCTTTTCAAAAACACATATTTCAAAAGCATAATCACAAAAATCAACCCAATTAAAATTAGCCCGCATGCCCATGTTTCATCAAAACATCTCCACCAGAGCTAAAATTCACAATGGTATCAACCAATAAAAAAAAAATAAAAGAAAAATTAGCCAACTGGCATAATGCATGCTCTGACACTTAGGCATAGATTCTGTAAAGTGCGCCTAACTTTAGGCGTGTTTTAGTGTCTGATTTAAGTGGACAATGAGCGATTTAAGTGTCTTAACAAGCGTTAATTGGAACTTAGACGGAGTTAGGCTTCATTTCATAGGGACGTCTATGTGGCGTCTATATGGGGGTTTTTGGGAACGCGTGCCTAATGACGCCTAAGATACGCTTAGTGCATTAGAGACGTCTATACAATGCCTAAATAGAGCCTAAATAACACTGATTACCACTTGCGCCACATGAACGTCTAAAGCAAGCCTAAAGTTAGGCGCACTTTACAGAATCTAGGCCTAAGGGCTCCTCTTACAAAAGTACGCTAGCGTTTTTAACGCACGCACCGGATTAGTGCGCACAATAGCGCACGCTAGCTGAAAATCTACTGCCGGTTCCAAAGGAGGCGGTAGCGGCTAGCGCGTGTGGTAATTTAGCGCACGCTATACCGCGCGTTAAGGCCCTAGCGCGGCTTTTGTAAAAGGAGCCCTTAGAAAAGTAACAAGCCACCCTGTCTTTGTTTCTTTATTTTTTTCTCAACTAACTGAACTATGCTGCTATTATCATTCCAAGGTATCCAAACCATGCCCTGTACGTTTATCCCCCTCACCCCCAAGCATTTTTCTGAGTATTTACCAAACTCAAAAGCTCTGGCCTCAAAGGGTCCCTTTAGTAAACTGTAGTAAAAAATTGTAGTTCCCACGACTTAGGGGTTCTTTTACTAAAGCTTAGGCACTCATTTTCAAAAGAGAAAAATGCATCAAAAGTGGCACAAAGTGCCAGAGGGGCGTTTTTCACAGGATGAACAGCATAAATTCTGTTTTACTACTTGTGTTCTAGCTTGGTACCTAGGACCTGGGTTAGCCACTGTTGGAAACAGGATACTGGGCCTGATGGACCTTCGGTTTGTCCCAGTATGGCAATTCCTATGTTGTGATTTTCAAAACTCATATTTGAGACGGTTTTTGTTGCAGTTTGTTGCAGAGCCATGGTGAGGCCTCACTTGGAGTACTGTGTTCAGTTTTGGAGACCACACTACCGAAAGGACATGCTGCGGATCGAGTCGGTTCAGCGAACGGCCACCAGGATGGTCTTGGGGCTCAAGGATCTCACGTATGAAGAAAGATTTAAAAAAATTGCGGCTGTACTCACTTGAGGAAAGAAGAGAACGGGGAGATATGATTGAAACATATAAGTACATCACGGGACGCATCGAGTCAGAAGATGATACCACCAGAGGTCATCCGCTGAAAATCAGGGGAGGGAAGTTTCATGGCGACTCCAGGAAGTACTTCTTCACCGAAAGAGTAGTGGATCATTGGAACAGACTCCCACTCCAGGTGATAAAGGCCAGCAGCGTGACGGATTTTAAGAGAAAATGGGATACTCACGTGGGATCTTTAAGGGAGTAAATTCAGGGGAGGGGATACTTGGAATGGGCAGACTTGGTGGGCTATAGCCCTTTTCTGCTGCTTTTTTCTATGTTTCTATGTTTGTGTAAGTCACAAGAGGGCATGTTGGGGGGTGGAGATTTGGGCTGTCCCGGAATTTGGATGTTTTCCTAGGACAATGGAACAAAATAAAAACATCTAGGGCAAAAACTGGGATGATTTTTCTCTGGACCTGTTTCGATCACAACTAATTCACAAAATATGCATTCATTATTTTGAATAAATGTATGTTTTAATAATGACAGGAGCACTTATTTTTGGAGGAAGGTGGGTTTAGACCAGTGATGGAAACTTCTCTAGGTCTCCAAATCTGGAACAACTGTGTATTGTAGGAGATCATATGACCTGTTTAAATTATTTACTTTTTCACTGCACATAGGGCTCCTTTTACAAAGGTGCGCTAGCGTTTTTAGTGCACGCACCGGATTAGCACGCGCTGTAGTGCGCGCTACCTGAAAAACTACCGTCTGCTCAAGAGGAGGCGGTAGTGGCTAGCGTACGTGCCATTTTAGCGTGCACTATTCCACGCGTTAAGGCCTTAACACACCTTTGTAAAAGGAGCCCATAATGATAGTTTTACGTGCAGGTTTATATACCCCCTCTTTTACAAAGCCGCACTAGCAGATTTAAAGGGCTTCGGGGCTGTTGCCGCTCAGCATTGTAAAAGAGGCCCACAGTGATTTGTGTGCTGCAGGACATATTTTTCCTCTTCTTTTCTTTTTTTTTTGTATGATTGATTGTTTTTGAGAAAGGTGGTGGCATCCATGTTTATATATTGGTTACCACAATACAGACAAGTGTGAAAATACTGATGTTCACAAGGAAAATTTGTCTCCATCACCTCAGTTAGTTTGTCACCAGCTAGCCAGATAATATGTGTGATTAAAAGTGTTAAAAATGTGTTAAGTCTGTTATTGCTCTGCTCGTTGTGCAGGCCAATATTGGGATGTGTGAATTTTGCTAAGTGTTCACATTAGTGTTAATAAAGCTGTAGCTGGTTGATGCCACACCATTTTTTTATCTTTGGGATTTAGACTTTGGTTTGCATGGATGGACAGGTGTGCAATAAAACTAATAATTGCAGATGACATCTCAGATGTGACTTTAAGAGCTGAGAGCAAGAGTGTTCTCTAGAAAGTGAGATATAGTTTTTGGAAATTAGAAACATATCGCTTGGAATTACAGGAAATGTAAAAGAAAAAAAGAATATGAATTAAGTTCACTTTTTAATAAATATTAAAACAGATGTCATTGGCAAGATTTTTATTTTCAGATGATTTACTGGCACTGTTCTATGTGAGCTGGCACTGTTTTATGTGGAAGATTTATACATTTATCCCAAAAGGCAGTGGGCTTTAAGGTTTAGAAAGTAATTTAAAACTTATAGACTTTTCAAATAATCTTCCAGTGCTCTGAAAAGTAATTTTCCCCGCCATGAAGAAACTTTTGAATAAGAAATCATAAGTAGTGTACTGAAAATTACTAAGACAATCAAAAGCAGAGCACATTTTTTGATCAAAATGAAAAGTTTCAGGTTTATAATTATTTTTCTTCCTCTTCTTACTTTATTTGTTGACCTTTCACTGAAAGCTTTCAGATTCAGCACTAAAGCATTAACTAGACACTTGGGACAAATATCATTACCTATTTTGATGGTGTCTAACATGGATACAAGTTGTATAGAAATACATTTTAGGGAGAAAGGTGGAAATAGGCATGGTTTCCAGAAACACAAAGGCACTTCTCTTCTAAATACTCATATGTTAGTTGATCTATCCAAAAGATTAAAAGATGCAATCAGTGGCATACCTAGCATATGTGACACCCGGCACCCATTATTTTTTGACACCCCCCCCCCCCATCTGTACGAAAAACATGATTTTTAGTAACAATCCACACATCACACATGAGTACCTAGGAAAAGGCAGCATTTTACATACTGCAGTGAGCAGTACATCAATACACCCATTGTAAAACTAAACAAGTCAGACTAGTACATATGAATCCTACACCATCAATCCTAACAGAAAACCATGTCTTTCGAACACACAGAATACAGAAAACACCTTCACCTAGAATGGAATAAGTCATCACAAACTAACCCCTTTTAAAAAACTAAAACCTTTTACAAAACTGTAGTGTGGATTTTAGCCACGGTGGTAACAGCTCTGACGCTCATAGAATTCTGAGCATCAGAACTGCTACTACCACAGCTGGCACTAAAAAACGCTCCACAGTTTTGTAAAAGGGGGGGATAAAATAGAAATACATAGACAAAGGTTAAATTGAACCAGTAAGCTGGACTCTGCATACAATGCACAGAAACAGTGACACATGTCTCCTAAAGCAATAAATAAATAGAAAATTTTTGTTCTACCTTTGTCTTCTTTGGTTTCTGCTTTCCTCATCTTCTTATTACTCTCTTCCTTCCATCCACTGTCTCTCTGCCCCTACATTGCATCTTCTCTCCTTCTATGCCCCTTCCAGAAACTGTATGCTTCCCCCTTCCATCTCTCCTTTCACCCCCATTGGTCTGGCATCTCTCTCCTCTCCTTCCCTCTCCCACACCTCTCTTCTGCAATCCCTTTCTTTCCTCATTTTCCTTTTCAATTTATTTCCTGCATCCATCTAGATTACGTTTTTACTACCCTCTCATCAATTTCCTTTTTTACTGTCTACCTACAGCTCGCCACCTCTTTCCCTCACCCCCTCCAGTATTTCCCTAACTCAATCCTTTTCCCCCCATCATGTGCCCTCCTTTTATTTATCCCCTCTTTCCATCATGTGCTCTCTTTCTCTACCCCTTCCATCTAGTACCTTCTCCTCTCTCTGTCCACTTCCAGCATCTGCCCTGGCTCTTGAATCCAGCATCTGCCCATTCCATCTACTGTCTGCCCCTTCCAGAAACTGTCTGTCTTCCTCTGCCATCTCTCCTCTAGGCCCCCCCCCCCTTGGTCTGGCATCCATCATCTTCCCTCTGTTCCCTCATGGTCTGGCATCATTCTCCTTTCATCTCTCTTTTCCTCCCCCCTGTGGTTTTTAGCATCTCTCTCTTCTCATTTCCTCCACTCAGATCTGATATCTCTGTCTCCTTCCCCGTTCTCTGGCATCTCTCTCCTCTCTCTCTTCCCTTTCCTTCTCTGGTCTTCCTTCTTTATTTTCTGCCTCCGTCTAAATTAAATTCTTTCTTACTACGCAGTCCTCAGTTTCCCTCTTTTCACTGTGTCTACCCACAGTATGCCACCCCTTTCCTTCACCCCTCCACTATCTCACTAACTCTATCTTCTTCCCCCTTCCAGCATATATCCTTTTTCTTTATCCCTCCTTCCATCCAGTATGTGTTCTCTTACTCCACTTCCATTCAGCATTTGCTCTCCCTTCTCCCCATTTCCATCATCTGCCCTCTTCTCTCTTCCCACTTCCATCATCTGCCCTCTTCTCTCTCCCCCTTCTCCACACTTCCATCATTTTCCCCTTCTCTCTCTTTCCCCCCACTTCCATCATCTGCCCCTTCTCCCCACTTCCATCATCTGCCCTTTCTCTATCTTCCCCCCACTTCCATCATCAGCCCCTTCTCCCCACTTCCATCATCTGCCTCTTCTCTCTTTTTCCCCCACTTCCATCAACTACCCCTTCTCTCTCTTCCCCCACTTCCATCATCTGCCTCTTCTCCCCATTTCCATCATCTGCCCTTTCTCTCTTTCCCCCCCACTTCCATCATCTGCCCCTTCTCCCCACTTCCATCATCTGCTCCTTCTCTCTCTTTCCACGCACTTCCATCAACTGCCCCTTCTCTCTCTTTCCCCCACTTCCATAATCTGCCCCTTCTCTCCACTTCCATCATTTGCCCCTTCTCTCTCTTTCCCACCACTTCCATCATCTGCCCCTTCTCCCCACTTCCATCATCTGCCCATTCTCCCCACTTCCATTATCTGCACTTTCTCTCTCTTTCCCCCCACTTCTATCATCTGCCCCTTCTCCCCACTTCCATCATCTGCCACTTCTCTCTCTTCCCCCCACTTCCATCATCTGCCCCTTCTTTCTCTTTCCCCCCACTTCCATCATCTGCCCTTTCTCTCTCTTTCCCCCCACTTCCATCATCTGCCCCTTCTCCCTACTTCCATCATCTGCCCCGTCTCTCTATTTCCCCCTATTTGCATCATCTGCTCCCTTCTATCAATCTCTCCATCCACCACAGGCCCATCTCTCTCCCTTCCTCTCACCTTTTTTTCCGATTTTGGCAACAAGATCAGCAACCCCCCCCCCCCCCCGCGATAACATTCAAGATTGGCAGTGGGCCTCCTTCTCCCCCCAGCATCAACAGAACTTCAGATCAGCAACCGCGGTGCTCAGTCGAAAGCTTCCCTCTGACTCAGCTTCTTGTTTCCGCCCAGGCAGTTTGAGTCAGAGGGAAGCTTTGGACTGAGCACCGCAGTTGCTGATCTGAAGTTCTGCTGATGCCAGGGGAACAAGGAGGCCCGTTGACGAACTTGAGTGCCGTCGTGGGGGGGGAGACCCATTGCTGGATACCGATGGGTGACAGGGTGGTTGCTGAGGAGGGTGCCACTTCCTTTGTACTCCTGGCCTGCCTGAGGTATGGTGGTTGCTGCTGTGGTGCCACTGGTCAACGGCACACACTTTGCTGGCAGATTGTGGAACTGGGGAGCAGTTCTGCGACTGCAAAATGTGGAACTTGGGGCAGGACCAGGTGGTTCTGTAGTTTTTTCTTGGGCGGGGACCAGGCAGTGTGGGATGCACGCTGGTGGCTGGAGCAGGCTGGGTGGTTGCTGTTGGGGTGCCACCGGTCTGCGGCACCCCCCCCCCCCCTTGTAGTTGGCAATCCGCAGAACTTGGGGCTGTTCTGCGGCGGTTGCTTTGAATAGGACCAGGTGGTTCTGTGATATCTTGGGTGGCAGAACTGGGGGCTGTTCTGTGCCTGTGGTTTTGGGCAGGACCAGGTGGTTCTGCAGTGTCTTGAGTGGCAGAACGGTGGTCTGTTCTTCCGCAGTGGTTTTAGGCAGGGCCAGGTGGTTCTGTGGTATCTTGGAAGGCAGAACTGGGGGGGGGGGGGCTGTTCTGCGGTATCAGTTTTGGGCTGGACCAGGTGGTTCTGCGGTATCTTGGGTAACGGGACTGGATGGTTTTTGCAGGGTGCAGAATCCGACGGTTTGGCTTGAGCATGCTGTGTGGATGCTGTTAAGGTGCCACGTGTTTGCAGAACCCCCTCCTTTTTGCTGGCATGCAACAGGTGGTTCTGCAGATGCATGGGGTGCGTGGTCTTCAGGGCGGGGTGGGTGGCACTGGTCTCCTGGTAGGTCTGTGGGCATACTGGGGGTGGATGACGGCATGGCAGCTGTCTAGTGCCCAGGGTACCAGACGCTCCCGCATGTCACAGGGCTTGGGGACTGTTGGGGTTGTGGTATGTGTATCGGCCCGGGTGGTTGTGGTTCGTTATAAGCGCTGGGCAGTGCTGTGGTTTTAGGTGCTCTGGGTAGCTGGACTGGGTAGTGTTGGATAGAAGGGAGTAGGGGAATCCTGACTTGCTCCCAGGCTCCTGCGGTTATGACAGAGATTCGGTTGCCTGTCTTTTGCAGGGGTGATTTGGCCCTTGTTGGTATGGAAGTGGGTGGTAGCTCATCGAGGGTGTAACATTTTGATCTCCCATTTGCCTTTGTTCCTTCCTATGGACAAGGGGAGGGGAGTGTCGGGGCCCCTCCGTAGTCTTGGGCGGGGGTTCAATCCTATTGGTCGAGGATCCTGACAGGTTGGGTGTGCTTGCTGGCTGGCATGGTTGCTCGTGTCGCCACTGGGGGCTGCCATATGGTAGTGGGTCTTCTGGGCGCTGAGCAGTTCCTGCTTTGTTGTAGTGTTCGTGGCTTGTTGGATGGGTCTGACAGCCGGGGCTGGGCTGTCAGATGGTGGCCTGGGGTAGTGGGGGCTGGTTCTGGTGTACGATTCCCCTGGGGAGGTGGAGGTACTTCTGTATTGGGGTTGTTAGTGCTGGATGTGGTGTTTGGGCTGGTTGGGCCGGCATACGTTCCGCTGGGTGTGGGGGGGGAAGATCCTCTCTACTCAGGCTGTGGTGGGCTATGTTCGTCGTCATCCACATGGCTGGGAGTGTTCGTGGGGCCTTCAGATTATGAGTTGGGCTCGGAGTATCTCTGGCTCACAGTATCGCGGTGGGTACTTCCGTGTTTCTAGTGAGCAGATGCCCTACCAGGTGGGTCAGCGGCTGGAGGTCCACTGTGAGTACTGGTTCTTTTCTGTTTGTTGGGGAGGTAGAGCCATGGGTGCATAGGGAGCATGCCCTGTGACCCTCCTGACTGCCTCTTCAGGGAGTGGGTTTGTACTTCTCAGTCGAGCTGCTCCCTCGTGGGTGGCAGGCACCTTTGGTATGGCTGGAGGGTAGGGTTGAGACGGAGGTGTGGAGCGTTCTTTGTACATGTTGCAGTGGGCTGTTATGGTGGGGAAGCACCTTGGGCGGGATGGTTATTTCTTTGGGGGAGGCGGTTCTCATTCTCGGGATCCCTTGGGTCGCAGCTTTGTTCTTGGGTGGGGGGGCCTGTATGTTACAGGCCTGTGGCGGTAATCCCGAGCCACAAGGTTTTGGCTCATCAAAAGATGAGCAGGTAGTCAGCTCAGTGGAGTGGCGATATCGAGGGTCAGGTGACCCTGACAGGGGGGTATGGAGGTCCATGCCTACCCCCTAGGCTCATCAGGGGATGAGCAGTTAAGGGAAATTGAACTCAGGTGAGCGAATCTGCCTTGATGCAGGTGGTACGGAATGGGGCATGGAGGTCCATGCCACCCCCTAGGCTCTTGCTGATGTGGCGGAGTCAGGGGAATACAATTTGAATGGCTAGGAATGGGGCATGGAGGTCCATGCCACCCCTTAGGCTCTTGCTGATGTGGCGAAGTCAGAGGTATACAATTTTGAGTTCTGGCAAATTGCAATGTTTTGTAGCTCGGGAGCTGAAGCATTTGTTGATTGCTTATTGGTTGTCCCCAATAAATAAAGCTGCGGCCTGTTTTTACCATCAATAAAGTGTCTGTGGTTTATTTATTGTCCACATTATTGTTGTGAATATATGAACTTTGGTAAACCAGTACAATGAAGGGCTTGGTGATTCGGGGTGTGAGGGGCGACAACTTGGCTATTCCAGATCCATATGTTAAGAGTGTTATCTTATTTTGTTAAGTGCCAATTTGCAGAAATGGAATTCTATGTTTTTGACATTGATTGAACCCTATCCATGTCATTCTCCTCTTGGTTGAGCTGAGAACCTTTCAGCGCCCCCTCGTATAAGTGCCCCCTCATATAAATGATAGCCTAACTTAATCACAACAGCTGCCTATAATCAGAAAATATTAACACATTATGGGTAGCTCTTTTCTAAATCTTGCAAATCAAGAAAACGTGCAGATGCCTTTTTATTTGCTACTGTGTAAGTATATGAGTGACCAGCATTTAATAAATTGTGTTAAGAACTCTGAAAATCTCACTAAGATGTAAAATCTGGAACAGGAATATTGGAATAGCACTTCAGGTTCCATTCGGTCTGTAAGAATAAAACACAAACAGCTCTCGTTCTGGGTTAGCAATGCTAACTAATTAAGAAATGAAAATACAAAACATTACTTCACTGAATCTACCAAGGCTCAGTCTTGAAAGGCATTTGGCGCACAAAGGATTAACTTTGAAAAAATAACTCTCTAGCAAAGGAGTAAATAAATTGGTATTTAATTTTTATTTACCTTACCTAATTCTGATAAAAAGTAAATTCTTTTAACTTCTTATCTGTTCTAGGTATTACAAAACAGCTGTACTTCATTTTTTTACAGTAGTTCACTTAAATGTACATTTCTTCCATTTTTACCTCAGTAATTAAGACAAAATTGAATTGATCCAAACCACTTCTAGCGATTTATCGGGTTTGAGCAACATGTGTTTGCCAGCCAAAAGAAACAGATGTTAGCATATTACAAATTCTACAATCTCATCACTGACTCCTTCAGGTGTGGATAGAAGTGGCTTGCCTCTCAGAAGACTTTAAAAACAGCATTCAACGGTTACTGAAAATATACCAGAACATCATTTTCCTATCTCACTGGCTCCTGCAGCAGGTCTGGAAGTATAGTCAGTGTATTCAGTAAAATTGTGTGTTTATTTGTTTAAAAAATTTATATACCTTCTAAAATCTAGGCAGGCATACACCATGAATAATAACAATACAGCATATACTTATAAATTATCCTGCATCCTCTGTTACTAACATGCTCATTTCATTCGCCTAAATGCATTGACAAATAGCTGTGTCTTCAGGAATTTCTTAAAAGTATCCCTGGGTTTATATAATCATAACTGACCTGTCAGTGAGTTCCAGAATTTCACTCCTACTATTAAAAACATAGAATTCCGAGGTAGAGAGGAAAAGGGAAAACCAGCCAACCCATATTGGGTCAATACGGACTACTGCACACGCTACCTGATCATAATACGAGATTGCTTAATATTTTGTTGTTCCTGGCCCTTAAAAATATCCAAATAGGCTTCAAAAAAACAAAACTTTTCCAAGAAAAAACAAAATGTACCAAGAAAAATTGGCAAAAAGCTTTAAGCTACCTGTTAGAAATCCACACCCGTCCAAGGAAATATAAATATAAATGGTACCAAATGAGCACTTAGAAGGCCCTCGACACTTAGAAGGCCCTCGACCCTTTGTTTTTTGTTTTTGTTTGGCCCCAGGCAAGTGTCCATAGGTGACTAACACCAGACTACCACTCCTTACTTGAAAAGATTTTCCACATAAATATGATGAAAACCAGTCAAACACTTCCTTACCTAAACCAAGTCCTTGTAATTTCATCAACACAGTTCTAAATTAACCGAGTCAAAGGCTCCAGAAACATCCAATGATACAATACGAAACTAATCCTTCTTTCAATGCATCACAAACTGACACCAACTCACTTTTATGGGTTTGGTGAAATCCAAATTGAAATTCATCTAGATCAGCGGTCTCAAACCCGCGGCCCACAGGCCGCATGTGGCCCTCCAGGTGCTATTTTGTGGCCCGCGGTCTGGACACGATGATCAACTGCTCCCTTGTTGCAGTTGATTGTTCCAGTCAAAGTTGCGGCCATCGGTAGCTCCTCGCACCATCCACACCAGCATTTCTCTTCCCCCTTCCCTTCCTTGTGGAGCAGCAGCGTGTCTGGCCGGCTCCATTGCTCAGTCGATCGTTCTGTTCAAAGCTGCGGGTGGCGGCTCCTCGCGCTATCCACTCCTGCATCGGAAATCTCTCTGATGTCACAACATCAGAGAGGCTTCTGATGAAGGCGCAGATCTCGCGAGAAGCCACCACCTGTGGCTTTGAACGGAACGATTGACTGAGCAAGGGAGCCAGCCAGACACGCTGCTGCTCCATAAGGAAGGGAACGGAAGGGGAGGGGAAAGAGAAATGCTTCTGCTGCATAGGAAAGGGGGACCCTAGGGAAATGCTGCTGCTGCTGCACAGGGAAAGGGAGAGGGAGGGAAAGGGGAAGATAAATGCCTCTGCTGCACAGGAAAGGGGGAAGGGAAATGCTGCTGCTGCACAGGGAAAGGGAGGGGGAGGGAAAGGGGAAGAGAAATGCTTCTGCTGCACAGGAAAAAAGGGAAGGGAAATGCTGCTTCTGTTGTTGCTGCACCCAATTGGGGAAAGAGAGGGAAGGAAGAAGAAGGAAGACAAGGGAGAGGAGAGGAACAAGAGATGCCAAGTTCATGGGAGGGAGGGAAGGAAAGGAGATACCAGACCATGGAGGGGGAGGGAGAGATGCCAGGGCATGGGGGGAGGGAAGGAGACAGATGCCAGACCAGGGGAAAGGAAGGAAGGAGGGAGGGAGGGAGAGAAAGGAAGGAAAGAGATGTCAGATCATGGAAATAGGATGGAAGAAGAGAGAGATAGGAAGGGAAGGGAAGACATGGAAATGTAGATTTTGAAAAGAATGCAAGGCAGAAAGTGAAGACGGAGAGAAAAACAGTCAAAGGACAAGAAGGCCCTGGAAACATAGTTAAAAGCAAAGAAAAATAAAGTCACCAGCAAACAAAGGTAGGGAAAATGATTTTATTTTCAATATAGTGATTGAAATGTGTCAGTGTTGAGAAAGAAAAGATATTAAACTTTAAATGTGATGGCTGCGGAAAAAATAGAGTACTTGGAGGGCCGCAGAAAAAATAGTTAATGTCTTATTAAAGAAATGTTAAAGGAAAGTTTTATAAACTATAAAGAGTTTTACCTCATGCGAAATTGTCATTTCTTTAATAAGACATTAACTATTTTTTCTGCGGCCCTCCAAGTACCTACAAATCCAAAATGTGGCCCCAAAAAGGGTTTGAGTTTGAGACCACTGATCTAGATGGTCAATCTGTTGAACATAATTATCTAATTGCCTCAGAACTACTTGCTCAATAATTTAACCAATAAATAAAACAACTGATACTGGACAATAATTCTTCATGAGATCCACTCAGAACCAGCTTTTTTTCAAAATTGGTGTAACAGTCGATTGTTTACATCCTATAGGAAAACATCCATTCTTAAGAGATTTATTAACCATCTGTGTAACAAATGGCCCAATACCTTATGCCAATTATCTCAAAATGCTAGTATTACACGGATCAAGTTGCGACCATGTAGAGGTTACAGATCTAATTACCACAATGGCTTCCTCTTGCAATACTGGCATAAAAGAACTCCAAGATCTAACATTTACAAGAAAAAGAGGTGAGGAAAGCATAGAAAGAACCAGTTAAAACAAATTACGTAGACTAACAAGTGAATCAATCATGTGACTGTACACAGGAAGTCACAGGAAATAACAAAACACTGTGGTTTGGGCAGGACCAGCCCACCCCACCCCCCAAAAACCCCCAGCCCCCTCTCTGACCCCACTACCTTAAAACGTTGGCCGGCTGGCGGCATCCTTCCTGCCTCCAGCAGGCTGGCCTGCCTTCCCACAAATGGCGGGCCTGCCCCTTTCCAGTGCTTCGTGGAATGCACCAGGAAGGGGCCTCAGGCCCTGATTAGCCCAGGTGCTTAAGGCCCCTCCTGTAGCCACCTGGGAGTGGCCTAAGATTCCAATTGGCCAAATCCCTTAGGCCACTCCCCATGGGAGTGACCTATCACTCAACCATTACCCATGACCCATAACCCATTACCATTAACCATGACCCATAACAGCCTTGTTGTTACAAACTAAGGTCCCTTTTAATCAAGCTACGGTAGTGTTTTAGTATGGTCCAGTGAGGTAAATGCTCCGACTCTCATTCAGTTCCTATAAAGTTGGAACATTTACCTTGCCGGCCCATGCTAAAATGCTCTATTGCGGCTTGATAAAAGGGGGCTGACATTGTAACGTCACCAATACCACAAGAGAGCATAACACTAGCACAAGATTGAACATGAAATACTTTAGAAATTCACAGTACAACAAAACATCTGAAAATACAGAATAACCATAGTTTTTAGCATGATTATTCGCATCTTTAAAGAGACTGAAAACAATCATTCAAAATGAAAAGCAAAAGCAATTATTATAGAATGAGATAATAATGGAGATTATGATGATAATGATGGTTTAGTTTCTATGTGAAGCACACAAGCTGTGGCATCATGCTGCGCAGTAAGAAAATGAGAACATCAAATGTTGAATCTAATAGGGAGGCATATGTGCAGTCGTTTGGTAATACGTAAAAAGTTGACTTCTTCTAGAAAGGCCAAGCAGTAAAGTGGCAATGCAAGGCTCATTCTCTTAGCAATAAACACTTACAATTGCTGGTTACATTAGCCCCCAAATATTCAGTACTGGGCCATGTCCGGGCACCAGTAATGAAAATTGGGGGCTGAATTTGGGCAGGCTGGGCACATGGACAGCGAACTGCCATGAGAAATTGTGGCAGCCATTTTGTGAGTGATAATAAATCCCACTATACAGCAGTAGATTACATTTATATAGATTCAGGGGGGGAAAAGCCTGAATGAAAAATATTTAATCATATTTCATATAATCCTAGGGTTAGTGCTTTTTTATAGGGAAAAAAGGCACCGGTACTCATACAGAGACAATCTTAAGGATGGATTCACTATCTATGGCTCTGCTCCTACAGTAGCCATATCCCCACAGTAGCCACGCCCATTTTACCAGCCATGGAGCATATATAAAGGCATCATTGAAAATAGTACACCCCTATGAAGTAGCACACTTTCCCTCATCTTTCCTCGGTACCACCTCAAGTTAACCACCTTCCTTCTTCCTCCCAGACCGCACCCTCTTCTTTCCTCTGCCCCCCCCTTGACTCCATCACTTCATGATTTTATGCTCTGAGCCTCCATCAATTCCAGCACCTCACCCTCCTCTGCCTTGAGCACCCACCCATGGATCCAGAGCCTCTCCCTCTTCTGTTCAGAGCCTCTCCCCATGACTTCAGCGCCTTACCTCAAGCACTCCATGACTCCAGCACCTCAGTCTTCCATAGATACAGAGTATAATCCCTCATCTGACCACCCACAGCCTGCAGCCCCCTCTCCCAGCAGTCGAACCTCACCTTTATCCAGCAGCAGCAACCAGAGTGAACTGCTGGGGCTGGCCCGGCCTTTTCTTTTGCAGCTGTCCTGCCCCTCTGATGCAAATTTCTGTTTACTTGAGGGCAGGATAGCTGCCGAGGAAAGGCTCCAAGTCAGTCCAGGCAGTTCACTCTGACTGCCACTGCCAGGAAGAGGTGTGGTTTCACTGCTGGGGGGAAGTGAGGGAGAGAGAAAATAAAGGTGCTGGTACACAGTACCGGCGCATACTAGCACAAAGAAAAAGTCACGCCTAGGGTACAGAATGATGCTCCAGGGGTTGAGAACACCTAGGTAACACAGCATTCTACCATTGGTCCTTTTTGGTTTGCTCAGCACATAGCACCCGAGTCTATGTGTTCCATTTGTCAAGCTCATCATAGCTCATTATCTGGGCAACAGTGAGCTGCTTATCCTTAGGTACCTCTTTTTCAAGAATGTCAGCTCAACCAAATGGAATATTCCAAATATAAATGTACCTTCCTACTTCTTGAGAATGCACAAAAGGGAGAAAGAAAATCCAACGTAGTCTGCAGTAAACAACAGCAACCAGAAAACAACAAACAGACTGCAGACAATGTACCTTTTTTACCATTGTTTAAGACTTGCTTGACCCCATTTGATCGTGATTGGCGTGTGTTTGTTATCTTTTATGCAGTTTGCTTTATACCTTAACCACCATGGACCCCTGAGGAAGGCGTGTCATCCGAAACACGGACCGTGTCGGGTCCCTTGGTTGACTATAAGGTTGTATATGTTACTGCATTTACTAATAAACAACGCCTTCCTACTTCTTGAACATGTGAGCTTATTTTAGGTCCAATTTAAACACCGTGGCTTGAAAATAACAACCAAAGGTGAATTGCAGAGAACCATCCAGGAACGCATCATATGCTCAGGCCTACATTATGACTTCAGGCTTTCGGCTGACGAAACTTCTATTGATACAACCCAATATCTGCCTTGCCTTAGATCAAGTGGAGAAGGCTTCATCTAAGGCAAGGCAGATATTGGGTTGTATCAATAGAAGTTTCGTCAGCCGAAAGCCTGAAGTCATAATGCCGTTGTACAGGGCCATGGTGAGACCTCATCTGGAGTACTGTGTGCAATTCTGGAGGCCACATTACAGTAAAGATGTGCGCAGAATTGAATCGGATCAGCGGACGGCCACCTGGATGATCTCGGGGCTCAAGGGTCTCTCGTACGAAGAGAGACTGAACAAATTGCAGCTCTACACTCTCGAAGAACGTAAGGAGAGGGGAAACATGATCGAAACATTTAAGTACCTCACGGGACGTGTCGAAGTGGAAGATGATATTTTCTTTCTCAAGGGACCCTCGGCCACAAGAGGGCACCCGCTCAAACTCAGGGGCGGAAAATTTCATGGCGACACCAGAAAATATTTCTTCACAGAGATAGTGATTGATCATTGGAACAAGCTTCCAGTGCAGGTAATCGAGGCAGACAGTGTGCCAGACTTTAAGAATAAATGGGATACCCATGTGGGATCCCTATGAGGGTCAAGATAAGAAAATTGGGTCATTAGGGCATAGATATGGGGTGGGTAAGCAGAGTGGACAGACTTGATGGGCTGTAGCCCTTTTCTGCCGTCATCTTCTATGTTTCTATGTTACATCTGTCAGCTATCTCAGAAAAAAAGAAAACTTTCTTTGTTCTCCATTTTGTGACGCTTGAGACCATGAGACTAGCGAAAGCATTCCTGCACCATACAACTCAAGCTTACTAGGAGCTATGTGGTGAAGATAGCAATGTATGCTTTTGTTTATTTTTAGCAGCATCCCCATGCTGAGCTTGTTCTGACCTGTCTGGTCCTTCCAACAAGCTGTTGTAATGCCTGCAGTCTCATGTCTGCAAACCCCAAGTGACACTTTGTTTTTCAAATTAACTCTGAAAGAAATCAATAACTGCAGCATCCTGGCTTTTTATTATTATTATTATTATTTGTCTTGAAGGAAAGGAAAACAAAATCATGCGTTACTCTTTTTTCCACATGATCCATGTCAAAAAATTATTTTGCAATACAGAACCAAATAGCACAGTCCATCCATGAATGCAAATAAGGCAGCAATTATTTATGTATAAGGGTCCTTGGAAAAGCAGTACTATAGATGTGCTCAGAATATAAACTTGCTTTGTTTGTAAAATTAATTTCTCCTGTGATGAGGAGTGGCCTAGTGGTTAGGGCTGCAGCCTCAGTGCCCTGAGGTTGCATGTTCCAAGCCCAGTGCTGCTCCTTCTGACCCTGGCAAGTTATTATCAGTCAGATTGTGAGCCCACCAAGACAGATAGGGAGAAAAACCTGAGTACCTGAATGTACACTTAGGTATAAGCAGTGTACAAATACTAAAAATAACTAAATCTTATTCCAAGGTTACCTTTTGCAAGGGTCAATTGAAATGTTTCCAGCCTGACCAAGAAAGAACAAGATTAGCATTACAATTCTATGGCTGTCCGACAAATAGCTATGGCTAGATTTTTAAGTCAGTCTGACATCTAGTTTTGTCATGTCAGGATTTTAAAGTGAACAGCTCTATTTTATATTTTTTAAAAAAGGACAAAATTGAACATCGTGTTGTGATAAAATTCCTTCATTTGATGGAAAAATCGTATACCGAAATTAAGGGCTCCTTTTACAAAGGTGTGCTAGCGTTTTTAGCGCGTGCACCGGATTAGCGTGCGCTAGCCGAAAAACTACCGCCTGCTCAAGAGGAGGCGGTAGTGGCTGGCGCGCGCTGCATTTTAGAGCGCGCTATTCCGCGCGTTAAGGCACCTTTGTAAAAGGACCCCTAAATCTGAGATGCAGTATATGGTGATACATCTCCTTCATTTTCAGGTGCCACCTATATGGCAGTAGAGTGGGGTTTTGGGAGGGGTTTTGTGGGCTCACATTTTCCACCATGAATGTATTGGTTAGAGTGGCTTATAGACCTGGGTCCTTCTCTTTATGGTTCACTAGCCCACCCCCAGACTAGTTAAGCCACTTCTATGCAGCTCTGCTAGGCTTTCCTATGCCAGGTGCTGATGTTCCGGAGGCAGGTATGTACATTTTTATTCTGAACTTTGGGGGGGGGGGGTGTGATGGGTTCAGTGAACACAGGGGGGGAGTGTGGGGGGGTCTTTGTCTCTGCAGTGGTTATCTGGTCCCTTTGGATACCTTTTGGGCACTTATACATCGTCTAGTACACAACATATAAGTTTTCGTCTAGGCAGTCTCGTCAAAGATTCGATTATCCCTGCAAGACGACGAAGGGCTCCTTTTACAAAGGTGCGTTAGGGCCTTAACGGCGGAATAGCACGTGCTAGCCGCTACCGCCTCCTCTTGAGCAGGCGGTAGTTTTTCAGCTAGTGCGCGCTAATCCGGGACGTGCGCTAAAAACGCTAGCGCACCTTTGTAAAAGGAGCCCTAAGTCTAAGTCGGCCTACATTCCGCTCTAACCACTCCTCCAAAAATATCCCTTTCAGCTCTGGGGCACACAGCGGGATTCAGAGGCCTAAAATGTCCCTGGATATGTCCAAAAAGTCATTCGACCAAATGCCGACTTGGGCAGGTTTTTAGACGCATTTAAGTTTTGATTATGAGCCCCTTTGTCTACAATTTCAAATAAGAGAATCCACGGCCTTTTCAATTCCACAATCATGTGTCTAAAACAGTGGTCTCAAACTCGCGGCCCTCGGTATGTTTATCATAATCACAAAAGTAAAATAAAACAGTTTCTTGATCATATGTCTTTTTAGCTATAAATTATAATATTATTATTAAGACTTAGCCAAAAGGAAAGATTTATAAACTATAAAGAATTTTACCTCATGCAAAATTGTCATTTCTTTAATAAGACATTAACTATTTTTTCTGAGGCCCTCCAAGTACCTACAAATCCATAATGTGGCCCTGCAAAGAGTTTGACTTTGAGACCACTGGTCTAAAACTACCATTAGCTGTATCCTAGTGTATAAAGACCAGATCTAAATGTTGCAACTTGGGAACAAGCTTACTATTACAGGCCTGGTAAAATTCTAGCAGCAGTCCATTTAATCCATAGGATTTATATTGTCATAAAGATTTGATACCTGATTTTTGTCAGCTTCTGATATATTACAATTCAACACCATTTTATTTCTCTGTCATTAGAATGGATGTTCCAGTGATGTCTAAAAACTCATAACTGTTGTTTTGTTCATTACTTCTGAAGCATATACATTAGAATAACTGCTTGTAAAGTGAGTTGCACTGTATCAGTATAAATGACTTTGGATTCTGTAACTTCAATAGTCTGAACACTAGCTCTCAGGTATTAAACCACCAACAGCCACCTTTTAAAGGGTCATGGATTTGATATACTGCCTTTCTATGGGTACAGTCAAAGTGGTCTTACATATTGTCACAAGAGGGGTAGGACTGGGAAACCCAAGACCCCAGTATTTGTTGACAAGAACAAGACCCTGACCTATATTCCTTGCTTAAGTGAGGACAGTACACCCCCTAGCCCAACGGAGAAGAGATAAGGGGGTTAGAGCCCACATGTTTTCAGGCTTTGGGAGAAAAGTCAGTTCTCAAGCCAAACCTTCAGCCAGTTTCCCAGGGGAAGGTAAAAGTTGTGAGACCACTCCCTTTAGATTCAAGCATCATGCTAGATTACTCTATGGCTCCAGAAAAAGGAGGACGGATTGAGATATCGGGGTTATACTTCCATTGCTTTCAATTGAAGTAAAGCCCAGATGTCTCTCTATCTGGCCTCCTTACTTCCATTGTTAAACCCGGATGTCTCAATCCATCCTCCTTTTTCTAGAGCCATATGGTAAGCCTATGTTAAGCCTACTGCTGACACACTTGGTAGGAGGAAGAGATCAATGCAGCAAACTGTATTTCATGTCCTAGAAAGGGAACATAGAAACAGGCAGAAATGTTTCCAGGAGAGGGACTTGGAAGAGCGCAGGAGTTCCTCGGAATGTTCAAAGGTAGAGATGAAACAGGCTCCAGGTGATTATGAGGAATCCTCACCTGAGGAGAATTTTGACACAGACTTTACTATGGACTGGGAGATTGAGGCTCCAAACGTAGAGGAAGCAGAGGAGCCAATGGACACACTGTGGGGGAATAGTGAGCAGGTCGGAAAGAATGAGTTTGTGAAGTGGTTTTTCCTTTTAAAGCACAAGGAGTGGGGGGGTTTTCCCACTGCTCAGAAAAGTCTTGTGGCTTTTAAGCCTTAAGCCCTAGAGTTACAGTGATGGGGAGAGGTGTGTGCTCTCTGATACCATTCAGACTGGGATGGAGGGAATTGACCTAGGGATACTGGCCACCCCTTCTTCCCCAACCTGAGCGCTGTTTCATAGACTGTAGCACCTTGGGCATTGTGAAGGCTAGATGAAGAAGTGAAGTTATGGGAAGGGGTAAAACGCGGACCTCACGGACCTGACAGACCTTGCAGATCTAAAACCGCACATCTTTAAAAATCTGAGGTCCTTCTCCGTGCCACTTGTAGTTTCTGTCTCTTACAGACCTGTATGACATTTTAGCTCTGACGGATCCATCTCAGCATAGGGAGGGAAAAGTATTAGGATCCGTCAGCGCTAAAATGTCATAGAGGTTTGTCAGAATCAGAGACTAGTGCTGGAGCGGCTCTAAAATGAATCCTTTAAACCTGTTTCCTAAAATCTGAGGTCCGCGTCACTTTTAGTCTCTGGCTCTGACAGACCTCTATGACATTTTAGCGCTGACGGATCCTAATACTTTTCCCTCCCTATGCTGAGACGGATCCGTCAGTGCTAAAATGTCATAGAGGTCTGTAAGAGATAGAAACTGCAAGTTTTAAGGACGTGCGGTTTTAGATCCGCGAGGTCCGCGTTTTACCCCTTCCCTGAAGTTGTAAAGTTCCAAGAATTACATTACATTACATTACATTAGTGATTTCTATTCCGCTTGTGCCTTGCGGTTCTAAGCGGATTACAAGTTAGAGGACTGGACATTTCCAGTAGTATTGCAGTACATGTAATCAGGAATGTGTCTAGTTACAATTGTTAGTCTGGACTTTTCCAGGAGAAATTGATAGCAGGTAGTAGATAGTGATAGGTTGTTTAGACGAATAGAGATAATACTGTCTGGATTCAGGGTGTTGCTGGTGGTGGTGATGGAGGTGGTCATGTGAGCATTTTCTAATACTTTTGTGAGGTTATGATGATGGGAAGTGTTTTTTGAAGAGATGAGTTTTGATTTCTTTTCGGAATACTTTAATGTCTGTTGATTTGGTCAGTAGATTGGTGATGGTAGTATCGATCTTTGCTGCCTGTGTCGCTAAAAGGCTGTCGTATAGTTTCTTTCGTCGTGTTCCTTTGAGAGGGGGGTGAATGAATAGGCTCTGAGTTCTCCTTAGTCTGTGTGAGAGGTTACGGTGTAGTCTGTTATTTAGGTAGCTGGGTGCTGTTCCGTGTATTACTTTGTATAGTAGACAGTAGAATTTGAACTGGGATCTTGCTTTTATTGGTAGCCAGTGTGAGTCTAGGTATGCTTTGGTGATGTGGTCATATTTGCCGAGTGAGTAGATGATTCTGAGGGCTGTGTTCTGAACTGTCTGTAATTGTTTTATCATGTAGTTTGGGCATGATAGGTATAGGCTGTTACAGTAATCTACAATACTTAGTACTAGGGATTGTACTAATATCTTGTATTGATCTTTGTTGAAGAATTTTCTTATTTTTCTTAGGTTACGCATCGTAAAGAAAGCTCTTTGGATGATTTTGTGGATTTGAGACTACATTGTGCAGTTTCTGTCTAGTTGTATTCCCAGGATCTTGAGTGTACTTTGCATTGGGTACTTGATTGTATTTAATTCTAGTTCTGTGAGAGATGTTTTTTTTTTCCTTCTCTAGTAGTAGGAATTTAGTTTTTTCCGAGTTGCTAATGTGTTTTGTGCCTGGAGAAGCATTTCTAGGAACCGTGCAAAGTGGATTGCAAGCTGACTTTTAAAGGGGAGTAACATAATATAACAATATGCTTGTGTACCACAGCTACCTCTCAGTTCTGTGCAGTTTACAGAGTAAAGATACTGGACATTCATAGTAAATTACAATCCATTAGTTAAAAAATTTACCAAACAAGTATGTTTTTAATGTTGTAACTTAATATAAAATATAATATAAAACTATTTTCTCTTTTTTTTTTTGGATTGTCCTTTTATGAATCTGTAAAGAAAAATAAATAAATAAATAAAATGTTAATGTTGGAACTTAATATAAAATTACCAAGATGTTTATCCCATATACCGGCCTGATAAGATAGAAGACTTCCAAAGAATCATTTGTAAACACATCCCTTAATAAATGGAAAGTCAAATATCTGCGAATCCCATGTAGGACGTTTTCTATTAACAAACTCAAAGTGGTCAAGAAAATAACTAGGTAAAAGACCATGTAAAGACTTAAAACATTTACAACCAAACTTAAACAATACTCTCACCTCAATTGGCAGCCAGTGCAATTTTTGGTAATATTTTGTCACATGGTCAAATTTTTTCAGACTGAATATCAAATGAACAGCGGTATTTTGAATAACATAAGAACATAAGAACATAAGCATTGCCTCTGCTGGGTCAGACCAGGGGTCCATCGTGCCCGGCAGTCCGCTCCCGCAGCGGCCCCCCAGGTCCATGACCTGGAAGTGTTCCTTACCTAACCTAAAATATCCATACCCCATTCGCTCAATGTCCTGTAAGGTAACTCTATCTGTACCCTGTAATCCCCTTCGCTTCCAGGAAGTCATCCAGTCCCTTTTTGAACCCCAGAATTGTACTCTGTCTTATCACCTCTCCGGGAAGCGCGTTCCAGGTGTCCACCACCCTCTGAGTGAAGAAGAACCTCCTTGCATTCGTTATGAATCTGTCTCCTCTCAGTTTTTCTGAATGACCTCTTGTTTTAGTTGCCCCTGCTAGTCTAAAGAATCTGTCCCTCTCCACCTTCTCTATGCCTTTCATGATTTTATAAGTTTCTATCATGTCCCCTCTCAGTCTCCGCTTCTCCAGGGTAAAGAGCCCCAGCCTGTCCAACCGTTCGGCATATGAAAGGTTCTCCATACCCTTTATCATCCTCGTTGCCCTCCTCTGGACCCTCTCGAGTATTGCCATGTCCTTCTTGAGGTATGGCGACCAGTATTGGACGCAGTATTCCAGATGTGGGCGCACCATTGCTCGATACAGTGGCAGGATAACTTCCTTCGTTCTGGTAGTGATACCTTTCTTGATAATGCCCAACATTCTGTTCGCTTTTTTTGAGGCCGCTGCACATTGTGCCGCCGGCTTCATTGTGTTATCCACCAATACCCCCAGATCTTTTTCCTGGCTGCCTTTCCCGAGTACCCTCCCTCCCATCGTATAGCTGTACATGGAGTTCCCCTTCCCTATGTGCAAGACCTTACATTTCTCCACATTGAAGCTCATCTGCCATTTTTTTGCCCACTCACTCAGCTTGTTCAGGTCGCTTTGCAATTCTTTGCATTCCTCAACAGTTCTGGCCCTGCTGGAGAGTTTTGTGTCATCCGCGAACTTGATAACTTCGCACTTTGTCCCCATTTCTAGATCATTAATAAATATATTGAACAGCAGCGGTCCCAGCACTGACCCTTGCGGAACACCACTTGTGACCCCTATCCAGTCAGAGTAGTGCCCCTTTACTCCTACCCTCTGTTTCCTGTCCGCCAGCCAATTTTTGATCCATCTGTGCACGTCCCCATCCACCCCGTGGTTCCACAGTTTCTTCAGTAAGTGTTCATGGGGCACCTTGTCGAAGGCTTTTTGGAAATCTAGATATATAATGTCTACTGGGTCACCTTGGTCCAATTGCTTATTTATCCCCTCAAAGAACTGCAGTAGATTTGTCTGGCATGATCGGCCTTTACAGAAACCATGCTGGCTCGATCTCATCAGATTATTTTTTTCTATATGCTCATTGATACCTTCCCTGATCAGTGATTCGGCCATCTTCCCCGGAACAGAGGTTAAGCTCACCGGTCTGTAGTTTCCCGGGTCGCCTCTCGATCCTTTTTTGAAGATCGGTGTAACATTCGCTATCTTCCAGTCCTCCGGGATTACCCCTGTTCTCAAGGACAGGTTGCAAATATGCTGCAGTAGCTCTGCTGTTTCATCTCTGAGCTCTTTCAGTATTCTCGGGTGGATCCCATCTGGGCCCGGAGCTTTGTCCGTTCTTAATCTATCTATCTGTCTGAGAACGTCTTCGAGGCTTACCTCCATGCATGATAATTTCCCCTCTTGATCTCCCCTGAAGATTTTTTCCGGTTCTGGCACACTGGTTGTGTCCTCTATTGTAAAGACCGACGAGAAGAACTTGTTTAGCCTACCAGCCACTTCTTTTTCCTCTTTCACCACTCCCTTCCGGTCACCCTCATCCAGGGGCCCCACCTCCTCCCTCGCTGGTTGTTTCCCTTTCACATATCGGAAAAATGGTTTGAAATTTCTTGCTTCCTTGGCCAGTCTCTCCTCATACTCTTTCTTGGCTTTCCTGACTACTCGGTGACATTCTTTTTGATGCTTCCTGTGCTCTCTCCAGTTTCCTTCAGTTTTATCTTTTTTCCACTTCCGAAATGATTTTTTCTTGTCTCCTATCACTTTCTTTACTTCACTGGTTATCCATGCAGGGTCCCTCGTCTGATTCTTCTTGGAACCTTTCCTAAATCTTGGTATATATAGGTTTTGCGCCTTGTTTACTGTGTCCTTGAAGAGGGACCAGGCTTGCTCCACAGTCCGAGTTTCCTTGGAGCTGTTTCTGAGCTTCTTTCTCACCATTTGTCTCATGGCATCATAGTTCCCTTTCTTGAAGTTAAATGTTGTTGCCTTGGTTCTCTTTCCCATAGGTAATCCTACTTGCACTTTGAACTGTATCATGTTGTGATCACTGGTTCCTAGTGGTCCCATGACTTCCACATCCTTTGCTGGTCCTTTCAGCCCATTGAGGATCAGATCCAGAATCGCTGATCCTCTCGTTGGTGTCTCGACAAGTTGTTCCATGAAGCAGTCATGGACTGCTTCCAGGAACTCCGTTTCCCTTGCACATTTTGAATTTCCAAGACACCAGTCTATACCAGGATAGTTGAAATCTCCCATAACTATGGTGTTTGGGTTCTTGCATTCCTTTCTCAGCTCGGCTACCATTTCTGTATCCTCAGCTTCAGTTTGCCCTGGTGGGCGGTAGAACAGTCCCATCTTTATCTCGGATCCGTTGCTTCCTGGTACTTTGATCCACAATGACTCCAGTTGGGCATTTGTCACTGCTGTGTCCACAGTGGTTGAGTGAATGGTATCCCTTATGTATAGTGCTATTCCTCCCCCTTTCTGGTATGTCCTGTCTTTTCGGTAGAGTTTGTATCCTGGCAGTACTATGTCCCATTTGTTTTCTTCGTTCCACCATGTTTCCGTGATCCCTATGATGTCTAGTCTCTCATTATTGGCCATGACTTCTAGTTCCCCCATTTTGTTCCTTAGGCTCCTTGCATTAGTATACATGCAGTTCAACTCCCGGCTTTTGCAACCTCTTGATGATTTTCTTACAGATTTACAAATAAAGGATGTTACAGTAATTTAAAGCGATTAGAATAAGTAACTGTACCAATAGCCTAAAGGAGGAAAGTCAAAATATGGTGTAATTGTTTGAAGCTTCTATAACAGAAAATAGCATTTTTCTAATAAGAGTGTTAATATGAACATCAAATGATAAATTTTGATCAAAGTGGATTCCCAAAATTTTAATAACTGTTAGAATGGATTACATTATCCCATTTAAATTTATGGAATCCTCCTTGATCTTATTGGAAGGAGAAGGCAGGAAAATTTTTGTTTTGTCTGAATTAAATTTCAATCTGAAATCTTTCATCCATGTTTCTAACAGCTTCTAAAATAGTATGAATTTTAAAGTATCTTTGGAGAAAGCTACAATCGGAATTACTATTGTAATGTCGTCTGCATAACTCTAGAGCTTAACTCCAAGGGAAGAAAGCTTAATTTCCAAGGGGGCTAGGTACAGCTTGAAAAGTGTGGGAGAAAACAGGGAACCCTGGGGCACCCCACATAGATTTTTCCATTTAGGAGAAAAAGAATAGTCAGAATGAACCTGTGAACTGTTCTGTTGAGAATTGCCAAGTTAAGGACTTTTTCTTTTTGAAGAAGTAGTGTTGGAAATGCTGAGCGTTGTGCGATTCCAGAACTGTACTTAGTGAACTGTGGGCATTTTTTTTTGGTGTGTTTGGGGTTTTTTTCTTTTTGCCTTTCTGCTGAGCCAAAGCAGTTGTGCATAATTAATGGTTTGGAAGCTACTGACCATATCCTGCTGATGGTGATCTTTTTTTGTTGTTGTTTAAAGAATAATGTGAACTGTTTAAGCCAAGCGTTGGATCATTCTGACAAGTTTATTCACTTTTCTGTGACTTATTTTGTTGTTTTCCTGACTACTCAGAGCTATGGGAATCCGAGGTTGGGAGTTTATCACATGCTCATCCAGCTTTCCTAAGTCATAAGTGTCCACTGGTGGCACAATATACTATTTGCAGGTAATTGTTTCTGTCCCTAGTGGGCTCACAATCTAACGCCCCCTCCCTCTTTTACTAAGATTTCTACTGTGGCCCAGAGCGCTAAATGCTCCAACGTACCTGGGCCGTCTTAGTTAAAAAGGGGATAAATCTTATACCTTGGACAACAGAGGGCTAAGTGACTTGCCCAGGGTCACAAGGAGTTACAGTGGGAAACAAACCTAGTTCCCCAGGTTCTCAATCCACTGCACTAACCATCAAGCTACTCCTCCACTTATTTCGTGGTCTCAGAACAGTATCTGGATTTCTGGGAAAAAAAATAACAGACCTACCCACTTGCTGCTTGATAATGTATTGTGTGCAAAGCCCTGTATGTAGGTAGGAGTGCCTCTGCACATTTTTTATAACTTTTAAGAACTTATAGCAGCTTGTGTTATTTTGTGTGTTTTTTTTTTTTTAATTGATAATATATTGTGCACAAGGCAACATGAAAGACCACAGCATATCATGGTTTCTGTTTCTTCAGAGCAGTTTGTCAAGGACTTTGAAGAAAATAAATAATATTTGATATTTTTTTAATAGAAAGGAATAATAATAATAACAACTTTATTTTGTATACCGCAATTACCATAACAAGTTCTAAGCGGTTCCACAATAAAGAGGCAACTGACAGCCAGTGAAGTACAATCAACAGAAGGTACAGGAGTAAATTATAAAGTAACAAAAAGCAGAAAATACAAAGGAAAAAGTATGAAGTAACAAATTTGTCAAAAAGATAAGTCTTTACTGATTTCCTAAATGATTGATGGAGAGGAACTTTTGAAATTAATTCGCTTAGCCAAGTATTCAATTTACCAGCTTGAAACGAAAGTGTTCTCTTTAAGAATCTCTTATAGAGACAAGATTTCAAAGTAGGAAATGCAAATAAATGAGAACTATGGATACATTTAGGGCTCCTTTTACTAAGGTGCGCTAGCGGTTTTAGCACACGCTATAATACCACGCACACTAGATGCTAACACCTCCATAGAACTTGCGTTAGTATTTTTCGTTTAGCGTAGGGTTTCTGCAAGCTAATCTTCAGTGCGCACTAAGTAAAAGGAGCCCTTAGTGCAGTGGTTCCCAAACCTGTCCTGGTTTTCAAGATATCCCTAATGAATATGCATGAGAGAGATTTGCATATAATGGAAGTGACAGGTATGCAAATCTCTCTCATGCATATTCATTAGGGATATCTTGAAAACCTGACTGGCTGGGGGTCCCCCAGGACAGGTTTGGGAACCACTGCCTTAGTGGTATAAGCCAGCTCAAAGTGAGAAGAATAATTTAAAAACCAAACACTATAATTGTAACATGGATAACTCTAATTTTAGATATAAACAACAAAACCATTGAAGGAACAGTTGAATTGTAGAAAAATTGTAGAAAATAACTTACTTAAATCTCTTAAATTACCTTAAACTAAATTTTACTGACAGGAACAAGCCTCAGAAAGCTGAGTAATTTATCTCATACTGGAATTTCTTCCAAGAGAAGAAAGAGTTTTATTCTCTTTACTTCTGATGACATCACAGGCTTGAACCTGTCCTTCCTACCATTATTTAGACTATCAATTCATTACATTACTTAAAAAATTACTTTATTGATAATTCATAAATTAATATCTTCTTATTAATCTAATCTAAATCTTAAACAAGTCATCAAATTTTAAAACTTCATTAAATTTTTATTAAAATCTCATAACTAGCTAAGCTAATAGGTGCAATGCTATAACTGAGCTCCGCCACTTATTTATTTTAAAAATGTCTTTCCCGCCTAAAACCTAGGCAGGTTACAATTGAAAATACGCAATCTATTTCCAGGTAGACAGGTGGTTCAAGGCTAAATGGTATTGTAGCCTATTCTATAATTAAGCCAAAGCACCTAAATTCGGTTACAGAATACTACTGTAGTATAACCCAGTATCGAAGAGCCTAACATTTAGAAACCTATATTTACTCCTGCCACAGCTATCTAAATGCACAGGGATGTGCATAACTGAAGTATTCTGAAAGTTACATACATAAGTGGGACTCCCTGTCTATGTCCCCTCCCCCCCATGCTCCACCCTGCATACACCCCCTTGCAGAATAGCACTTGAGCAGCTGTTTTGCATTTACACAAGTGCACACAAACATGCGTAAATGCCATTATTTTAAACATTGAGGGTCCCAAAAAAAATAACAGGGCAGGCGGCCTGCAAAATCCAACATGATGGTCAAAATATCAGATCATCCAAAGTGAGGTACACGTACAAAAGCCCGACACAGGCCATGTTTCGCCCACCTAAGGGCTGAGTCAGGGGTTTAGTAAAACCAGACAGTGTCTAAAAATAGCATCACCAGCCAAGTTAAAGCATTATATTCCTAAAGATGGCAGTGCTTCATAGCCAGATTCAGCAGCTGATCTGCTGTTTTGACTGGCATTATTCTACACATTTACATGCATATGTCATAGGCAGCAGAACGCTTTGCTGTTTAGGAGGGGGCCCGAAAGCTCCGCCCTAGCCCCAGCAGAATCCTGCGGCATGACCTCTCTCACCAGCTCACTACTCCCTGACCTACCTTTCCTGATCACTGTAATTTTAAATCTTTGGGCACGTAAGTATTATACACCTCCTTTATAGAATTACCCCAAATAAGGGTTTTCTGGATAATGATTTCATTTAACATAAAATATCATTCTCAAACTACACTGAAGACCTACAAATCATGATATTATGAGGCTTTCCTCCAAAAATAAGATAATTAGTTGTATTCATGTTTGCATTATATTATATTATATTATATTTAGAACCCTGCCGGACCATCGCTGTACGGACATTTAAGTTAAGTTACTTTTGATTTCACCTTTTTTGAAGTTATCAAGGTGTTGGACATTTATTTCACTTTATGGATATACAAAACACATTATAGTTTTTCAAGAAGCATTTTTAATCACCTTTTAACCACAAAAGTTGGTGCAATGATAGATTCTACGAAAAACTCTATAGGGGTTTGTTCCCCACATTGAGCTTTTTCATTCCATTCTTGGATTCTGAGCGCCACTCAGGCTTAAAAAGGTATTAAAAGTCCTTTTTTGTTTCCTTATTGGTTATTTGTTGCATTATATTTAAGTTATGAATTACTAGTGATGGACTCTTTCATAACTTGTTCTTATTAGTCCACAGCCGTGAGTGTGTTTGGCAAAAATATATTATACTTATAAATGCTTTGCTTATAAGCTGTTATTCCTACTATTAATATTCATGTTGTTCAATTACTTTATCTAATCTGAACATTTCTGGCATCCTAATGTTAGTCCTGATTGTATCAAAATTAATGATTTCACTCATTATGTTTGCTTTGAATGCATCTCAAATTATCGCCAAGGGTAGGCCTCATGTCTCATTAGAAGAAAAATTATCATCGGTCTCTCTTCTTTGAAACTTTCTGCTGAATGCATGTTCCACATAGAACCCCATGCTTTTAATGAATGTAGCAAGACAGATAATCCTTGCCTGATCTGAGATTTATTCTGAATTATATCATCCCTTTCAAAGGACATTAATAATGTAGATATATATATATTTTTTTAATCTATTGTTATAAAACTTGGAAACGAATTGAATGTGAAATTCTTATTCGGAAGCTGCATTAACCCACATGGATCCAAAAGATCACACCCCAACAAAAGAGACTTAATAACATTTAGGGGGGTAGTGATTAAGGTGTGGTTAAAATGAGCACAGGTACCATCACCAGCAGCATCTCCATCTTGGTACCATGTAGGGGAAATGGGATGGCACTGGTACTGGGGTACTGATAAGAGCAGAGGTAGATTATAGGGATGGGATTAGAGGTAAGTTATAAAATTAATCAGGGATCACTGTTCAGGCACTAGGCCTGATGGGCCGCCGCGGGAGCGGACCTCTGAGCAAGATGGACCTCTGGTCTGACTCAGCGGGGGCAACTTTTTATGTTCTTATGTTCTTATTTGATATGATGCCTGACTGTGGTTACTATCAAACCCCCCACCTTTACAAAACCGTACTACTATTTTTTAGCGCCAGCTGCCACGGTAACAACTCCGATGCTCATAGAATTCCTATGAGCATCCGAGCTGTTACCGCCGTGATCAGAACTAAAAACGCTAGCGTAGCTTTGTAAAGGAGGGGGAAAGTGGTTTACATATTATATACAAGCCTTTATTTTTGTACAGGGGCAAATGAAAATTAAATAACTTGCTCAAATAAGGAAATTGAATCCAGTTCCCCTGGATCTCAGGTGACACCTCCACTATGTAAGAGCACTACCCTCCCCAGCACCAACACAGGCATCCTCACTATACATCCTATGCCTGTAGACTTTGTGAACACACTTCTAACTCGACAACAGGCATCTGCTCAGACCACAGAGCCAGAAGACCTTATGGTGATTCCAGACTTTTATGGGGCTAAACAACTTTCATGGTTGCTGTGTAAGGAGTCATCAGCTCCATCTGACACCAGCAATACCTCATCCAATACCCCTGTTATGTTGTAGCCAGGTGGGCATAAGAATTGCTATACTGGGACAGACCAAAGGTCCATCAAGTTTAGTATTCTGTTTCCAACAGTGGCCAATCCAGGTCCCAGGTACCTAGAAAGATCCCAAGTAATAAAACCGATTTTATGCTGCTTATCCTAGGAATAAGCAGCGGATTTCCCCAAGCCATCTCAATAATGGCTTAAGGACTTTTGTTTTGGAAATTATCCACACTTTTTTAAAACTCTGCTATGCTAATTGCTTTCATCATATTCTCCGGCAACGAATTACTGAGTTTAATTACGCATTGTGTGAAGAAATATTTTTTCCAATTTTTTTTAAATCTACTACTTAGTAGCTTCATCATATGCCCCCTTCATCATATGCTACCCTTTCCACTCCACTCAGTATTTTATAGACCTCTTATCATAGAGCAGGGGAATGGGAGGGGAGGAAGGAGGAGGAGTTAAAAGGATGTTGTTGTAAGATGGTAAATATATGGCACAAGAAGTCATACTCAATAAATAATTTTGCACAGCTTCACTTAAAATGCCTGTGGATGACATCATTTCCAGGTTCCAGGTACAATCCCCCTTCCATCTTTGCAGGGGTTAAGGCCACAGCCTCCTCATAAATACTGTGTATTTGTGAATAACTTTAGGGCCCCCACCAAACCTTAAATCCCACCTCCTCCTGCCTCCCGGACCCCTCCACACCTTACCTTAAAGCCCTGGTGATCTAGCAGTGAAGTGGGGCAGGAGCAATCTTCCTTTGCTCCTGCCCTATGAAAGTCACAATAAAAAATGGCTGCTGCAAGTTCCTTTTCAGTCTCATGAGACTGCCACGGGAATTTGCAGCAGCCATTTTTGATCATGGGTTTCACAAGCAGGAGCATACGAAGATCTCTCCTGCCCTGCTTCACCGCTAGACCACCGGGGCTTTAAGGTAAGGCATGGAAGGGTCTGGGAGGCAGGATGGGCAGGCTTCTCCTGTTATCCTATCTCGTCTTCTTCAGGAAGGAGTTGTTTATAACTTAGTGCTAGATTGTGGAACATATTTATGTTTATATTTTTTTATTAAAACTTGATATATTGTGTATTGTGAGCTTCTATACTGCTATACCTCCTGCAGATAACAGATCCACACCACCACCAAGCCCATTGGGACCTACCCATGCAGTTGATGTCCCATGTCAATGATCCTGGGTGGCAGTGGTCCCTCTCCACTACTGTTTGGGATTCAAGATCCAAACCCAACCCAAGAAGGTAGATAACTTAAATATATAAATACTCACACTTCTACCAAATAGAAAAGAGCCAACAAACAAGTATAAGAAATACAAAACATGAACCAACGGGAGCCAGATTCAAAATGAC
Source organism: Geotrypetes seraphini (assembly GCF_902459505.1). NCBI lineage: Eukaryota > Metazoa > Chordata > Amphibia > Gymnophiona > Dermophiidae > Geotrypetes > Geotrypetes seraphini. The sequence continues at coordinate 180,108,334 of NC_047084.1, read as the reverse complement.
ATCTCTCACTTCTACGACTGCTAGAAGGAAGATGCACTATCTTGGATCCTGGTGCCATAATGGGCAGCAGAAAGCGGGGGGGGGCTGCTGTTGCCCAGGAATATTAATGTGGAACATCTATTGCATTAGTAGGTCTCTGTGGGTTTGGGGGGTGAGGTGGTAGTCTAGTCTAGTCTAATCATTGATTTATATACCGGGTCTTCTCATGGTAGAGCTCAACTCGGTTCACAAATAATTAAAATCAGGTAACATATAAAATGTGAACATGAGAAGAAGGTGTTAAAACACCATTAGTTTGTCGATTCAGAAGGTAAGTCATTAAGATATTGTGAAAACAATAATGTTTTTAGAACTTTACAGAATTGTTGCAGATGACCTATTAATCTAACAGAGTCGGGGAGTTTATTCCAAGTTTCTACCAGTTTAAACACAAGAGATTGGCTAAGCTTCCCAACAGATTTAATTCCCTTAAGAGAAGGGATAATTCTCGAGTGGCAAGATCTAGAAGTATTCCAATGTAAGGGAACAAAAGGGTCAAAAATTATATAAAGAAACTTGAAGACAATACATACACTCTTAGGGCTCCTTCTACAAAGGTGCACTAGCGCTTTTAGCGCTCAGGAGGCAGTAGCGGCTAGCGTATGTGGCATCTTAGCGCATGCTATTCCGCGCGTTAAGGCCCTAACGCACCTTTGTAAAAGGAGCCCTTAAACTGAATCCAGTAAAACTTTCTCAATGAGGGAGAGACATGGTCGTACTTTCTCTTCCCAAAAATGAGTTTCGCCGCTGTATTCTGTATCAACTGCAGTCGATTTAGACTGCCCTGCTTAATACCCGCATAAACAGAATTACAGAGAAGCAGCTAGGCCTCGGGGATATGCAGCTCATGCCCGGATTGGGGTTTAGAGAATGAGGGATAGGAACAAATAGAGGGGGGAGGAAGTAGATTGGAACATATAGGGAATTTGGGAGGGGATCAGACAAAATGGGGGGGTTAAGAGGGGGATTGGGGATAATTGGGGGGTCAGGTTACCCCAATATGAATGCCTATGTTGTTACTTTCAACACAGATGTTCATATGCTGTTTCCCCGTCCATATTTTGGACATACCAGTATTTGTTTCTAAATGGATATTCCAATTATGAGTTCACTAGGGACAGGGAATAAATCTATACACAATATGTAAACTGTTTTGGTTGTACTACATAAAAGGTGGTATATCAAATGTATTGCATATAATCCCGTATCTAGAATAGCCATGCTTTTTAGAACAGGTTCTACATTGGCAAAACTTCAAACGTTCCAACTAGGACATTTGATTTCCCTCCACACCCTCCAACCAAAAACGTCAAAAGAAAAAAACTGTTCGACAACCTCCTAGCCATTCGAACTGCAACACTCAACCCCCAACTCTACAACCTATTGACCTCAACCACAGACTACAAAACCTTCAAAAAAGAAATAAAAACCCTTCTATTCAAAAAACACATAAAACCGAACTAACACAATCAGAACTGTCCCAAGCATCACCTGCAACTACTCCATATGTATTTCTCATGTCATGACAATTCAGACATAATTTATGTTATGTTATGTTTGGAATAATGGTTACATATATGAGGTTCAATAAAAGAATATTTTCACTCCCTGTTTCTATTCTGACCATTTATATCGTTTCATGGTTATTACAAAAAATATTTTTTACATGGAGGGTGTCAAAAAATGATGGGCCCCGGGTGCCACATACCCTAGGTATGCCACTGCTTATAAGGGCAAGCCTACGCAGTTTTTCTCCATAGCAACCCTTCCTAATGGACTTCCCTTATCTGTCTCCTTTTTCTCAGACTATTGTAGTTCTCACCTTTTTTCCTTCCTTTCCTGTTTGTCCAAGTTTCAAACGTCTTTGAATGTACTAGTTATCCCTAAAAGATATCTTGTAATTTTAAGTTTGTATTTTTAGTCAATGTATATTGTTATGATTATTGTATACCGCTTAGAAAACTGAAAAAGCGGGCTGACTGAGCTTGCTGGCGATTTCTCTCAGGCACCCCTGCAGCCACCACCCGGCATCTGCCGACTCAGAGAGGAGGTCCTCTCTCCTAGCATAAAATCCTGAGTGAGCCGTGGAGAAAGAGGGCTGACTGAGCTTGCTGGCGATTTCTCTCAGTCAGGCACCCCTGCAGCCACCACCCGGCATCTGCTGACTCGGAGAGGAGGTCCTCTCTCCCAGCATAAAATCTTGAGTGAGCCACGGACGCGTGCCCGAGGCCGCGTGACTGAAGGGGCGTGGCCAAAGGGGCAGAACACACCCCTTTGGAGCCCCTTTGGAGCCAGGAGGGGCGAGGAGCACTAAGGGCAACTATGGGAAAACACAAAGCTAAGATTATATCTTCTTCTGTACATGTGATTGGACCAATGGATCATCATCTTTCCGTTTCAACTGTAACACCTACTGAAGGTAGGCTTGAACTACGGTCCCACTCTGCTTCTATCTCATCCGGCAAGCCCACGCCTCCACCTCAGCCTCTTAATTTATTACCGGAGAAAGCTGACTCCGTCTCCATATCTGGTTCGGATTCAGCCTCTCCATTACCTTCTGAACTAGATTCTAAAATTATATCGAAGGGGGAACAATCTTTTATGGTGTCTCCTATTTCAATGCCTACCGGCCCTATTTCTAGGCCTGAGTTGGGTAATAAATTAATTACATTACAAGTTGTCTGGACTGTAGTAAAAAGAATTGAGAACTCATTACAGGGCACAGTAGTTCAACTTTGTCAATTTTTATCAGAAATAACAAACAAAGTGGCTGAGCATGATTCTCAATTGGCAGTTATGGGAAATAAATTGGAGAAAGTAGAAATAACTGTATCTGCAATGCAATCTTCTGCTGTATCTCATGTTAAGGATAATACAGTAGTACCTTGGATTACGAGTATAATCCGTTCCAGGAGCATGCTCGTAATCCAAAATGCTCGTTTATCAAAGCGAGTTTACCCATAGAAAATAATGGAAACTCGCTTTGATGCGTTCCCCCCCCCCCGAGAACCGGCATTGCTCCCCTCGAAGGCCCTCCCCCCTGCGATCAGGCACCCCCCCTGCCTCGAACCAGCACCCCCCATCATGATCCGACCCCCCCTGACACAATTGGGCACCCCCCCGTCATGATCTGACCCTCCCGACACGATTGGGCACCCCCCCGCCACGATCCGACATCCCCCCAACACAACTGGGCACCCCACCGCCGCTTCTTACCCTCATCTGGGCACTCTTGAAGCTCGACCTCCTCGTCTGCTGGGCCTTGAGCATGCTCAGATGCTCAAGGCCCATCAGACTAGGAGGCCGAACTTCAAGAGTGCCCAGATGAGGGTAAGAAGCGGCGGGGGGGGTGCCCAATTGTGTCGGGGGGGATGTCGGATCGTGGCGGGGGTGCCCAATCATGTCGGGGGGAGGGGTCAGATTGTGGCAGGGGGGTGCCCAATCGTGGCAGGGGGTCAGATCGTGGCGGGGGGGTGCCGGTTCGAGGCAGGGGGGGTGCCGGATCGCAGGGGGGGTGCCGGATTGCGGGGGGGGTGCTCGTAAATCGAGCCATGCTCGGTTTCCAAGGCACCGATTTTGCAAATGTTTTGCTCGTCTTGCAAAACACTCGCAAACTGGTACACTCGTAAACCGAGGTACCACTGTACTTTATTACATCTCCAGCTGGAAAAAATGGAAAACGCTATGAGATCTAGGAACCTCAGATTTCTGAATTTTCCTATATCTCATTTTCTCTCTCCTTTGGAACTATTAAAAATGTATTTTAAAGAGGTACTCTCTTATACTGGCTTAGAAAAGTTTTCTCTGGATAATCTTTATTATTTACCTAATAGTACCAAAAAGTATCAGAAGAAGGGGGGGGAGATCAAATAGTGTCACCTGATAGTTTAAATATCTCCCAATATCTAGAATCATCAAAAGACTATATAGCCAAGAGAGCAACATTATTAGTCACTTTTATGACTGAATTAGAAAAACAAGATATACTTAAACTCTATTTTTTGAACAAAAATGCCCTGTTTTGTGGTCAACAGATAAACATTTTTCCAGATGTCTCTAGACAAACACAATACAGGAGGAAGCAATTCCTGCAACTCAAGGGGAAACCCTTGGCTGTGGGTGCTTCATTTTTTTCTTAAATTCCCCTGTAAATGCTTGGTGACTTATCAGAACACTAGATACATATTTTAGATCCAGTTCATTTAGAAAATTTTCTTTTAGATAAACCTAAGTTGGACTTATTGCCTGTTACTAGTGCTGAAGCTGAAAAGGAATGAAATGAAATGATCATTATTTGCCTGACTGTAGAGTTATTAGATAACTGATGCTTTAGTTTATTATTTCTTTGAATATAAAGTCGGCGACAAGATTAGCCAGCCCTTAATAATGTGGACTTGAGTATTAATATTTTAGTTTGAAGTATTTTCTTTATGCTTTGTATATTGCTTGAATTTGTTATGTTGTAACAATTAATAAGTTTATAAATTAAAAAAAAACAAAAACTGAATAAGCAGTATAAGAAATTTTAAATAAATTTGAAACTTGATATTGTTCCACATATCTACCACTCTTTAAGTATTTCCTTAGATTACTCCTGAGCGTATTACCTCTTAATTTCATCCTATGCCCTCTCCTTCCAGAGTTTCCTTTCAAATGAAAGAGACTCGACCCATGCATATTTATGCCACTTAAACATTTCTATCAGTTCTCCCCTCTCCCGCTTTTCCTCCAAAGTACAGTGGTACCTTGGTTTACGAGCATAATTCGTTCCAGAAGCATGCTTGTAATCCAAAGTGCTCATATCAAAGCAACTTTCCCCATAGCAAGTAATGGAAACTTAGACAATTCTTTCCACATCCCAAAAAAAGGCCTATGTTGCAAATAAAAGCTCATCCTCCCCTGCAAACTTTCAATATCTATTGCAGTACCCCCCACCCATACCGAAGAACACAGCATCAGCCACTGGCCCCCAAACAGCTTTTCCTCCTCCCTCTGTGCACTATTGCTCAAGAAAGCCTTCCTCTATCTCCAGCCCGCTTCTTTTTCTCCTCTCTAAGCACAAACCAGCCCCCTTGCTGCCAACCCACCTCCCTGGCTCTGATGCCAAGCTTAACCCACAACTCTAGAAAGAATATCAGCCACACTTACCCCTGGCAGCTGCCTGCGCTCATGCAGTGGGCGGATGATTTCTCCCCTCCACATTTAAGCGCTGCCAACATTCAAATCTGGTGTGCAAAATTAATGACATCAGGCGAAGCACTCCAATGGGAGAAGTTGTATTGGGCAGAGGAAGCTCCTGTGCTTCTCTCCAACTTCCGGCTAAAACGTTTTTGAAGAAGCCAGCCCAGCGCTCCGAGCCGCATCCGTGATGCGGGCCAATAGGAGAGAGGCCGGAAGTGAGTTGGGTGGGGAGCTAAGAATCGTAGCCGGCATGCTGCAGCTGAAGAACATGGAAAGCAGCCCTGTAGCCCTGCTGCCAACTGAGGTCGATATCGTGGCGATGCCCTTTACTCCCCTAGATCCCCCAGCTCCACCCTATGGCCCTTAAACATCCGCAACCCGATCCTGCAGTACTTCCTGTTCCGGGTGAGTACTGCTCTCTGCCGCAAGCCTCCTGCTCCGCTTGTCCAGTGCCGGTGTCCACTAAAGGTAAGGGTTTGGGGGTGGGCCACGGGGGGAGTGAATCTGGATCTCGGGGTGGACTCGCTCGCTGATTGAGTCAATGCTCGTTTTGGGAGTGTTTTGATCGTCTTGCAAAACATTCGCCAACCACGTTACTCGCAAACTGAGGTTTGACTGTATACATATGGAGATCTTTAAGGGCTCCTTTTACAAAGGTGCATTAGGGCCTTAACACACGGAATAACGTGCACTAAAATGCCACGCGCGCTAGCAGCTACTTCCTCCTTTTAAGCAAGCGGTAATTTTTTGGCTAGCGTGCGCTATAGCATGCGCTAATCTTGTGCATGCGCTAAAACCGCTGGCGCACCTTAGTAAAAGGAGCCCTAAATCTGTCCCCATATGCCTTCTGACGAAGACCACACACCATTTTAGTAGCCTTTCTCTGTACCGACTCCATCATTTTTATATCTTTTTGAAGGTGCGGCCTCCAGAATTGTACACAATATTCTAAATGAGGTCTCACTGAAGTCTTATACAGGGGCATCAATGCCTCCTTTTTCCTACTGGCCATACCTCTCCCTATGCACCCTAGCATCCTTCTAGCTTTCGCCATCACCTTTTCAACCTGTTTGGCTTCGCTAGGTCTTTCTTTGTGTTATTCACACCATCCGAGGTGTCTACTCTATTGCAGCTTTTGGTATCATCCGCAAAGAGGCAAATCTTACCCGACAGCCCTTCAGCAATATTGTTTATAAAAATGTTAAAAATAACAGGCCCAAGAACAGAACCTTGAGGCACACCACTGGTATCCCTTTCCTTAGAACAATCTCCATTGATTACTACCCTCTGTCACTTTCCACTCAACCAGTTTTTGACCCAACCCATCACTTTGAGACCCATCTCGAGGGCACTCAATTTATTTATTAGATGTCTTTAGGGAACACTGTCCAAGGCTTTGCTAAAATCTAAATATACCACATCTAGAGCACTCTGCCTAGCCAATTCTCTGGTCACCCATTCAAAGAAATTGATCATATTTGTCTGACAAGACCTACCTCTAGTGAATCCATGTTGCCTCTGGTCCTGCAATCCACCGGATTCCAGAAACTTCATCATTCTCTGTTTTAAAAGTGTTTCCATTAATTTGCTTACCACAGAAGTCAGACTTACCAGCCTGTAATTCCTTACTTCCACTTTTATGGAGAGGGACCATATCCGCCCTTCTCCAGTCCTCTGGTACCACTCCCAACTCTAGATAACCATTGAAAAGGACAGTCAGTGGAGCCACCTGAACTTCCCTAAGTTCCTTTAGCACCATCAGAATCCATTATAGGGAAATCTTCCAAAAGTGCTCCTATAAACACCACCATTTCATACTTAGCAAAAGTTTGTTGTGGAAATAAAATTTTCTGTGAATACTTGAGAAATATCCCACCTTTGAGGAACCTGTTTAATCCTTTCATTCTCACATAGCTTTCAGCTGTCTCACAGTACTGAATGCCGCTGTGATTTGCAATTTAGCTTTATATTCTTTCACAGCTGTCATCTCATGATAGCTTGATAATTAATAATTAAGACGATTAATATTGCTTCATTGTGAAAAAAGGTTGCACTGTTGCCTCATCCCCTCTGCACAACAAAAAGCAAAAACAAAAACCAAACTATCTGTTTGCTATAAAGTGTGTCTCTAATTAAAGTAGTAACTTTAATTGCAAGACATTTGTTCTTTATAATGAGTTCCCTGGTGACAGTAAAGCCCTGTCTTTTCTGCTGACTGAACCCAGCACATATCCTCCACAGCACTGATATGGTGCAATGATTGGCTCGAATCTATTGTAGCAGTGAGGTAAATTGCATTGCATATTCCCAGCAGCATACTTTAAAACAAGACTGATGTATGCGACATTGCATGAAATTTTCAGTCAAAGGCTATGAAACTGAAACAAAATATCCCAGCTATTTGGGGTCTTGGTTCTTATCCACAGTCTGCCCAAGCTTAATATCTCATTTCTAAGGCACCTGAGTGCCCTTTGTATTTATGTATCATGCCGTTTATAAATCACTCTATTTTTACATCCTAAGCTGTATACAAAAAACATCTATAATAATCACATCAAATGACCAAACTAACAAATCATAATAATTTCAAACAGTATACAGTACTCCCCCGAAATTCACAGGGGGTCCGGACCGTTCCAGGATCCCCTGTGAATTTTGAAAAACCGTGAATGCGTTTTTTCACCTTTCAAAAGGCATGGGAGGCAGGAGAGTACAGCTGGAGCGCCGGCGGGTGAAGAAAATCACTCGTGGTCTGCTCCAACCACCTCTTCCTCTGTGCTTTGACACACAGCTCCTGATTGGTGTAGCCCGACTTTACTACAGGAAGAGGCGATCGGAGAAAACCGCAAGTGAGTGAGTCCATGAACTGCAAACCGCGAATTCTGCTGCCAACAACAATTAAAATACCACCATAAAAAATTTAAACGGACATCAAAACTCCTTTTAAAAAGCCTGCTGGAACAAAATATACTGAAACGAACAAGATCCGTTTCTTGGTCCCGAAAACTGCCCTGCAAAACACCCTGTCATCTGTGTACGGATATCCGGAGGCATTCTCCTTAGAAAGAAAAGATACGTAGACAGTGTTCTAAAGAGATTTGTCTAATCTTTTATTAGTACATCCAGCTTTTATACTTTTTTAACATGGGTCAGTGGTATTAACAGATGACATAAGTACAAACCATATCTGGTGACAGGATACATAGGCTTCAAAGAAGTAATCAACATTAAAAAGGAGGGGGGGGTGAATGAGCAGGATATGTACTTCATTGTTTAAAGCTAAAAGGTGTTAAGAGCTTCCTTTATCTATCTCAACCGGTACATGGCAGTGGGGGGTTGAGCCTTCATTGTCTCAGACAGTTAACTTCGTTAACATGATTAAATGACCTCTTCCTAAACATTAGGTTTTTGATTACCTCCAGCATAGACAGAGACAGAAAACTTATCCTTTCAAATGTGTCCTTTCATATACCTTCTATGATTTATGAAACTAAAAAAAACGCGGTTTTTAGTGCTGGCGGGTGTGCTGATTGCTGTGCACTGTTGTGGCGCTCATAGAGTTCCTAAGAGCGTCGATTGTAGCACAGGACATTCAGGCCCTGATTCTGCAAAGTGCGTCCCGATTTTAGGCAACTGTAGGCATCCTACAGCTGTCTAATCAGCCAATCAGGATGCACGTTTAAAAAAAAAATGCTCCCCAGGCAGGCCGCCTATATTGAAGGTGCCTCCAGGAGCCTAGGGAGGCCCGCAAGATGCCTAAGCTCGCCTAAGGGCCTTAGGCGAACCTAAGCGGCCCTACGCATCTCCCTAGTAGAGGAAGAGACACTTAAAATGTAGGCCAGCAAAATGCTGGTCTACATTGTAAGTAGACGCGGCCGCTATACTTATTGCGGCAAGAGATCTCCCTGTTGCAATAAGTATAGCGGCCGCGGCCGCCTGCCCCATCACCGGCAGGAGGATGCCCAACTCCTCCTGCTGGAACCCCGGACCCCCTTCCCCCCCAAACTCATAATCGCCGGCAGGAGGGTGCCTAGCCTGGGCCAATCAGGCCTTAGGATTAGTGGGGATGGGCGGACCCTCTATGCCTAAGGCCTGATTGGTCCAGGCTTCTAGAGCCTGGGCCAATCAGGCCTTAGATTTAGCGGGGATGGGCCGGGAAGGGGCGGGCCTGTCTCATTTCCACGAGGCGGGCCTGTCAGCTGGATGGCAGCAAGACCCGTCCAGCCGACCAACATTTAAAGGTTAGTTGGAGGAGGGAGGTTAGTTGGGGGGGATCCGGAGGGGGTCTGGCTTTCCGGCAGGAGGAGTTGGGCATCCTCCTGCTGGTGATTAAGAGTTTGGGGGGAGGGGGGTCCGGGGGGTTACGGCAGGAGGAGTTTGGCATCCTCCTGCCGGCGATTACGAGTTTGGGGGAGGGGGGTCCGGGGGGTTCTGGCAGGAGGAGTTGGGCATCCTCCTGCCGGCGATTATGAGTTTGGGGGGGAGGGGTGTTCGGGGTTCGGCAGAGGAGTTGGGCATCCTCCTGCCGGTGATGGGACAGGCGGCCGCTATACATATCCCTTGCCGCGATAAGTGTAGTGGCCCGTGTCTAATCTAACCCGATTCTCTAACCGGTGTCTGTAACATGGACGCCAGTTACAGAATCGGGGTTTAGTGTAGGCCCGATTCTGTATAGGACACCTCTCCCAGGCGTCCTATACAGAATCAGGGCCTCAGTGCGTTGACCGGTGATATGAAACGCTTTCACAGTTTTGTAAAAAGGGGGAGTGAGTATGTACTGTGTATATCATATTTCTTCAGCACCAAATATACACACAGACAAACTATAGATATGTCTTGGCATCTCACACATTTCTCTCTATGGCCCCCTTTTAAGAAGCCGTGTTAGGCTTTCTATCACCGGCCATGGCAGTATTAGCGCCAATACTCATAGGAATTCTATGAGAGTCAGAGCTTTTATTACCACAGCCAATGATATAAAAAAAAGCCTAACGCAGCTTCAAAAAAGGGGGGGTATATATTTATCTATGGTCTACATATTTATATCTATAATCATTTTTATATCTATATCCATCTATCTATTCTTCATTGAGAATTTAAATTTTTACATACTTATAATATGCAAAGGACATTTGGCACTATAATAAACATAAGAAAAAACTAATCTATATCTTTTTTTTTTTTTTGGTAAATATTTTTTATTGAAAATGGTCGATGACACGTACAGCATAGTACAAACTCATCAAACACCATATCTAACCATAATCATGTATCAATATTTCATGGGAGCAATAGTTGTATAACTAATTTAAAAAACTTTAAGCAATCAAAATTAGAGTAAGATTTTTCCATACCAAAAGAAACCCCTACCCTAAAGTATATCAAGAAAAAATATATTCAACCTAACTAATTACATCACCAATTTTATGACTATCCAGAAAATTTTTCAATTGAGTTGGGTCATAAAAGATAACGTTCTTCCCTTGACAAACTGCCAGACATTTACAAGAGAATCTAAAAAAAAATGGGGCAGCACCCATGGCAAGTGTCCTACCCGCCGCATGTCTACCTTTAATTTCTTAAAAAAGCCCTGCGCCGCCCTGCCATCGGCCCTGGCGTCTTCTCTCCACTGAGGCCTGCCCTCTCTGACAACTTCCTGTTTCTGCTAGGGCTAGCCGCAGTGGAGAGAAGATGCCTAACTCCAAGCATAAGTTATAGCTCTGCCCACATATAAGCCTCCTTTGTATTTACATGTTCTGCTACTTATGCATACCATTACAGAATCAATCCACAATTACCTCCAAGTCCATGCAAAGCTCTTATCCCAAATTTATTTTCTTTTTAATCTTCCGGACCTCAATAACACTACTCACCGCTCAAATACCCTCATAGGGGCAAAGCTTTGTGCCCTATTGTCATTAGGCCTTTAATGTAGGGTATTTATTAACTATCTCCCTTTTAAACCCTTTATTTGTAGGCTAAAATTCCTACCTAGCATTAGGCTTTACTTTCCTTTATTAATCTTAAACTCTGTAATTAACTTTACTTGTCTTTTGGCTGTTTTAATGACTCGATCTGGGAAGGTTGGATCCAACATGTTTCGCATAAAGCTTTTTCAAGGATCCTCCCCAGAGGACGGCTCTTGCCAGGAACATTACAGAGGTAAGGGGGAAGGGAAGCAGCAACCACGTGCAACTGTGGGAGGTGAGGAAGGAGCGGGGAGGCGGAGAGGATGGATGCCTGAGTCCTCACCAAGACTGAACCCCCCCCCCCTCTACTATGCCACTGCCTGGGTCAATGGAGAGTTAAGTGACTCACCTAGGGTCACAAGAAGCTTAGTGGGAATTGAACCCATTCCCCAGTCTCACAGGTCATTTCAGTAGTCATTAGGCTACTCCTCCACTTCCACAATGGAGGGTTATTATTTATGCATGCAAGCGTCTACAAATGCAGGGGGCTAGTTTATAGAATTGCTCTTTAAACATGTACATACTGAAGCAATTTTAGCAAGCTACTATATATATGTGTATAAACTACAGCATGGAAAAAGATAAATAATTAGAAGTAGAGAAATAGCAACCGCTAGAACATAAGACAACTCCACCAAAAGTAACTTTACTAGCGCTGTAGCTAACAATAACTTTAAACAGAGGAAAAAGCCTCAGAATCAGAGACAGCCCTTCTCTCATACATAACAGGCACAAAAAACCTCCGGAGCACTGTGGTTGATGCAGAAACAGTACACAGCACAAATGCAACAAAGTGAGCCCAATTTAAACAACCCCCCACCCCCCCAATGAGGGTCCACGTTTCGTGGCTCGGCTGCCACGTCTTCAGGGCTTCGGAGCCATTAAATGTGTGTCCTTGCTTCTTCAATCTCCAAAGCTACAGCATGCACCATTTTTAAGGGTGACATGTTATGGTCGGATGTACTCACTGGAGGAGCGAAGAGAGAGGGAGGACATGATTGAGACCTTTAAGTATATCACGGGGCGTATAGAGATGAAAGATGATCTCTTCAGTCTTACAGGGCCCTCGGTCACCAGAGGACACGCGCTGAAAATCAGGGGAGAGAAATTTCAAAGTGATGCCAGGAAGTACTTCTTCACCGAAAGGGTGGTCGATCATTGGAACGAGCTGCCTCAGCAGGTGATTGAGGCCAACAGCGTGTCAGATTTTAAGAGAAAATGGGATATTCACGTGGGGTCTATAGGGGAGTAAAAGTCGGGGAGTGGGTCATTGGTATGGGCAGACTCGATGGGCTGTGGCCCTTTTCTGCCGTCAATTTCTATGTTTCTATGTAGGCGTGTACTTCAGATTTTACAATGGTAATAAAGTTATTCTTTTAAAAATATGAACATTTGCACTCCAGGCAGGAGTATCGTCTAACTGCTCATTTGGACATGGGGCTTAAGCCAGTGATTAAGGGGGCAATTGTGAATACCTCTCTGGTATTTAAATCCCCCCCTCCCCCACAAAAAAAAACAAATCCCTAAAAAGAGTTATTTCATTCAAATCCTTAATTGGCTGACCCAAGATGTCCAGTTGTATAAAATCCAGCACCTGCACACGTAAATGCTTACATTCAAAATGTTTTGCGGTGTCACTCTTTTTGTTTGTAAAGTGCTTCTTACTGAAAGGATTGTTGCCATTTGATAAGCTGACATTTTATTCCCACTGGTCCTCTGCTCCTATTTTGCAAAGTGCTCCGGGTTCAGCAGAGCTCTTTGTAAAATAGACAAGAATGTGCCGGTGCCTCGACTTGAATGTTCCATTTTCTACCTGCATGCTATGAATTACCCATGCCTTTATACTAACCTGTATCATAAACAGACTATTATCCTGAAACAGTAGAATCAAATGTGCTAAACATTTTAAAAGGGTACAAGACATATATTTCACATTTTATGAGAACAATTTTATGTACAAATAAAAGGTCAGTAAACAAGCTGTAGTTTATATCTTTTTATTGAACAAATGTAATACATTTGTGACTAGCTTTTGAAAACGCTTTGCTTCAGACAATTCCACCTCACAGAAAATGCTGATGATGATTTTGATGCAGGAACCCTATAGAGCCGTGGTCCGCTCATTTTTAAGCGAGGGCCATTTGGGGGCCAAAAAAAGGCTGAAGGAGAGCCGACAAGTATCTTCCTACTTGGGGCCATGATGCCAATAGCGCTTCTCAACATTCATTCCTACCAGAACGCTTGACCTTGGTCACACAATGAACCCTATGCAAATATAGGACCACAAACTAAGGCCTTCTTTTATTAAGGCGCGTTAAGTGTTTTAGCGCATGTTTATTGCGTGCTAAATCAACATGCATGCTAAATGCTAACATGTCCATAGGATAACATTAGAAACATAGAATATGACGGCAGAAAAGGGCCTTTGGCCCAACAAGTCTGTCCACTCAAATAACCCTCCCCTCTAAGTTCTTCATTGAAGTGAGCCCACCTGTTGATCCCATTTGTGCGTTAGCGTTTAGCGTGTGTTTAGCACGCACTAATATTTAGTGCATGCTAAAAAGCGCACCTTATTATAGCACAGCTTAATATAGCACACCTTAGCAAAAGAGGGGGTAAAAGTCATAATGCACACAACTGACACCCGTGATGCCAGACTCTGCATGCATTACACCACCAGAGAAATAGAAAGAAATGCATTTCATCCTGAACAGTGTAACTATAGACAGCAGATGTAAATTCTGAAAACTGACATATTTCAATCACTGAATTGATAGTAAAATCATTTTTCCTACCTTTGCTGTCTGGTGATTTTTTTTTTATTTTTTTTTTGGTACTTTTCCAAGGCTCTGGCCGCACTTCCTTCTCTGCTCTTAACTGTTTCCAGGACCTTTGTATCCATTTGTTGTTTTTCTCTCCTTCACTTTCTGCCCTGCATCCATCTTTCAAAACACACAGGGGATTGAAGTCCAAACAATTGCATGGGATGGGATAGAAGACAGATCGTTAACATAAACAATATCCCTTGCTCTTGAGAGATTCTAATCTAATATTTGTGTTTCACACAAACCTAAATAAGCTCTAGGCGACTTGAAGAAGGAAAAGTGTAGCTTGGGCATAGCGGGAAGGATAGGGAGGAAGGAAGTGGGAAAAGGAGAAGAATAGCCTAATCATACTAAGGAAATGAACAGATGTCTATGGTGATCTTGTAGATATTAATTGTCAAAGAGTAGAGTTTTCAGATTCTTCCGGAATAGGGCGTGGTTGGCTTCTGTTCTTATTGTCTCTTATACCACTGGAGCTGAAAAATATCTTAATTAACAAAAAAATGATTTTAAGTTTAATGTGCTCATAGATACTTCAACAGGGTGCCATGCAGCACTACCATGTCACTAGTGATGCATAGATTCCTAATCATAGCACATTATAGTGAGCACTAAGGCTTCTAGTAGCTTGTAAGATGTTCATAGAGCTCTCAAAAAAATAAATAAATAGCTTATTTGAGCTGGTATGTTGAATGCAATGTGTTTAGTTCACTGATGCTGACGATGCCCGAAGTGTTACAACAGCACCGGGTGAGCAAGCACAGGATCCCACGGGTAGGGGGGAGGGGGAGGGAGGAAGGAGGAGGACTGGAGGACTCCAGCTAGGTGTGCGGGGGGCTGAGGGAGAAGCAACAGGACTCTGGATAGGTGCGCAGGGAGGTAGGGGAGAGACAACAGGACTCCGGATAGGTTGAGCTGCGGTAGGTTTACTAGATGTTCAGTTTCCCCGGACAAAAGTTGTTAAATTGAAAATCCACCTGGACTTTGGACAGAGTCCTCAAAAAGAAGACATGCCTTGTAGGTATCTTATATATTTAGGAACAATAGGGATTTTTCTATTTCAGGAAGACTCAAAATTATTTTTAAAGATAAGTTGAAGTGTGATTTGGTCGTTCTGTTTTCGAAAAAGTTCCTAAAAGATAGATGCACTAAGCTCAAAAACATCTAGGAAAGGTCATTTTCAAAACAAAATGTTAGACATTTTTTCTGATTTGAAAATGGTCATTTTCTTTGCTGGATTTTTTGATGTTTTTCCCTATAAGGCCATTAAGGCAGCCATACTGGATTGGGTAGGGCATACCCCAGAATCCTCTGGGTAATGTTTCAGGAAAAGCACTCTCATTGTAAATGAAACTCTTCACAGTGTTTTCTACAGGTTGAAAGAGATTGCATGGAGGTGGCTGCTACTGGAGGGAAGGTTTGGTATGGAAATAGCAGATATGGTTCCCCTGGAGCAGTTCCTGGATGGGCTACCTCAGTCTACAAGGCATTGGGTGAGGCAATAACTCAGACTGACATTGGAGACAGCCTTGGAGGTGATGGAAGTATTCCACCAAGTGCAACCGGTCCATGAACCAGAGAAGGAGAGGAGACCAGGTGGGAGTCACAAAAGGCAGGGAAGAAACCATCATCAAGCCCAGGAACCCAGATGTGAAGGTTCGAGTGATATAGGCCAACTTCTCCCAGATCACAACACCCCATGTGGACCTGGGGACAATAACCAAGCTCTCTCACTTGCTTCTATGTGTAGAGACAAAGGATATTTTGGCAAGAAACTGTCTAGGAATGAGCATAGAAGCTATGGATGTGAATATTGTAGAGTCACACTCCTGTAATTTTGTGGAAGCCAGCCAGCCAGCCAGGAAACAGGAACTTTGCAACCCAGATTGAATTGGAGGGGAATCCATATCATGCATTGATAGATTCCGACAGTATGAAAACTCTCATTCAAAGAGGAATTCTCACCCGCTCTGAAATAAAATATGATCAGACAGTGATTTTATCTTGCATACACAGGGATCAGAGGGAATGCCTGAGTGCTCAGGTTTCTTCTAAAACCACAGCTGGAGAAGCCCAATTGGAGGCCAGGGTTTTGCCTTGACTACCTTACCCAGTTATCCTGGCAGGTGCAGACCATAAGAGGGTGCTCCTGGAGTCAGCATCGGTATCATGGTCCAGGAACTTCACTGCTCTGCTGGTGTTGGGCCATCCTTTCTCCTGGGTCCTGCCTTCATTGAAGCAGGAGGAAGGCCTGATGCTGGCAGAGCAGCAAGTTAAGGCTGTCGACAATGACAGAATGCTCTGAACAGGCTTCTTGTGGCCAACCAGGGCCGTCCCTCTGCCACATCACTGATGATGCAGCAGAGAGAAGTCCTAGCGGAGCAGGCCACAAAAAAATCTCACAGTGGTGGTCAGGTGGGTCCGGAAGTGCTGCACAGGGGGGATGGGAAGGAGGGATGGAAAACTGATACACAGGGGGATAGGAGGGACGGAGGGATGGAAAGCTGATGCACAGGGGGGAGAGAAGAGAGAGGAAGAATTGTTGGACATGGAATGGAGGAGAGGAAGGGAGTGCAACATAGAGGTAGAAAGGGGTGATAGAGAGAAATCCTGCATATGGTGAAAGGAAGGGAGACATGCATGGAGAAAAGAGGAGAAATGTGGATATAAGGTGGAAGGCAGGGAGTGACGGTGCATGGGGAGAGAGAAAGAAATGCTGCACATGATAATGGAGGGGAGGAAGGGAAAGATTCTGAATAGAGGGGAATAGAGAGGTTTAACCCAGGGCACAAGGCAGGGAGAGAGAAAGAGATAGAGAGATGGTAGACAGTGGGAAAGAAACAGAAATGTTGGATATGATAGTGGAAGGGAAGGTACAGAGATGGAAGATGGATGGTGTGCACGGAGATAGAAGAACACGTCAAATGGGCCGGAGACCCTGGTGAGCGAGTTAACAGAAGACAAACAGAAGCTAGAGCTTGGGACCAACATGATCTGAATAATAAAATGACCAGACAACAAAAGTTAGATAAAATAATTTTATTTTCTATTTTGTGATTACAGTATGTCAGATTTGAAATGTGTACCCTGCCAGAGCTGGTGTTAGACAGCAAGCGTGAGCTAGAACCTAACAGAGAGAGGAAAAGTCTTTTTTTTGTTTCGTTTACACCACAGCACCGACGTGGGGTTGGAGAGGCTATAACCCTATGTAATGTTATATTGTAACACTGTGAATGTTAAACTGTAACCCGTTCTGAGCTCTCTGGGGAGGGCAAGCTATAAAAATAAATAAAATTGCTAAAAATATTTTTTAAATGAAGGAGGGAAAGTGTTAAACAATCAGTGGCCCCGGGTGTCACATACCCTAGGTCTGCCACTGAAGGGGTACCATGATAAAATTACTGACACACTAAGGGCTCCTTTTACTAAGCTGCGCTAGCGGTTTTTGCGCACGCTAGAAGTTAATGCCACCATTGAGCTGGCGTTAGTTTTTATGCGTAGCGCGGGGGTTAGCGTGCGCTATTCGGCAGCGCGCATTAAAAACGATAGCACACCTTAGTAAAAGGATCCCTAAGAGTGCCTTGAACCGAAAAAGTTTGGGAACCGCTGAGTTATTACCTAGTACACCTGAATGCAATTCATCTGGAGATTTTGCTGGAAAGATATGAACTAAATCCAAAACATACATTAAGTCAGAAGGAAAGCAACATTTTCGTAGGATAACAAATTAGAAAATGCAAGAAATTTAGATACTGTAAATCCCTTATCAACATCTAAATGTCATCAAGTCAGAGGCATATGGCCTGAACAAACTATAATGTTAAACTGGTGCTTTAAACAGTATTAGCAGTGAAAAACAAGTTCATAATAAAGCCTCTTTGATTGGAGTTTACGGAAACAGGCATAATATTTTCAAGACGGATGTATATCATTTTAGAAAGAACTTAATATCCTTATTTATTAAAGAAATCAGTCGGTCTGAGTCACAATTTAAGGGAACTCTGTCAATCTTTCTAAGTACAATAATAGGAGCATCAGTCAGCTCTCCACTGGAGGACACGTGACCTCTAAAGAGCTCACACAGGATTGAAAGCAGTAGATTTGCAACTGCTTTATAAAATGAGCTAGATAGCTGGTGGGTCTCGGGTTCTTTCCAGCAGGCAGCAAACTAATAGTCTTGAGCTCCTTTGCCTTATTAATAGAAGTGGAGAGGTTAACAGAGAGGCCAGCATCTAAAATTGAAGTAGATAATGAATCCAAGAAGTTGGTAATAGTGTTGACTTGCACAGGGTCAAGTGGAGAGTACAACTCAATATAAAAATGACCTAAAGGCCTCACAGATGTCAGATGTGAAATATTCCAGGCTGCCACACATAAACCTATGCATCTGTGCTACGCCACATGTAATCAGATATCACTGTTGGCTTCATATTGCATAGATGTCTAATGTGCTATTAACTCAGCACTACTGCATTTCTTATATTCACCATTACAGTACTTTTCAACAATCATTTACCAACAATTATTAAGTCCACAGGACTAATATTCAGCAGGAGTAATTGTTAAATGTCAGTGCATATATTCCAGTTAATATGTTTATTCAATGCTTCTATACATGCAGTCAATAACACTGAATGTCAAAGTTGTCTCTACTATCCATTTAGGACCAGATTCTATATATTTTATTTATTTAGGGGTCCTTTTACTAAGGCGCTCTAGTGCTATATGCTAACGCGTCCTTTATATCCTATGGACGCATTATCATGCAAATTTTTTTCAGTTCAAACTGTTTATTGCCATTTAAGTAGTACAATAAACAAGGAACACAACCAACAAGGTAAGTTCAAGCAGAACAATAATAATGCAATTACAAATTATTATATATCAGGATAGCCAAGTACAGCTAGCGCATTACTAAAACTAAAAATATATATACATATATATATATATATACAAAGAGAAAAAAAAGATGAGAAATCATACCGTAAGCAAAAATAATAATAAATATTTAGTGCACACCTTAGTAAAAGGGCCCTTTATTTTTAATATTTATATACCATTTATGGCCTAAGTGGTTAACATTCAGGTACTCAAGCATTTTTCCCTATCTGTCCTGGTGGGCAATGAAGATTAAGTTACTTGCCCAGGATCACAAGGAGCAGCATGGGATTTAAACCCACAACTTCAGGGTGCTGAGGCTGTAGCTCTAACCACTGCACCACACACATTAGGTGCTACTATGGGCTAGATTCACTAACTAAGGGCATGGATCGGATCCAATCCAGGAGGGACCCGATCTGTGTCCGGGAGGGCTGATTCACGAATCGCCCTCATGCAAATGAGGGAGATCGGAATCACATCCCCAACTGCCTGCCCGGATCACTCTAGCAGGAATAGCAGGAATCTCAAAGTCCCTCCTTGAGGGCCGCAATCCATTTGGATTTTCAGGATTTCCCCAATGAATATACATTGAAGGCAGTGCATGCACATAGATCTCATGCACATTCATTGGGGGAAATCCTGAAAACCCGACTGGATTAGAAACATAGAAAGATGACGGCAGAAAAGGGCTATAGCCCATCAAGTCTGCCCACTCTACTGTCCCACCCCATTAAGTCAGAGTGCTGCTCGAACCACGTAGAGATCCCACTGGATGTCCCATTTATTCTTAAAGTCGAGCACACTAGTGGCCTTGATCACCTGCACCGGTAGTTTGTTCCAGTGATCCACCACCCTTTCTGTAAAGAAATACTTCCTGGTGTCACCACCAAATCTCCCTCCTCTGAGTTTGAGCGGGTGCCCCCTTGTGACTGAAGGTCCCTTAGGAAAGAATATGTCGTTTTCCACCTCGACATGACCTGTGATGTACTTAAATGTCTCAATCATGTCACCCCTCTCCCTGCGCTCCTCTAGAGAGTAGAGCTGTAACTTGCCCAGTCTTTCCTTGTATGAGAGACCCTTGAGTCCGGAGACCATCCTAGTGGCCATTCGCTGGACTGACTCAGCTCGAAGTACATATTTACGGTAATGTGGCCTCCAGAATTGCACACAGTACTCCAGATGAGGTCTCACCGTGGTTCTGTACAGTGGCATTATGACTTCAGGTTTACGGCTGACGAAGCTTCTATTGATACATCCCATCATCCGCCTAGCCTTGGATGAGGCCTTCTCTACTTGTTTGGCAGCCTTCATGTCTGCACTGATGATTACTCCCAAGTCCCGTTCTTCTGAGGTTGTAGCTAGTGTTTCTCCATTCAAGGTGTATGTTCTGCATGGATTTCTGCTGCCGAGATGCATCACCTTACACTTCTTTGCGTTGAAGCCCAACTGCCATGTTGAGGACCAGTTTTCCAACTTGATCAGATCCTGCGTCATTCCATCTGTGAGATCGCTTTCACCTACTATATTACACAGTTTGGCGGCGGCGGCGCTACTTTTCCCTGAAGCCCTCGGGTCAAGTCCCTTATGAATATGTTAAAAAGGGATGGTCCCAGGACTGAGCCCTGCGGCACTCCGCTAGTCACCTCCGATGTCTTAGAGAGGGTGCCATTGACCACCACCCTCTGAAGTCTTCCACTCAGCCAATCATTGACCCATGCCGTTAGTTTCTCACCTAACCCCATCGATTTCATCTTGTTTAATAGTCTACGGTGTGGGACACTGTCAAACGCTTTACTGAAATCCAAGTACACTATGTCCAGAGACTCTCCCAAGTCTAGCTTTCCTGTCACCCAGTCAAAGAAGCTGATAAGATTGGATTGGCATGACCTGCCCCTAGTGAATCCATGTTGACAGGGATCCCTCAGATTCCCCTCATCCAATATCGCGTCTAATTTCCCTTTAAGTAGAGTTTCCATGAGTTTACACACTATTGATATGAGACTTACTGGTCTGTAATTCGCAGCCTCCGCTCTGCAACCCTTTTTGTGCAGAGGAGCAACATTGGCAGTTTTCCAGTCCAGGGGGACTCTCCCCGTACTTAGGGAGAGATTGAAGAGCATGGCTAACGGTTCCGACAAAACATCGCATAGCTCTCTGAGCACTCTTGGGTGCAGATTGTCCGGTCCCATGGCTTTGTTCACCTTGAGTCTTGACAGTTCTTTGTAAACATCAGCTGGTGTGAACTCAAACTTCTGAAATGGGTCATCCATGCTTTGCTTTGCATCCAGCCGAGGCCCGTGCCCTGGTGCCTCGCAGGTAAAGACTGAACAGAAGTAATCATTCAGTAGTTTGGCTTTATAGGAGTCAGTTTCCACATAATTCCCATCTGGCGTTCTAAGGCGTACTATCCCGTTTGTGTTCTTTTTCCTGTCGCTAATGTATCTGAAGAAGGATTTGTCCCCTTTCTTGATGTTCTTCGCTAGAGTTTCTTCCATACGAAGTTTGGTCTCCCTGACTGCTGTTTTGACCGCTGCAGACTTTGTCCTGTATTCAATGTTTGCTTCTTTTTCCCCCATGCGTTTGTATGATAGAAATGCTCGTTTCTTCTCCTTGATGAGGTATGATACCTCATCTGTGAACCATTGGGGTTTCCTTTTTCTTTGTTGTTTGGTTACCGATTTTATGTAGCGGATAGTTGCCTTATGTAGGATCGATTTCAAGGTTGACCACATAGCGTCCACATTATCAGTTACTTCTTGAACCTGCAGCATCTGGTAGACGAAATCTCCCATGCGTGCAAAGTCAGTGCCCCTGAAATTGAGTACCCTTGTTTTTGTTTGTGATCTAGGGAAGCCTTTCTTAAGGTTAAACCATACCATGTTATGGTCACTGGTGGCTAGCGTCTCTCCCACCGAGACGTCCGAGACGCTTTCCCCATTCGTAAGTACCAGGTCCAGGATGGCCTGGGCCCTAGTGGACTCTAGTACCATTTGTCTGAGCCGTACTCCCTTCATGGACGTTAATATCCTCCTGCTGTCACAAGTTGTCGCTGATAGTTTGTTCCAGTCTACATCAGGCATGTTGAAGTCTCCTAATAGAACAGCCTCCCCCGTAAGGTGATATTCTCAATGTCTTCAATTAATTCTGCGTCCTTTTCCTCCGATTCTCTCGGAGGTCTATATACCACACCAAGGTACAGGCATTTTTCTCCACCTCTGGCCAAGTTTACCCAGATGGATTCCCCAGTATATTTGACATCTGTGATCCTGGTTGTCTTAATGTTCTCTTTGATATAAAGTGCTACCCCACCACCTAACTTACCCTCTTTATCTTGTCTAATCAGGTTGTATCCTGGTATGGTTATATCCCACCCATGAGAGTGAACCATGTTTCGGATATTGCTACTATGTCTATGTCTGCATTAACTATTTCTGTTTCTAGTTCTAGAAATTTATTCCCTAGGCTGTGTGCGGCCCTCAATGAGGGACTTAGAGACCCCTGCTCTATAGAGATCCCAGTGCATGCACAGACCATCTGTAGATGGTCTGTGCATACGCTGGATCTCCGGGTCCGGCAGAGAAATTTTTTTTTCTTTTTTAACTTTTTTGGAGCCTGTGGTTTTAACTCGCTTTTAGCCCGTGGGTTAAAACCACGGGCTTGCACTGCAGGGAAGGGTGGGAGAGTCGGGGCAGGGAGGAATTCGGGGCAGCGGGAGGGCAGGCAGAAGATTGGGGTAGGCGGGAGAGTCTGAAGCAGGGCAGGAAGCAGGGCTGAAAGCAGGAGTTCGGGGCAGACAGCAGGGCAGCAGAAGGCAGGACAGTCGGAAAGGTCCTCAGCAGTCGCTCGTTTGTGATCGGCCAGCCCAGTCAATGTTGCAGGGTTTTGGTTAGTGAATCGTGAACCCTGCCTACTTTGCATGTCGGTCCCCTCATTTGCATGCGTGGATCGGAGGATGGTCGGCAGAGAGGTAAGTGAATCGGGCCGGAGTACAATCGGGTCACAAAGGGGTCGCAAACCGATCGGTACAAGATCGGCTTGCTTAGTGAATCTAGCCCTATGTGCCTAGTGGACACCTAATGATGCCTAACTTTGGAATCCACATGTAATTTTTTTTTAATTCACAAGGCAATTGACCACATCAGTTTTCAGCCAATCAAAAAAAATTTTTTTAATTAAATTTAAGAGTTTAGTGCCTAATATTAGGATGCCTAGCTATGCCTAAGTCGAGGCGCCATCCAATGTCTATTGACACCTACCTGAAAAGTAGACATGATTAGGGACAGAGAATAGGTGTGATTGACTTAGGTGCCACTAGGCGCTAGTAAATTAGGTCAAGTAAGCCTGGACTAATTTACTGGCTCCTACATCTAGGACACTAGCAATGCCTAGGCGCCACAAGTCAGGATTCTATTAGCAGCGCCTAGTGGTTGATTAACAATAGCACTGAGTGGTACCTACACTATAGGCACACTTAGGCACCATTTATAGAACCTGGACCTTAGTTTAGATCAGGGGTAGGGAACTCGAGTCCTCGAGAGCCGTATTCCAGTCGGGTTTTCAGGATTTCTCCAATGAATATGCATTGAAAGCAGTGCATGCAAATATATCTCATGTATATTCATAGGAGAAATCCTGAAAACCCGACTGGAATACGGCTCTCGAGGACCAGAGTTCCCTACCGCTGGTTTAGATCTTACTTGCTAATCCTATACTAAGGGCTCATTTTACTAAACTGTGGAAGAGCATCTAATCGTGGGTCAGTGAGGTAAATACTCCGATGCTCATTCAATTCCTATGAATATCAGAGTATTTACCTCCCCAGCCCACAATAAGCAGCTCTTCCGCGGTTTAGTAAAAACCCAGCATAAATATATAGGTTATCTGTATAGTACTGAAAATCACTGATATCTGAGTAATTTTCATGACCTGCCTTCAGTAGGCCCTCCCTCCACCCCTTTATTATACAGGTAGTATCAGATGTTTTGGAGGGACTTTTAGCTTGACACTATGGGGCTCATAATCGAAAGAGAAAAATGTCCAAAAACCAGCCTAAGTCGACACTTGGACGATCATTTCTCAAAAACATCCAAGCGTTGAAAATAAAAACAGGTTTTGGACATATTTCTAAATGACCTAGGCCTTCATAGTACTGCTCACCTTCCAAAGTTAAATGGGGCGTTTTGGGAGGCGTATCGAGGGCGGGAGTTGGGCGGGACGTGGGCCGGCTTATACTTAGTCATACAGCATTTATAACCGAAAGTTTAACAACAGAGCCTAGACAGAACTTGGACGTTGTGACTTAGACCATGTAAAACATGGTCTAAGTCCATGTAAAACATGGTCTAAGTCACAAAAACCCACCTAAACTCACCAGATAAGCACTGCAAACACATAACACAGACCCCCACAGACTACCCCAGTGATCACCAACCCCCCCACCCCCATAAAAATTTTATTCACAACTTTAAATTTCAGCCTCCAGACCATCATCACCTGGCCGCCTGGCACAGGAAAGCCTAGCTTAAGTCATTTTGGGGGTGGGTTAGGGTCCCATAGAGAGGAGGACCCATGCCCATAAGCCCCTGTAATCACTGCATTGATACTTAAACATGTGCACTGCCCTATACACCCCCAAAACCCTTTTTTACTGGCATATAAATGACTCCTGCAGCTATAAGAACTATTGGGGTGTTAGATAAGTGGGTCTAGGGGATTCTAGAGGTGGTTTGGGGGGGCTCACCGTAACCTATAAGGGAGCTGAAGTGAAGAGAAGACATGGCACCCTTTTTGTGAAGTTCACAGCAATGCCCTGTAAGGTACCCCACTATTTAGGTGGCATGTCTGGGTGTGCAGTCCATCACTTTGCAGACCCCTCCCACGTCCAACAGGGCTTGTTCTAGGCGTTTTGGACTTGGACGGAAAGTTGGACGGAAATGTGGTATAAAGATGGACAATTTAGTAGCTTGGAAGATCAGATCCGCAGGACGTATAATTAGACGACTTTTGAAAGTAAAAAAAAGTTGGATTATCTTTCGAAAATGTGTCTTAGGCTCTTTTTAACTTTGGACGTAAACAGACTTAGACATCCCTTTCGATTATGCCCCTCCACCTATATAGGGTGATGTTATCAACATGGACTGCTGTTAAGTCGGGTTTTATTTTACCAAAAGTTTGATTGCATAAAATGGGACCCTGTGTTAAAACAACCCAACTTCTGGCAAAATGACCCGAGTTAACGCACAATGATAACCCTTCATAGTGGCTGAAAATCCACAGCAATGCTTACAGATTGCCAGAAATCAATTACATCAGCCTTCATAAAGTCTATTACATACGGATTGATGAACCTAGAAATTGCTCATTAATATGTCTGAAATAAGTTGAAGAATTAAATTGCTATCATATTCCAAGGCAAATGTCACTATAAGAGTAGTTCTCTCGGTAATTACTTCCAGGGAATTTTCCACCATCCTTTCCAACTACACCAGTCAGAATAGAGCTCTCTGGCTTGTTCTTAGTAATGAGATATTGAACTCTCAAAATTGATAGTAAATTCTCTGTTGAACTTAATATCTCACGCAAATATCTCCGTGCCATCTCAACTGCTGACACAAATGGAGATTTAGGGAAATTTAACATTGTCAAATTATTTTTCCTTTGTTTATTTTCCATATGCTCTAATTTTCTGGATACAAGACCTCACTTTAATAATTTCTATTTCTAAATCTTAATTTGAGCAAACTGTTCTTAATGTTTTTAATACTCTCACCGTGTTCTTTCAGTGTCTCACCTTGAGTGTTCACCAAGGAATTGATGGTGTTATAGTCATGCCTCAGTATAGTTATTGCCTTTCTTAGGTTGGAGTCCATAACTTCAATGGCCTTCCACAGTGCATCCATATTAATGATGGCAGGTTTCACCATCTCCAAATTGTACTCCTGGAGGCTGGTTGACTTCCACACAGGTTGTCGATTTCAGGGCCTCAGCAGGGGAGTTCTCTACCACCATATCTTCCCTCATTGCTCCTCCAGGGCTAGGCATTGTCCATTCCACTTGGGGGGACAGATCAGCCTCTGTTCTGTTAGGTTTTGTCCTTCCGGGTTAAAGAGGGGCCTGCTTTTGACCTGGGCTTAACGAAGCCTGATCTATGCTGAGGTTGGCCGCTGACTCCTGTGTTCCTCCTAAAGCCAGCAGTACCGCTGGCGTATGGCAAGAAACTGCCCCCGATATAATTGTCTGGATTAGATGTCTAGAAGTTGTGGCTCCTGAAGGACCAGGCCAGCGGGTTCCTTTCACTTACCCATGAGTGAAGAAATGCTAAGGTAAGCCGCTTCGTTTAAACAGACTTCTTTCATTAGGTAGACAATTAAAATACACCACATGAAAAATCGGTTGGTCGGTACGTGCAGAAGAAAGAATATATATTTTTATATGACCATACAATAGGTCTTTTAGAAGATAAATTAATTAAATAAACTTAATAAAAACAAAAATAAAATAATGGAATAAAATAAAATAAATTGAAGGGGTTTCAGCCTATGACGTGAGCAGGAGCCACTGAATTTGTTCATGCTACAACCCGAATTGGGTACAAAGCTCCATATTCCAATAAACCTTACAGCTCTATTTCTTTCACCAGTGGGTTTTGATATGGTTTAGTATATGAACATTAGCACATGGCCATTAACGCAAAAAATAGAAAAAAAAAAAAAGAAATTTTTATGGCTGTGGTAAAAATGGCCTTAGCGCATGGGAAAGGGGAGGGGGGGGAGGAAGGGATTGGGACTTGTATACTACCTTTTTATAGTTATACATCCAGACTGAAAGCATTTTCTCTACAGGTACTTAAAGCATTTTCCCTATCTGTCCCTGTAGGCTCACAATCTAGCTAATGTACCTGGGACAGTGGGGGCAGTGGAGGATTAAGTGACTTGCCCAGGATCATAGGGAGCAGCGCAGGGTTTAAACCCACAACCTCAAGGTACTGAGGCTGTAGCTCTCTAACCGCTATGCCACACTCTCGACCTGCATAAGTGTCTGCATAGGCCACATTTTACAGCCGCTTAGTAATTGCCTACTTGAAAAGCTGAGTTAATTTTAAGGGCATTATGTTAGTACATAAAATTTTTTTTTTTTCAGTTTGTTTTTCTTTATATTTCTCTTTTTTCCTGTTGAAATTGCTGATTTTTTCTCTCACTATAGAAAGAATGGCAATGATGTTTTTGTGCGAGCTCGACTTTCCCTCTCTTGTAAACTATATGCTTGTTAACCAGCAGTCTGAGTCACTGCCATGCATAATTTTCTTGTCAGAAGCTGCACGCTTCATTGCTCAAACATTGCCTTACTGCAAATACCCTGGGGTTTCTTTTCCCCTTAGGTGTCACTAATACAAATTTTTACTTCCCAACGCTAGGGGTTTTATTTCTTTTTTAGTATTTATCATGCGGTTCCCTTCATATCCCAGCGAGAAGCCTTATACTAGTCAGTATTTCTTCGGTCTTGTTCATCATTTTGCTCCTAGGATCAGACTTTTGTTTTTCCTACTGGGGCCTCACTTACCTGTTAATACTTTTCTTTTCTGGGCCTGTGCATTCTCCCAGCATAGAAACTTTACATTTCATACCTGTCTTAGGACTTTTTACCGTACCATGTTTATGCATTAACTTTTTAAAGCTTGTTTTAAAGCTTGTGGGTTTTTGCTGCTATTGCAGCTTCCTTTTTACCCGGACTGTGTTTATTATTTGGTTTTAAACACAAACTGATAAACCAGAAGAATTTTATTCTTTATTTTTTGTCTCTCATTGCTTTTGAGTGTATTGATGACTTTCAAAATAAATTTGAAGGACTATTTTCATACTGTAGTTTATGATATACTGTACAGGGTAATATGGTATCATACTTATCTCTCTATATATTAGCTAACTCTCAATATTAAATGTATGTAGTATTTCCTCACCTGTATAAAGATGCTGGAGGACCTTTCTGGACTTGCACAAAAACGATTTCTTTTCAGATCTGCAATTCATCCTAAGAAAGCTTACATGACAAAGCTACTATCCTATCAAGCAGCTCACTACAGCCGGGAATTACTCTCCATTTTAGGTTCCTCTTCTTCATACATCCATTTCAGGTAAAGTTTAAAAACATACTTGTTCAGCAAATTCCTAGTAGATCACTAAACCCTGCACCCTCTTTCGTGAGTCTTTCACGCACCTCTAGCTTGACACTATCTATATAGGGGGATGTTATCAACATGGGCTGCTGTTAAGTCAGGTTTTATTTTACCAAAAGTCTGACTGCATATAATGGGACCCTGTGTTAAAACAACCCAACTTCTGACAAAATGACCCGAGTTAAAACACAATGATAACAACCCTTCATGGTGGCTGAAAATCCACAGCGAGTAGAGTTAAATGCTTACAGCCTGCCAGAGATCAATTACATCAACCTTCATAAAGTCTATTACAATACTTTGAATTCTTAGTATTGTATAAGCTGTGTGTCATCACATGGTAAATCACCCACATATGCCCCCTTGCAGGTATACACTAATGAAGGCATTATGGACTCCTTTTACTAAACCATAGAAGAGCGTCTTACCTTGGGCCAGTGAGGTAAATGCTCCAATGCTTATTCAATTGCTATGAGCACCAGAGCATTTACCTCGCCAGCCCATGGTAAGAAACTCTTCCACAGTGTAGTAAACCCAGCATATATAAATAGCGCTCAAAAATAGGCTCCAAAAAAATGGTGGAAAGCTCTATTCTCTAAATTGTGCATGCCCTTTATAGAATAGCGAGTAGTGCGTATTCCCTTGACTAACTTTGGGCACCAGAGTTATGCCTGCCGAAACCTGGTACAAATGTTGGTAACTTTTTGGAATGTTCCCTGACATGCCTATGCCTCTCCCATAGCTATGCCCCCTTTTGGGGAGAGGTATGGCCAGTACGAAAAAGGAGGTATTGATGCCCCTGTATAAGACTTTAGTGAGACCTCATTTAGAATACTGTGTACAATTCTGGAGGCCACACCTTCAAAAAGATATAAAAAGGATAGAGTCGTCCAGAGGAAGGCTACTAAAATGGTGTGTGGTCTTCGTCATAAGGAGTATGGGGATAGAGTTAAAGATCTCAAACTGTATACTTTGGAGGAAAGATGGGAGAGGGGAGATATGATAGAAACATTTAAATACCTGTATGATGTAAATGCGCATGAGTCGAGTCTCTTTCATTTGAAAGGAAGCTCTGGAATGAGAGGACATAGGATGAAGTTAAGAGGTGATAGGCTCAGGAGTAATCAAAGGAAATACTTTTTTACAGAAAGGGTGGTAGATGCGTGGAACAGTCTCCCGGAAGAGATGGTGGAGACAGACTGTGTCTGAATTCAAGAAAGCCTGGGATAGGGACATGGGATCTCTTGGAGAAAGGAAGAGATACTGTGGATGGGCAGATTGGATGGGCCATTTGGCCTTTATCTGCCATCATGTTTCTCTGTTTCCAAACACATCTTAGTTTCCTGTGAATTTGAACCCCCCACCACCCATAAATAATAGAGCAAGTATTCTTAACCACTAGGCCACCTAATCTGTTGTGTAGCTCTAGCCCCTAACCTCCAGGGCATGGTCATTATAGTCCCTTCTCTCCATTATCTCCAATCTCCTTCCACGTGCAACACATTGCTCCTGACGTTCGACATCTCTTCTTTCAGCACAATGGATTGGTGTGCCTTCCGTTCTCTGTCTCCTATGCTCCCTCAAATGCAGGACTGGTCTTTCTGCTGGTGTAGATTATAATGAGCAAATATTCCTCCAGTCCATTGATATGCCTTATCATTTGAATGTTGCACTTCTCCATACCATCAGCGTTCATGGCTAGCTGGCCATTCCTTCACCTGCTTCCAGTCAGAAGACATCATCTAAAACTGGACAGGTACTGAGGGTAAAGTCCAAAAAATCAGTCTATTATAATCTAAATTGTATGGTTTTTGAAACTTGCTTGCTCTCAAGACCTCACATTGGATGCTATTTATGTAAATCCAGTTGCTTACCCAGCTACTGGGAAGGGATCACACAAAGTATTTGTAGTAGGGCCAAGACCGAAACTAGGCTGTCATGCTGTTGCAAGCACCTCCACACAGTCTCTTAAATAATCCAGATCACACCACAGGATGAAGAACTAAACTTCTAACTTTATTCTTCTTAACCCTTTCAGGACCATAAGGATCGTAGGCCAATTTTTGTGGTTTTGACGACATTTTTATGGTAAAAAGGGCTTGCAGATGCCAAAAAATTGATTTTTTTTTTTGTGAAATATCATTTTTATTTAAAAATTCACACTTCTGGCTTATGGACAGTGTGGCAAGTGAATCTTCTCGTCAATCTGGCAACAACGCTAATGAATGAATGTCGGAACCAGTTTGTTTACATAAAGGCAGTATCCTATGGAATCCGTACATATCAAATTTAGAACTGTAGACTATCCCAATCAAAATGTATAGGATTTTAAAGTTATGGGACAAATATGTCCCTTGGTCCTGAAAGGGTTAACAGGTAAATGAGACAACTCTCATAATAGCTCAGCTTACAAAAATATATATTTTATTGAAATTTAAATAGAACAATAGAATTCATAATATTAACACTAATGCAATCTAACTAAATAAAAAAAAAATAGGAAATAAATAAATCAAGCATCAGGGTTGTCATAACACAATGAAAACAAAAAAAGTTTTAGACATTTACACCTTCATATTCAATAAACAATACCAAATAGTATATTTCCTCACATTGCCACACTTAGGGCCTCTTTTATCAAACTATGCTAGCAATTTGAAGTGCGTTGAGCGTCGGGAGCAGCACAGGCCATTCAGCGCGGCTCTCTGCACTAAAAACTGCTAGCACAGTTTGATAGAAGAGGCCCTTAATTGCATATGTTTACTATACAAACATAGCATATTCCACCATATATTATATTCCAATTTAGAGGACTTCTTCCAATTACGTAGATAAGGTTCCCCTTCTTTTACGAACGCATAGTGCGGGCTTTAGCGCCGGCAGCAGCAGTAACTTCTCCAACTCTCATAGAATTCCTATGAGCGTCGGAGCAGTTACCGCCGCTGCTGGCGCTAAAACCCACACTATGCGTTCGTAAAAGAGGATGATTGTTTTGATTGCTATCATTAATTCTTATGTAACTGGGGTTTATTTTTATAGCTATCTAATGTAGATTTAAGTCCATATTCTCTCAAAATAATTATCAGATAAATTAGTGCTTCTGTTATAGAAAGTAAATTTGACACGGATGACCAAATCTTATTCCAACATGATACAACAAGCAGGCATTAAATAACATGAAGTTCAATGTAGAGAAATATAAAGTCTTGCACGTAAGAAATAGAAACCCGAGGTACAACTATACAATGGGAGGGCTGGTAATGGGTGAAAGTAGCCTGTAGTAGGGGTACTGGTAAACAAGACAATGAAACCGTCGGCCCAGTGCGCAGCGGCCTCTAAGAAGGCAAACAGAATGCTAGGTATCATCAAGAAAGGTATTACAACCAGAACGAAGGAAGTTATCTTGCCATTGTATCGGGCGATGACCAAATCTTATTCCAACACGATACAACAAACAGGCATATAAATAACATGAAGTTCAATGTAGAGAAATATAAAGTCTTGCACGTAAGAAATAGAAACCCGAGGTACAACTATACAATGGGAGGGCTGGTAATGGGTGAAAGTAGCCTGAAAGTAGGGGTACTAGTAAACAAGACAATTTCCTATGCTGAAAGATTGGAGAAACTGGGGCTCTTTTCCCTGGAAAAGCGGAGGCTTAGAGAGGACATGATAGAGACTTACAAGATCATGAAGAGCATAGAGAAAGTGGAGAGGGACAGATTCTTCAAACCTTGGAACACTACAAGAACGAGAGGGCATTCGGATAAATTAAAAGGGGACAGATTCAGAACCAATGCTAGGAAGTTCTTCTTCACCCAGAGGGTGGTGGACACCTGGAATGCGCTTCCAGAGGGTGTGGTAGGACAGAGTACGGTATTGGGTTCAAGAAAGGATTAGATGTTTTCCTGAAGGAAAAGGGGATTGAAGGGTATAGATAGAGGATTAATATGCAGGTCCTGGACCTGATGGGCCATTGCGCGAGCGGGATGCTGGGCATGATGGACCTCTGGTCTGACCCAACAGATGCACTGCTTATGTTCTTATGTTCATATATTCCAAAGATCCAATACCAACTTTACACAAGTCCAGCAAAATTTCCCTTTAGAATTATCTAGTTTAGACAATTTAACTGGAGTCCAAAATGCTTTATGCAGTAAAAAGTAGGAAGATTGCATTAAACTTGCTGAATATAATGACGACATAGCTGATTGCCAAACTACTTTCCCTGGGTTTCCTCCAATTGAATATTTAAGTCAAATTCCCAAGTCCCTTGAGTCCCCTTAGGCAGCCCACATACATTTTAGCTTTAAACATTTATACCACTTAGCTGCTGCTCCTCTACAGTTCACTAAAGAGGAGCTAAGTGACACCAAATCTGGCTGTACATCATGGAATTTATTTTGCAAATGAGCAGATTTTGTACAATGAAGAAGCTGAATCCACCTATAATGATGCTGAATGGGTAGCTTATAATTAGCCACTAAAACAGAAAAGGGCAACCAATCTTGTTGATGTCTCGGTTGTCTAACCTGCCAAATATCCACTCTCTTCCAAATTTCCCAATCAATAGTCAATACTTGAATTTTATATCTTGAATTATTTCAAATTGGAGCCCAGATAGACTCCTTCCATTTAATAATAACAGTCCTTTCTAATTCACGAATTGCTTCCCTGGTAGTGTTATCAAAGGATGCAGGCAGCTTAGCACACACACACGCACATGGGGTCAGAAGTTTACACTGCAGCTATAGAGCATAGTAAAACACAGCACTGATAATTTAAACAGCAAACCAAAAACTTCCAGACTTCTACACCATTTGCTTGCAGTCATTTGGAATACGTGCACTACTCCTTACCTCCAGTGCATAATATTCACCCAGGGCTACACTGAAAAAGATTAGGACTGAAGAATAGGGGGAATTGTGAAGGGTTTGCTTTGCTGTCAGCTAAGGAAAAGAACTGGCAGCAAATACCAGAATGTGCATGATGGAGAGCAGACCTGGTTGTGGGGGGGGGGGGGCATGGCCTGAAGAAGCATATGAGCAATGGGACAGCTCTAGAAAAGAGAGCTAAAGAATGCATGTTCCGGTATTTGTTTATATTTCTGTATCTCTGCAGAGGGCAGTCTCATAGAAGCAAAGTTTCCCTTTGAAAATCTGGGCTGAAATGAAGAGGTTCATGAGTACCTATGCACATACTAAGACAGTGGTCTCAAACGCGTGGCCCGGGGGCCACATGCAGCCCACCAGGTACTATTTTGAGGCCCTCGGTATGTTTATCATAATCACAAAAGTAAAATAAAACAGTTTCTTGATCATATGTCTCTCTAGTTTTAAATGACAATATTATTATTAAGACTTAGCCAAAAGGAAAGATTTATAAACTATAAAGAGTTTTACCTCATGCAAAATTGTCATTTCTTTAATAAGGCATTAACTATTTTTTTTCTGAGGCCCTCCAAGTACCTACAAATCCAAAATGTGGCCCTGCAAAGGGTTTGAGTTTGAGACCACTGTACTAAGAGGAGGGAAGTTTTCAGCCTAAGAAATTAGTTGGGCAAATTCCTTGAACACTGACCTAATACTGCCTCCACTCTGCATATATCCTTTCAGAATCTTTTTTTTTTTTTTTTTTTTTTTTTTTGAAACCTAGATATTTAATTTGCTTTTTTCCATTTATTTTTCATTTTAAAAACCTTTATATTGAAAAAGTTTTCATAAAGATAAAGGAGAACATTTATGAACCTTTTTCATTTGTAAATTTATATTTTGTACATATTGCTCACAAATCTCGCTCTTTTGAGCAGTCCATCTTTGGAATCTCTGGTTTGTACCAGAGGCAATGGAGAGTGAGAATGACTTGACCAGCTTCCCTGATTCTCAGCCCAGTGCTGCAGAGCTGCTAAATTGCCCAGCACCAGGAAGGTGACTTTTTGGTCAGTCCTGTTTAAGAACAGAAGAACAAAAGAATAGTCATACTAGGTCAGAACAGTAGTCCAGTAGCCCAGAATCTTGTTTCCACAGTAGCCAATCCAGGTCACAAGTACTTGTCAAAAACCCAGATAGAACTTATATCCCAATTAAGGTCTCCTTTTACTAAGCTGCGCTAGCGTTTTTAGCGTGCGCTGCAGATTAGCACGTGCTAACCCCTGCGCTATGTGGAAAAACTAATGCCAGCTCAATGGAGGCGTTAGCGTTTAGTGCACAAGGTATTGTAGCGTGCGCTAAAACCACTAGCACAGCTTAGTAAAAGGAGCCCTAAGTGTTATGTATGTAGTCCCTGATACCATCAATTGAAATCAGCCCTTCAAGTACCATAATGTACCAGGATAGGGTTGCAGATATCCAGGACCGAGTTTCCCTTTTAAATTGGGTAACTTGGCTGCTCTCCAGCTCTACCCTTTACATTTCTCCCTCCGTATTGGCGGTTTCAGCATTCGCGGTTTCGATTATTCACGGTTTTAGCTTGCTGGCTCCTCCCCCCAAATTATATCAGCTTGCATAGAGAAATCGCTGATTCCCAGCACTTTGTTCACCGTGTTTTGCCTCTCCTTCGGAAACAGGCCAGGTCTCCCACCATGTTATTCTCAGTTTCACCATATTCATGATGGTTTTTAATAGAAAACAGCAAATAACCTATAAAAAAAAGTTATTTGCGTTTTTTGTGTATTTGCGGTTTTCTTTATCCCCTATCACAGCGAATATGAATGGAGAGGTGTAAGCTTCTCCATTCAAAGCATGTGCTTGGTTAGTCCCCATGTTCACTCACAAACTATTACTGCTGTCTGTAATTTTCCCTGCTGCTCACAGAGAGGTGAAATAATGGTTGAGGGAGGGGTGGCCCTGATAGTGGGGCCCACAAATATATGTTTGCCTAGGGCCTAATAAAGTGTTAATCCAGCCCTGCTTCAGTCTTTATCTTCATGTGCCTATTATGAGCTGCGAAGGTAACATGGAGGGGGGGATGTTCTATTTATCACCTGTTTTATGGAATAATGCCTTTCCCACAGAGCTTCCTGAGAAGCAGTCTTTGGTACAGTTCAAGAGAGTGCTGAAGGCTCATTATTTTCATCATCCCTTTTCAGTACCTCTTCCCAGCGTTCTGCACTGAAAGTTATTAAGCGGAAGCATTTATTTGTATGTATGAATCTGGTGAGTTAGCTAGATGCTTCTTGGCTTTGAGTGATTTTTAATTGGGGGAGGGGAATCTATCCTATTTTTAATGATGTTCTGTTTTCTGATTTTAAATTGATTTTACTGAACACCGCTTGGTTTGCTTTGGATGCTGTAAGCGATTGCTTCCTGGAACAACTTGTCAAGGAAAATACGAGAGGAAACGCAATTCTGGACTTAATTCTAAATGGACTACGAGGACTGGCGCAAGGTGTAGAAGTAGAGGGGATGCTGGGAACCAGTGATCACAATATGATCCTCTTCGACCTGAACACAGGGGCAAAACATCGATCCAGAACAACAGCCATGGCAATGAACTTCCGAAAAGGGAATTACGAAGGGATGAGACTCATGGTGGGGAAGAAGATTAAGAAGAGGATAAGCACTGTACAGACGCTAGAGCAAGCATGGTCCCTTTTTAAGGACACCGAAGTGCAAAATCTATATATACATCGTATCAACAAGGGATCCAAGAGGAAAAAGAACAAGGAACCGGCGTGGCTCACTGTAGTGGTGAAGGAAGTGATCAGAGACAAGAAGACTTCGTTCAAGGAATGGAAAAGGTCAAAAACAGACAAAAACTGGAAAAAGCACAAACAGCATCAAAGCAGGTGCCATAAGACGGTAAGAGGGGTCAAAAGAGACTACGAGGAAAAAATAGCCAAGGAGGCGAAAAACTTCAAGCCTTCAGGCTGGACCACTGGTCTGACCCAGCAGCGGCAATTCTTATTTCTTATGGTAGTGAAGCAATATATTAAGTGTAAACTGTATAATGCATGTTAAGAGGAAAATAAAGCTTTAATGTACCTTAGTAACTAGCCCTTTAGTGTGCTTGAAATCACTTTAACTAGCGTTAACCTAAAAATTAACATGCATTTCATCACTTTATACATATTAAACAATTCTAACATGCACCAATGTGCTGTTTTTTTAAAGTGAAATAAATAAAAAAAAAAAAATCTGAAAATGGGGGGAGGGTTTTTTTTAATGAACCAAAATGAATCCTTTGTATATCCTTCCTTTTTCTCAGCCAAGGTACAATTAAACTTTGCCGTATGTTGCCAGAGGATGTGCTGGAGCTCACTTGTATATCTGGGTTTAAAAAAGGTTTGGATAAGTTTCTTGAGGATAGATCCAGAAAGTGAGGGGGCTCCATTTCTTGCATCTGGGAATGGGTGCCCTGAATGGGATTTCTCCTGAGGATGCTTCCAGTTGATCTGAATATTTACTTATGAAATCATTTATTTATAGGAATTTAAATATTATTATTTCATTTTACCCCCGCTTTTACTAAAGTTGGCGGCATGGACTGGTGCGGTAAACGCTCCCACATAGGAATTAAATGGGCATCGGAGCATTTTCCGCGGGGCACTCGGCTGCACGGCTTTGTAAAAGGGGGTCTTTGTTTTGGATGATGCATCATCTGTGGTTTATTTCGCTTTGTTTCATTTATATCAAATTAACCCCTCCCCCCTTTACAAAACCATAGCGTGGTTTTTAGCACCGGCCGCAGTGGTAACAGCTCCAAAGCTCATAGAATTCCTGTGAGCGTCAGAGCTGTTACCACCATGGCCAGTGCTAAAAACCATTCTACGGTTTTGTAAAAAAAATGGTGGGGTAAATAAACAACAACAAAAAAAACTCTGAAAAATCCCAGACCAGTTCACAGTTCTGAACAAAGTTTTGGGCATGTCTAGTCTTGTGCCTAGAAGTTTGTACCTGTTGCTTTTATACATAGCAATGCAATAATCAAATAAACTTAGAGAAGTAGGTTTTGATTATGACACTGGTATTTCTTGGTCACTTGCATATTTGTTTATTAACATTGGTGGCAACTTATCAGTTCTTTTCTTAATATTTGCATATGTTGCTTTCATAAACTAAAGCAGTGGAATGGCCATCGCTGCTCTGATTGGATCTTTTGAATAATCTGCATTTTTGATTGGTGGCTAGTATGGCAGTTTGGTATTTTAGCTGGATGCCATCTTGGATATTATTGGATGCAGTAGATGCATGACAAAGAACGGATATAGCAGTAGGTTCAATAATAAAGTCCGTTTCCTCTTTCGCTCTTGTGATTATTTACTAACATGACAACGCCTCACCTATGGTTCTCCTTTCATATAAAGATGTTCCTAGATAGTTCTTCTTTATATTCCCAATCCGGATCAATATTTCACCTTTCTGAAGTTTTGTTTACAGACCCTTCTTATAGTAAAGATTCTCGCAGCGAAAGTGCCTACAGAGTTGATAAACTCAGTGAATTTCCTAGGCTGAAATAAAGATGTGTGGTGTGGGTCAATAAAGAACTAGTGCCAGAGTCAGAAATTGCTTTAAAATCCATTTTAATGAGAAATTTCCAGCCTGTAATACATTCTAAACACAATTTAATTGCCTGCTGAGTTTATTTTTCACTATGCCAAACGACTCCCGATTCCACCGTACCGTGGTATTAATAAAGATGCTTTTTTCATCTGCTCCAACAGACCTCTGAGACAGGGAAGGTAAAGAGATGCATGTGTGCTTGCCGAGCTGAAGGAAGGAAGAGGAATCATTTTAGCAGTGGGAGAGGAAGGAACGCATAGGCTGTCAGAAGCCCCAGGAGCTTTACTGATTTCAGGCAATTGGCAGCAGGATCTGTCATCAGTGCCCTCGGTACAACAAGCCTTATACTTGCAATTCATTAGGTAGCCAATTACTAGTAATGAGAACTCCTAAGGAAGCGCACAAAGTCACCTTTGAAGAATTCACGGGAAGAACAGTGCTATTAACTCAACTGGTGGAATCAATGACTAAGCAGGCTGAAGAAAACATAATAATAATATAAAAGTTTCAAAAAGTTTCACCTCTGGTACAAGATCAGATGAATCAATAGGGAAGAGAGTGCAAAGAGAGACAAATGGATCAACTACAGTGATTATGAGGCACGCATGGACAGAAGAATATATCATTAACCCATAGATTTATTGGTCTGATTTGATAAATTATCCTCAAAGTGAATAATTTAATTACAAGAGCAGAGATTCGAACAAACTGCTTAGATGGTGCTTGGTACAATGTTGCCCTCTAATGGGGATACAGACATACTTTACTTACACATCTGTACTAGAATTAGCCCGGGGGGGGGGGTTCCATGTCTTTTACATGTAAAAATGGCTATTCTAAAATTGTGCAAGCATATACTGTATGTATGTGTATTTTAAGCAATCTGCTCATAGATATTTTGAAAGGCATAGGGGCTCTTAATAAACAGCGCTAAAAAGTGACTGTGCTATCCTCAGTGTGGGTCTTTTCCACGTGCTGAGAACAATTTTAGCATTGCCAGGAAACAGATTATTTTTCGATTCTCCTAATAATGACCACGTGCTAATTTTCCCATTAGAGTGTGCCTATTAGCATGTGAGCACTTACACGTTAACCACATGTTAATCAGTTGCCCCCTAATTCTCTAACCAGTGCCCATGTCAGTGGCCACCTTTAAAGTGGCCACCGATCAGGTGTCAGTCACATGACAGTTCCGGTTAGAGAATTGTACCTAGTGGCAGTTAGAGAATCACGCTCAGCTGTTTGGGGCTTCCTCTTCTGGCTCATCAGCTGAGCCAGCAAAGGAAGCCCCAAACAGCTGAGATAGCAAGGAAAGCCCCAAAGCGATCAACTGAACTGTCAAGAGATCCCAGATTCCTCTCTCTCTCTCTCTTTCCTTCCCTCCCTCGCTCCCAAGTTTCATTAAAATTTGATGTACTGCTTATAAATTATCCTACCCACTGACCGACTGACCAATCCCTCCTCACCTGAAATTGACAGGAGAAATGCCTACTCCCTCCTGCCTGAGGACACCCCGACACACACACAAACACACACCCATGAGCCCCCCCTCCCCTTCCCACATACACACCTGAAATCAGCCGGAGGGATGCCCATTTCTTCCTGCCTGAATGACCCATCCCGACAGCCACCATAAGTAGAAGACCGACAAGAGGGAGACCCACTCTCTTTTGCCAGAAGACCTGCTTCTTTAAAACCCTGGCCTACATTTTTGGTGCTTATCTGTGCTAAGGGATCGCAATAAATAGTCCACAGTCTGCCATCAGTTGATTGTAGCAGAAGAATTCCTAATCATTTGAGCTGGCAGGACTCTCCGAAACCACGGCTTTGGGGAGACATAGAAACATAGAAACATAGAAATAGATGGCAGATAAGGGCCACGGTCCATCCAGTCTGCCCACCCTATGACCCTCCCCTACCTTTGCCTTGTGAATAGATCCCATGTGTCGATCCCATTTGGCCTTAAAATCAGGCACGCTGCTGGCCTCAATCACCTCCAGTGGAAGACTATTCCAACGATCAACCACCCTTTCAGTGAAAAAGAATTTCCTGGTGTCACTTCGTAGTTTCCCGCCCCTGATTTTCCACGGATGCCCTCTTGTTGCCGCGGGTCCCTTGAAAAAGAAGATATCCTCCTCCGCCTCGATGCGGCCCATGAGATACTTGAATGTCTCGATCATGTCCCCCCTCTCTCTGCGCTCCTCGAGCGAGTATAGCTGTAATTTGTCTAACCGTTCTTCGTACGGGAGATCCTTGAGTCCCGAGACCATCCGGGTGGCCATTCTCTGAACCGACTCCAGTCTCAACACATCCTTGCGATAATACGGCCTCCAGAATTGCACACAGTATTCCAGGTGGGGCCTCACCATGGATCTATACAATGGCATAATGACTTCCGGCTTACGGCTGACGAAACCCCTGCGTATGCAACCTATGATCTGTCTTGCCTTGGATGAAGCCTGCTCCACCTGACTGGCAGCCTTCATGTCCTCACTGACGATCACCCCAAGTCTCGTTCTGCTACCATTCTAGTTAGGATCTCACCATTAAAGATATAAGTCTTGCATGGATTTTGGCTGCCTAGGTGCATAACTTTGCATTTTTTGGCATTGAAGCTGAGTTGCCAGGTCCTAGACCAGCGCTCTAGTAGGAGTAGGTCATGCATCATGTTGTCGGGCATTGAATCTTCGTCCGTTGTGCATTTGCCCACTACATTACTTAGTTTGGCGTCATCGGCGAATAACATTATTTTACCACGAAGCCCTTCTGCCAAGTCTCTTATAAAGATGTTGAATAGGATCGGGCCCAAGACCGAGCCCTGTGGCACTCCACTGATCACGTCCGTCATTTCGGAGGGGGTGCCATTCACCACTACTCTTTGAAGCCTGCCTCCAAGCCAGTTCCCAACCCATTTCGTCAATGTGTCACCTAATCCTATAGAACTCATCTTGCTCAGCAGTCTGCAGTGTGGTACGCTATCGAATGCTTTGCTAAAGTCCAGGTACACGATGTCCAGGGACTCCCCAACATCCAGCTTCCCCGTTACTCAGTCAAAGAAGCTGATCAGGTTAGATTGGCATGATCTCCCCTTAGTAAATCCATGTTGACAGGGATCCCGTAGATTCTCCTCATCCAGAATCTTATCCAATTGGTGTTTGATTAGAGTTTCCATTAGTTTGCTCACTATCCATGTTAGACTCATTGGTCTGTAGTTTGCTGTCTCCATCTGCCAGCTCAGCTGATTGGGGATTCCCTGCCATGATCAGCTAAATCTGCAGGAGATTCCTGATTTTTTTTCTCTCTCCACTTCCCTCCCTCCCACCCACCAACTGACCATCCCCCCATACCCAAAATCAACAGGAGGGATGCCCACTCCTTCCTGCCTGAGGACAACCCCAATGCCCCCACACCTGAAATTGGCAGGAGGGATGCCCATTCCCTCCTGCCTGAATGCACACACACCCAACACCCCCCATACCTTGAGAAGAAGATTGGAAAGAGGGATGCCCACTCCCTCCTGCCAGCAGGCCTGCCTGTTTAAAATGGCAGGCCTTTCCCTTCCCAGTGCACTCTGGGATGCACTAGGAGGAGCCTAAGGCCTTGATTGGCCCAGGTGCCTAAGGCCCCTGCTATGGGAGGGAGGGGTCTTGGGCACCAGGGCCAATCAGGGCCTTAGACCCCTTCCTGGTGCACCTTGGCCAGTATAACTACATATTTTTTAAGTAATTAAACTATTTTTTAAACTTTTTGGATTAATGACTGAAAAGTAGTTTAACTATGTGGTTAACTGCAAAGTAGTTAACTACTGCCCAGCATTACATTAGAATACAGTAAACCTCTGCGAATTTGTGGTTCGTGAATCGTGGACTCAGTAATTCGCGGTATTTTCTGACCGCCACTTCCTTGTACTAAAGTCATGGTTACACCAATCAGGAGTTGCTTTGACATGCTATCTGGCATGTCAAAGCAGCTCCTGATTGGTGTAGCCTGACTTTAGTAACAGGAAGATGCAGTTGGAGCATACCGCGAGTGATTTTCTGCATCCACCGGCGCCCCATATGTTCTCTCCTGCTTCTCCTGCCTTTTGATAGGTGAGAAACTATATTCGCTTTTTTTTTTTTTTTTTTTAATTCTCAGGGGTTCCTGGAACAAAACCCCTATGAATTTCGGGGGAGTACTGTAGTCCCATTCCCATGCCATGCTTCAGTGATTAAATTCTTAATTATTATTTTTAAAAAAGCACGTTAATTCTTTAAATGTGTGCCCTACTGAAAGACTGCTCTGCCACTGGCACCATCTTAAAGAAGAGAACAAGGTCTGTTGAACAATTCAAAGAATTGGATGATATATGTTTAATCTGAGGTCTTACAGTCTGAATAATAGGTAGATACATAATCCAATTTTCCCTGGATACTCAAATTTGAATAATGGAACACCTTCTACACAATGTAGAGTACTCAGAAAATTGGGGGGGGGGGAATTGTCTCTGAGAGCACTGATGGTACAAATTTATTTTTAAAACTTTTTCCTATATAATATGCTATAGCTATCATCTAATTTTTAAGCATTCATGTCCTTGAAAGATATATTAGCATCTCTTAAATCTGGTTGAATATCTTTTGTCAAACCTGAGAATCTCAATGTATAAACCACATTAGGGAACCTTTCTACTAAAGTGTACTTGTCATTTAGGAAGTGAGTAATTGCTCCTGGAAGGTAGCTGCCTCTTTACCCGAAGGTCACGGATTCAAGACTAGCTTGGGTATAATAGCGATTACAGTGCAGTAACTATTAGAACATGACTGCAGTAACTATTGACCTGATCTGTCCATTGTGCTTTACAAGGGGGGGGGGTGCTGAAAAGTTCTCAGCCCAACCGACCAACTTACTCAATTCTGAGCGTTATTTTGCCACGGGTAGCTTTTTTCTTATTTCATTTAATGCCAATTTGCAGAAATGAAAGTCTATATTCATATCCACATCATTCTCTTCTTGGTTGGGCTGAGAACTTTACAGCACCCCCCTCGTATCATGCAATGCCACTGCTGAGTAGAGCATGGAGGCAATAGGTTCCTCTGCCCTGTCAATACATTTACCCCTGGCCCCAGCATGCTAATTTGGGCACACAGAACAGTGCTAGTTATGCACCTGATTTAGGCTCCCCTTTTACAAAGCTGTGCAGCCGAGTGCTGTGCGGCGAATGCGCCAACGCCCATTCAATCCCTATGGGCATCGGAGCATTTACCGCGCGCTGACAGCTTTTGTAAAAGAGGGGGGGTTAATTGTCAATTGATATATTCAATAAATCTTGGTCTTACGTACCAATAATAGCCCTTAATGTCTCCCCTCTCTCGAGGAACGCAGAGAGAGGGGGGAGACATGATAGAGACGTTCAAATATGTTACTGGCCGCATTGAGGTGGAAGAAGACATCTTTTTCCTTACAGGAGCCACGGCGACAAGAGGGCATCCGTTGAAAATCAGGGGTGGGAGATTTCACGGCGACACTAGGAAGTATTTCTTCACCGAAAGAGTGGTTGATCGTTGGAATGATCTTCCACTTCAGGTAGTTGTGGCCAGCAACGTGCTCGATTTTAAGAAAAAACGGGATAAGCATGTGGGTTCACTTCGAGGAAGTGCTTAGGGGGGAGGGTCCTTCGAGTGGGCCAACTTGTTGGGCCAATGACTCTTTTCTGCCATCATACTCTATGTTTGTATGTTTCTTAAGTGGCATTAATTGGTGCTAAGTGACACTGGTTTGTAGTTATGTGCATAACTATACTTAATAGCAACACACAATTATATCTTACAATTGCCACCTTCTATGCTTTTCTCTAGGACTCTTCAGAAGTGGCTGTTGTCAGTACAAATTTCATACAGCTGTGGACAACTACATGCTAGATCAGTGTTCTTCAACCGTTTGACACCTATGGACTGGCGGAAATAAAAGAATTATGTTGTGGACCGGTGATTGAAGAACACTAGGCTAAGTGGTGGGTCAGACCCCGTCCCCTTCTCCGTCCCAGACCCCGCCCCCATAATAGTTCTAATTGTAACATCATTTTTTCCCGTTCATTTTTCATATATACACACACACAATATAATCTTATTAATGGTTTACCACAAAATTAAACTACACAAAGCACAAATGTTTCTCAACATTCATTCCTACCAGAAAACAGATAACCCCATGCAAATACGGGACCACAAACCAAAACTACTCATATATACAAACAAACCCTAAGATTCAAGACTCTGCATGCTGTACAACCCCAGAGAAAAAGAAACAAATGCATTTCTTCATGAACAGTGCAAAATACAGGCAGAAGAAGTAAATTCTCAAAATTGACACTATTCAATCACTAAATTAAAAAATAAAGTCATTCCCTCTACCTTTGTTCCCTCCCTCCCTCCATGCTGTGCCTTAACTTCTGGCCCGCTCCCACCTGGC
This sequence comes from Geotrypetes seraphini, assembly GCF_902459505.1. Taxonomy (NCBI): domain Eukaryota; kingdom Metazoa; phylum Chordata; class Amphibia; order Gymnophiona; family Dermophiidae; genus Geotrypetes; species Geotrypetes seraphini. Next base: position 180,064,317 of record NC_047084.1, on the reverse strand, counting down.
CGTTTTATGCCGCCCCCGGTGCTATCTTTGGGCGGCTCCCTCTTCCTCACTGACGCAGTGCACAAAGGCGCGGGCAGCGGCTCCTCGCGCGTCCCACGCCAGATCTGGAAGCCTTCCCTCTGATGTTGCGATGTCAAAGAGAAGGCTTCAGGTTCAGGCGCAGGGCGCGCATAGGAACGGCAGCAGTGAGGAAGAGGGAGCCGGCCCGAAGATAACGCCGCATCGATCGCACTGTGGACCAGCAGCTGAAAAACACTGTCTCGGGCCCGATGCACGCGCCGGCCCTGTGGACCGGCAAGAAATTTCTGCGGACCGGCACCAGCCCGTGGACCGGCAGTTGAAGAACACTGTGCTAGATGACATTTTTATTTGCTGGAATTATGTGATTAGGCGACACCTTGGATCGCTTTCCTATCTACCTTACCCGAACCTAAAGTGACCCTATCCAAGATTCCTCTAAATCTCTGCAATGTTTAGAGAATAACCACGTAATGTTAGGTTGTAATGCTTCAAATGTAACTTATTTTGTAAAACTATGGGATCCTTCTATCAAGGCGCACTAAACTGCGGGATGCACTAGCTGCTACCACCTCCTCTAGAGCAGGCGGTAGTTTTTGGGATATAAAACTGAATAAATAAAACTGTGGCCAACTACACTTCCTCAAACGTCCAAAAAGCATTTGCTATAATGTGTATTTCATGTTTCCTCTATAACAGTGGTCTCAAATTCAAACCCTTTGCAGGGCCACATTTTGGATTTGTAGGTACTTGCAGGGCCACAGAAATAAATAGTCAATGTCTTATTAAAGAAATGACAATTTTGCATGAGGTAAAACTCTTTATAGTTTATAAATCTTTCCTTTTGGCTATGTCTTAATAATAATATTGAACAAGACAAAAAATAGAACCCTAAATGGAGGAGGTACAACAACAAGCTAACAAATGAAAGAACCTCCCTCACCCCAAGAAGTCTGCAAAGATTAGGGAAAAGAGATGAAGTCCAACTCCAAACTAAGCAGAAAATGAAAATAATTCTATAATTTAATTTAAGAGCATTAACCGGACAAGCCCTCAGTCACACAGCAACCTCTGGAAACTCCAGGGAAAAGCTGTCGCGAATTTACACCCAGAAAGGTGTTAACTGCGAAACATCCCCGGGCTTGCTCCGGATAATGTTTGTGGTGCTTAACTAGTGCAAAATGTGCAATGTGTGAAAAAACTCAAATAAAAAAACACACATTATCAAAATAAAGAAGGAATTCATCTCTTACCCCTAAGCTGGGGGCCAAACTGAAAAGTTAGTGTCCAAATCCAACCAAGCTCAAAAATACAAAGGCTGTAAGGACTTAGCTTCTCCGTGTGTAATGGAAATGGTGATCCATAAGCAGTAAATGAAATGAATGTCCAACGGACTCCGTTTCGGGGGTAAACCCCCTTCCTCAGGAACCGCACTGCTCGATAAGAACATAACATAAGAACATAAGCAGTGCCTCCGCCGGGTCAGACCATAGGTCCATCATGCCCAGCAGTCCGCTCCCGCGGCGGCCCAAACAGGTCACCTGTCTGAATCATCAGAAGGGGCCCCCTTGCCACCCTGGTTTCCCATTGAAGTCCTATCTTCCCATCGAAGTCCTAACCCTCCGGTTTTGCACATGCACGACCTGGTCGGGTTTCTATACTTATTTCCTGGATACTTCTCTCAGTATCCCACGATCCCTTTATCCCTCAGGAATCCGTCCAATCCCTGTTTGAATCCCTGTACCGTACTCTGCCCGACCACCTCCTCCGGCAGCGCATTCCAAGTGTCCACGACCCTCTGGGTGAAAAAAAACTTCCTTGCATTTGTTTTGAACCTATCTCCCTTCAGTTTCTCCGAGTGCCCCCTCGTACCTGTTGTCCCCTTCAGTCTGAAGAATCTGTCCCTATCCACCCTCTCTATGCCCCTCATGATCTTGAAGGTCTCTATCATATCTCCCCTGAGCCTCCTTTTTTCCAGGGAGAAGAGCCCCAGCTTATCCAACCTCTCGGCTTATGGGCAGTGTTCCAGCCCTCTTACCAGTTTCGTCGCTCTCCTTTGGACTCTCTCAAGCACCGCCATATCCTTCTTGAGGTATGGCGACCAATACTGCACGCAGTATTCCAGATGCGGACGCACCATCGCTCGATACAATGGCATGATGACTTCCCGCGTCCTGGTTGTGATGCCCCTCTTTATGATGCCCAGCATCCTGTTGGCTTTTTTCGAGGCTGCTGCGCACTGTGCAGATGGCTTCAGTGATGCATCCACCAGCACACCCAAGTCTCTCTCAAGTCTGCTGTCTCCCAACAATGCCCCCCCCCATTTTGTAGTTGAACAACGGGTTCTTTTTCCCTATATGCATGACCTTGCATTTTTCCACATTGAAGCGCATTTGCCATTTGTCTGCCCAGTCCTCCAGCTTCTCCAGGTCCCTTTGCAGGTCCTCACACTCCTCCCTGGACCTAACTCTGCCGCACAGTTTGGTATCATCTGCAAATTTTATGACCTCGCACTTTGCCTCTTTTTCCAGGTCATTGATAAATATGTTGAAGAGTAACGGCCCCAGCACCGATCCCTGTGGCACACCGCTTGTGACTCCCCGCCAGTCAGAATATTGGCCCTTTACTCCAACCCTCTGCAGTCTACCCGACAACCAGTGCTCGATCCATCTGTGCACATCTCCTCCCACCCCGTGGTTCCACAGCTTCCTAAGCAGTCTTTCATGTGGCACCTTGTCGAAAGCCTTTTGAAAATCGAGGTAAATGATGTCGATGGGTTCCCCATTGTCCACCCGACTGCTTATTCCCTCAAAGAAGTACAGAAGGTTCGTTAAGCACGACCTTCCCTTACAGAATCCGTGCTGGCTTGTTCTCAGTAGACCATTTCTTTCAATGTGCTCGCAAATGCCGTCCTTGATCATAGCTTCCACCATCTTCCCTACAATTGAAGTCAGGCTCACCGGCCTGTAGTTCCCAGGGTCACCCCTCGATCCCTTCTTGAAGATAGGTGTGACATTTGCCAATTTCCAGTCCTTTGGTACCTCTCCAGTTTTCAAGGATAGGTTACAAACATGCTGGATTGTGCCCGCTATTTCCTGTCTTAGTTCCTTCAGAACCCTTGGGTGGATCCCGTCCGGACCCGGTGATTTGCCGCATTTTAACCTGTCTATCTGTTTGAGGACATCCTCCTTACTTACCTCTATGTGTTCCAATTTTTCAGCCTGTTCCCCACTCATGAGCTCCTCTGAGTCCGGTATATTAGATGTGTCCTCTCTCGTGAAAACCGACGAGAAGAACGTGTTCAACCTCTCAGCTACCTCTTTATCCTCCTTAATCACTCCCTTCCTATCCCCATCGTCCAACGGCCCCACCTCCTCTCTCGCTGGTCGTTTCCCCTTTATGTAACTGAAGAATGCCTTGAAGTTTTTTGCCTCCCTGGCCAGCCCCTCTTCGTATTTCCCTTTTGCTTTTCTAACCTCTCGGTGGCATTCTTTTTGGCATTTCCTGTGCGCCTGGTGGTTTTCCTCCGTTGGGTCCTTTTTCCATCTCCGGAAGGATACTTTTTTGTCATTTATTGCCCTCTTTACTTCTGCTGAGATCCAAATCGGGTCCTTTGACCGCTTGTTCTTGCAGCCTTTCCTGAAATTGGGGACGTACATTTTTTGTGCTTCTTGCAGGGTGTCCCTGAATAGGGTCCAGGCGCTTTCCACAGTCTCCATCTTAAAGATATTTCTGAGCTTCTTCCCCACCATTTTCCTCATAGCAACATAGTTCCCTTTCTTGAAGTTGAGCGCAGTTGTTGCGGTCCTCCTTACTATGGGTGTCCCCCTTTCTAATGTGAATCTGATCGCATTGTGGTCACTGTTGCCTAGTGGTCCTCCCACTTCTACCCCGCTTGCAGGCCCCCCTAATCCGTTCAGGATGAGGTCAAGAGTAGCACTCCCTCGCGTCGGTTCCCTGACCAGTTGCTCCATGAAGCAGTCCCTCACAGCTTCTACAAATCCTGTTTCCCTAGTGCAGTTGGAGTGACCCGTACTCCAGTCTATCCCCGGGTAGTTAAAGTCCCCCATCACTGTTACATTTCCAGTCCTGCACTCCTGTCTCAGTTCAGCTTCCAAGTCGTGTCCGACTCCTTCTGGCGTACTAGGTGGGCGATAGTACATCCCCAGTTTTATGTCTGCACCCTTGTTTCCCGGCAATTTGACCCATAGCGATTCCAGCCCCTCTGCCTTCTTTGCCATATCCATCCCGACTGAGTCGATAGAGTTCTTTATATATAGTGCTATGCCTCCCCCCTTCTTGTGGGTCCTGTCCCTCCTGTAGAGCTTGTACCCCGTCAGCGCCACATCCCATTGATTCTCCTCAGTCCACCATGTTTCTGTAATTCCAATTATATCCAGGTCTTCCCCCTTGGCCACGACCTCTAGTTCACCCATCTTGGCCCTGAGGCTTCTTGCATTTGTGTAGAAGCACCGCAGGTCTCGTCGTTTTTCCTCCACCTCTGCATTCACCTCTGCATTCACCTGGGCCGCCTCTCCTGTTCCCTGTACTTCTGCTTTGCCCTCCGCCTTTACCCTTGTAGCTTTCAGCTTCCCCACATTTCCGCCACTCCACTTCCCCGCTTTTCCTCTGGGTTTTCTTGCCCCCTCCTGGGCCCCGGCCTCTGTTCGATCCCCCTCGCCTTGTTTAGCCCCTATAATGCCCTCAGCTTTCGCTTTCTTGCCATTCAGTCCCCCTGTGTCTCCATGCCCCTCAGTCTCCTCCTTCTCCCAGCAAGCTCCCTTTACCTGTTATTTCCCTCGCTGTCTGATCATGAGATCCACCGGTCCCTCTACTTCTTCCTTGCAGTCAGCCCGTTCAGTATCTGTTCTGGATACTGTTGTCCGAAGCGTCAACATCAGATCAGCTGTCGGCTTTCCCCCTCTCCTCAGTTTAAAGCCCTCTCGATCTCCTTCCTCACATTGGCAGCCAGTAGTCTAGTTCCCTCTGTGCTCAGGTGCAGGCCATCCCGCCGGTAGAGCTTACTCTTTCCCCAGAAGGACGTCCAGTTCCTCACAAAGTGGAAGCCCTCCTCCTGGCACCATCTCCTCAACCATGCATTCACAGCCTGGAGGTCTGCCTGCCTCTTTGCATCTGCTCTCGGTACAGGTAGGATCTCTGAGAATGCTACCCTCCGGGTATTCCGCTTCAGTTTTCGTCCCAGGACCCTGAACTGGTCAGTCAGCGTGGCCATGCTGAAGTTCCTCCGGCTCACATCATTCGTTCCGACGTGGATTATCACCGCTGTCTCCTCTGTCTCTGCTCCATCCAGGATCCTCTCGATCCTATCAGAGACGTCTCGTGTCTTGGCCCCTGGGAGACAAGTCACTAGCCGGTCCTCCCTTCCTCCAGCTACGTGACTATCTACCTCTCTCAAGATCGAGTCTCCTACCACAATAGCAGACTTCCCTTTCCTCAGCAACCTCCTCTGTCTCAGGTCCGTGTCCTCGGTGTAGTGTGGTGTCTCACCCTCGGGGTCTCGGTGAGTCACGGTCTCCTCCTCCTCGTGAATGAAGCAGGAAAGAAATGGCACTGGTTTGGAGAGGACGCCCTCTTTTTAACTCACAGAAACAGAAACAGGTGAAATGAAAGAGTCAGGTGATCAAGCACCTAACCAAAGCCGGCCACTCTTTTCAAGATCTCAGGTGGTTTGTTATGGAGCAAGTTTTTGAGGATTTCCAGGGAGACAGACTGACTCGACTTGAACACAGAGAACAATTTTGGATATTCGAGCTTCAATCTTTAACCCCTAATGGTCTGAATGACTATATAGAGTGGCAACACACTTATTAAGTGTGAATGTTTCTTTAAAGGATTTGCTTCAAGTTCCTTTGCAAGCTGCTTTGGTCAGGTGCTTGATCACCTGACTCTTTCATTTCACCTGTTTCTGTTTCTGTGAGTTAAAAAGAGGGCGTCCTCTCCAAACCAGTGCCATTTCTTTCCTGCTTCATTCACGAACTTGAGAGTCATCGAGCAGTGCGGTTCCTGAGGAAGGGGGTTTACCCCCGAAACGGAGTCCGTTGGACATTCACTTCATTTACTGCTTATGGATCACCATTTCCATTACACACGGAGAAGCTAAGTCCTTACAGCCTGTGTATTTTTGAGCTTGGTTGGATTTGGACACTAACTTTCCAGTTTGGCCCCCAGCTTAGGGGTAAGAGATGAATTCCTTCTTTATTTTGATAATGTGTGTTTTTTTCATTTGAGTTTTTTCACACATTGCACATTTTGCACTAGTTAAGCACCACAAACATTATCCGGAGCAAGCCCGGGGATGTTTCGCAGTTAACACCTTTCTGGGTGTAAATTCGCGACAGCTTTTCCCTGGAGTTTCCAGAGGTTGCTGTGTGACTGAGGGCTTGTCCGGTTAATGCTCTTAAATTAAATTATAGAATTATTTTCATTTTCTGCTTAGTTTGGAGTTGGACTTCATCTCTTTTCCCTAATCTTTGCAGACTTCTTGGGGTGAGGGAGGTTCTTTCATTTGTTAATAATAATATTGTCATTTAAAACTAAAGAGACATATGATCAAGAAACTGTTTTATTTTACTTTTGTGATTATGATAAACATACCGAGGGCCTCAAAATAGTACCAGGCGGGCCGCATGTGGCCCCCGGGCCGCGTGTTTGAGACCACTGCTCTATAATGTCCTTATTTCATATTCACTTCTCACAATATCTTAAAAGAAAAAAACCAAAAACGTATCTTATTTCAATGCAGGAGAGCCAATTGCTGACATAGCTATATTTCGTGCACTGCGTCAGGGCAGACTCCTGAAAAACAGCCGCATAACTGTCACCACTTACACTCCTAAAACAATGTACTTTATAAAAAGAAGAGTAAACATAACAAGATTTAATCGCATATTCAAAATACTAAGCGATGAACATATCAGTAAAATTACAAAATTGAGGGGGCAGCAAAACAAACAAAGAACTAAACCTTACAAAACATATTAAAGACTAACTTTACAAACATAATAAAACATGAGGAAAGGATGGGAAAAGAAATACAATTTGATCAATAGAAGAGAAGGCAATTATGGTAAAAAAAAGAAAGGAAAGGAAAGAACAATGAATCTCAGAGAAATTATGGAATTGGAATGAAACTCCTAGTCGGGCTTTTTAATTATTAAATGCGTCTTTAAAAAGAAAGCTTTTTAGTTTGCTCTTAAATTTATCAAAATTGTTTTCTTCCCTTAAGTAAATAGGGAAGGAATTCCATGTTTGAGGAGCTGTAACAGAAAAGATGAAGTGCCGCCATGTATTAATAATTTTGAGTGAGGGGACAACTGGTAAGTGTTGATCATTATACCTCAGAAGTCTGGTTAAGGTATAGGGAATCAATGATTTGTAAATGAAAGCCGGAGTTTTGTATAGCAAAGATTTGAAATTATAGCACCCCACATCAGTTACCTTCAGCTCACAGAAAAGGGCCACTTCTGAAGAGTCCTAGAAAAAGCATACGAGGTGGCAATTGATTGTGTGTTGCTGTTAATTTGAATGATCCTACATCAAAGAAGTATTTATTTGACCTTTAAGTGGCATAACTACAACAAGTAACAGCCTAGCCTGGTGTGGCAGGCAAGCCCGGACTTCCAGGAGAGATTAGTAGATAAATATATTCAGGACACAGTTTCACATGAACAAAAATTTTTCTTTTTATTATGTTTGCCTCACACAAAAATACAAAAAGATGTTGGCTTACCTCAGCCAAGTTGCTTCACTCATAGGAACCCTTTTGGTTCCCAAGGCTCTGCCTTGCCTATCTCTAGGGAACCCAGGAGTAGAGGTCTGCACGGGAACGGGGATCGCGGGAATCCCCCCTAACCCACGGGACTCCCACGGGGACCCCCCTCTGGCCCACGGGACTCCCACGGGGACCCCCTCTAGCCAACGGGATTCCCACGGGGATGGAAGGCTTTGGAAGCAGGGTTCGTCCATATAATATAATGGACACATCAGCCTTAGTAAAAGAGGGGTTTATAAGTTAATTACCTGAACAGAAAACAAAAAAGGGTTCCACCAAAGAGATTCCACAAGGAAAACAGCAGCACAAACACAAAAGAAACTGTGGAATTGATGATCCTGTCAGAAGTAATTGCTGCGTTTTAAGGGGACAGGCGGGGATGAAGGTAATTCCTTGCAGGGATGGGTGGGGACGGAGAGGATTTGGGTGGGGACGTGCGGGGATGGGTGGGATTTCTGTCCCTGTGCAACTCTCTACCCAGGAGTTCCTCTTTCTCTCTCTGGGACCTCTCTGACTGATTCTTGTCTGGAAAGTCAAAAACACAAACGAAGGAAAATATGCAATCCTTCTAATGTGAAAGGATCAAATTGAAAAATAATAACACGCTTACACCAGAATATATGCACACTTAGGGCTCCTTTTATGAAGGCGCGTTAGGGCCTTAACGCGTGGAATAGCGTGCGCTAGCTCTGAGCAGACGGTAGTTTTTTGGCTAGCGTGCGCTAATCTGGTGCGTGCGCTAAAAACGCTAGCGCACCTTCGTAAAAGGAGCCCTTAATATTTTAACTGGTATAATAATTTTTTGTATGTAGGCAGGTAGTGCTCAGAGACATGGAGGCAAAAGGGAACGAATTCCCCCCAAAACCTCACCACCTAATCATTGCAGTACTTTACATTACATTACATTACTGGCTTATATTCCGCCTGTACCTTGCAGTTCTAAGCGGATTACATCAGAAAGATATCTGGACATTTCCAGGAAGAGAAATACAATTAAAGAAGTTGGACCTAGTACAACAAAAAAGATAGCTGGACTTTTCCAGTAAAAGGAATACAATTGAAGGCGTAAGGTCTAAAGCAATTTTGATGAGATGATTCTAAGAGGGGGTAAGAGGGGAAAAGGGAGGGATTAGGACGTTTGGGTGAATTTCTTGAATAGTAGGGTCTTGATTTCTTTGTGGAAAGCCTTGAGGTCAGTTGAAGCTGTCAGTAGGTTGGTGATGGTGGGATCCAATTTAGCTGCATGTGTTGCTAGTAAGTTGTCATACATCTTTTTGCGTTTAGTTCCTTTAAAAGGGGGGTAGGAGAAAGGGGATTGGGTTCTCCTCTGTCTGGTTGAGAGGTTCCTGTTTAGACGGTTGTTTAGGTGGGTGGGTGCCATTCCGTTTAATGTTTTGAATAACATGCAGTATAGTTTGAATTGGATGCGGGCTTGTATTGGAAGCCAGTGTGAGTCTAGGAAGGCGTTGGTGATGTGGTCAAATTTTCCAAGAGAATAGATCATTCTGAGGGCAGTGTTCTGCACAGTCTGTAGTTGTTTTATTAGGTAGGTGGGACAGGAAAGGTAGAGGATATTGCAATAATCCAATAGACTTAGGACTAGGTATTGGACTATGAGTCTGAATTGTTCTTTTTCAAAGAATTTTCTGATTTTGCGAAGGTTGCGCATGGTGAAGAATGCTTTTTGTGTGATTTTGTTGATTTGCACCTGTAGAGTGCAACCTCTGTCTACTGTTACTCCAAGGAGTTTGAGAGTGGGTTGTAAGAGATATTTGGTGGTTTTTATTTCTAGCTCAGTTATAGCAGGGGTTTTGTCCTTTTCAAGCAGTAGAAATTTAGTTTTATCTGGGTTGAGCTTCAGTTTGTGTTCTGTCATCCATTTTTCCACTGCTTCTAGAGTTTTTTCCAGGATGCCTGAATTGGTGGGGTCTTGTGTGTCAAAGGGGAGGAGTATGGTGATATCGTCCGCATAGCTGAATGAAGTTACTTTGAGTTTGTCTAACAGGGTACCGAGGGAGGAAATGTAAAGATTGAAGAGCATGGGTGACAGTGGGGAACCTTGGGGTACTCCGCAGGGATTGGTCCAAGGCTCCGATATAAGATCCTTTGTTTTTACTCTGTATGTTCTTGATTTAAGGAATCCTTGAAACCAGTTGTATACTTCGCCTGAGATCCCTATTGCTTCTAATATCTGAAGAAGTATAGTGTGGTCGACCAGGTAAAATGCGGCAGAGAGGTCGAGTTGAATTATCAGCATCCTTCTTCCTTTGCTAAGGTGCTGTCTGGCTATATCTAGAAGGGAAACTAGCAGTGTCTCAGTGCTGTGGTTCGATCTGAACCCCGATTGAGTTGGATGGAGTAGGTTGTGGTCTTCAAGGTAGTTGAAGACCATAACTAATAGATGAAATGAAACGTTATTAGCTGGAAAGTACTGCAATGATTGGGTGGTGAGTTTTGGGGGGGAATTTGTTCCCCTTTTTCCTTCATGTCTCTGAGCACTACCTGCCTATATACAAAACATTATTATACCAGTTAAAGCAGGGCTACCCAAGTCCAGTCCTCTAGATCTACTGGCAGGCCAGGTTTTCAGGATATCCACAATGAACATGCATGAGAGAGATTTGCATACCAAGAAGGCAGTGCAGCAAATCTCTCTCATGCATATTCATTGTGGATATCCTGAAAACCTGGCCTGCCAGTAGATCTCGAGGACCGGACTTGGGCAGCCCTGAGTTAAAATATCGTGTGTATATGTTATTTATTATTTTTTTATTCTTGTCTGAGGCAGCAATATTCCTCTCCTGCCTGAGTCCCACCCCTCTGACTCAGCAGTGTGCTCTAAAGGGCAGGGCACTCTGGGACCTGTAGTTTGCCCCTCTTTAGTTAGCGCTCTCTGCTGCCTGGTCATAATGGAAACTCCTTAATCTGTCACATTGCACTTAGGCACTGTTCTATACACTCATTTGTAAATTCTAAATCACACAACTACAAAGGGGGTGTGCATATAGGCAGGTAATGGGCATGCCTTGCAACTGTACATCCAAGTTATAGAATATTATGATGCGCACAACCCTCAACTTTAGGCATGGCCATTTACACCAGTCTATGACATGGCATAAGTGCTTGGGCTCAAAGTAAGGCATATGCATGCCAATTACACTATAATGGCAATTTCTCATGCAATTGCCATTATAGCATCAGTGTTTAGTGCCTATATTTGTCATGCCATATTTGTGGCATACTCTTGAATCTACACATTACTGCATTGCAATGTGTCAGGACTGACTTCCTGTTTGACAGGAAGAATCATAGAGAGTGCTCCGGGACAGGCTGAAAGCAACATATAAGGATCTTTTTGCATAGCTCAAGCTACTTTTTGCAGGTACAGACAGTGGAGAATCCCGGGCTGGTGAGGGCAGGAAGAGAGGGAAATGATTTTCACGGATGTAAATAAGGGAAAGAGAGGTGCTGGCCTAGGTCAAGGTCGACCTATACCCAAATCAAGGGGGTTTAGCCCATTTTTAGGTTTAAAACTGCCCTCGACCTTTGTATGAAATCAACCTATAGCTGAGTATATACGGTAGATATTCGGGTGTGCCTCCATAAAAACAGCATTTGTAGCAGACCTTTGAATTAAATATTGAAATGCAATATGGATCTGATACAGAAGTGAATTTCTAGTTTTTTTCTGGCTCTGTGTTTCTTTATTCATGAACAGATTGTCCTGGTTATTTTGTATTCCTGTGGTGAATTTTAGGAATGATACAGTTGGGTGATTTATGTAGCGTATGTTGCTCTGTATATATTTTGATCAATCTTTGTTTGCTGCTGCAGACAATTTGTTCCATACTTTCTATTTCATCATTTGCACATGTAGTGAAGTAGAATTAAATATCTGGCAAGTACTGAAGTTATGTATGACCTTATTTTTACTGAACACTGAACCTACTTCCTGTGGAAATGCTGTAATTTTCCCTGAATTGGTTAATTGCATGAAGACTTTGTTTTCAGTTTTTGTCCCTAGAATGTTCAGGGAAGGGACAAGCAGTAGCAGCAAAGAGATGTCTTGGAAACTTGTGCAATTTCAAAGGAAATAATCTGCAACGATGTTTTGGGCTTTCTCAGCAGGCAATTATAGAAACATAGAAACATAGAAGATGACGGCAGAAAAGGGCTACAGCCCATCAAGTCTGCCCACTCTGCTTAACCACCCCCTGTCTATGCCCTAATGACCCAATTTCCTTATCTTGACCCTCGTAGGGATCCCACATGGGAATCCTATTTATTCTTAAAGTCTGGCACGCTGTCTGCCTCAATCACCTGCACTGGAAGCTTGTTCCAATGATCTACCACTCTCTCTGTGAAGAAATACTTTCTGGTGTCGCCATGAAATTTTCCGCCCCTGAGTTTGAGCGGGTGCCCTCTTGTGGCCGAGGGTCCCTTGAGAAAGAAAATATCATCTTCCACTTCGACACGTCCCGTGAGGTACTTAAATGTTTCGATCATGTCTCCCCTCTTCCTACGTTCCTCAAGAGTGTAGAGCTGCAATTTGTTCAGTCTCTCTTCGTACGAGAGACCCTTGAGCCCCGAGATCATCCTGGTGGCCGTCCATTGAACCAATTCAATTCTGCGCACATCTTTACTGTAATGTGGCCTCCAGAATTGCACACAGTACTCCAGATGAGGTCTCACCATGGCCCTGTACAACGGCATTATGACTTCAGGCTTTCGGCTGACGAAACTTCTATTGATACAACCCAATATCTGCCTTGCCTTAGATGAAGCCTTCTCCACTTGATTGGCAGTTTTCATGTCTGCACTGATGATTACTCCTAAATCTCGTTCTGCTGAAGTCCTAGTTAAAGTTTCTCCGTTCGAGAAGTACGTCCTGCATGGATTTCCGCTTCCGAGGTGCATGACCTTACATTTCTTAGCATTGAAGCCTAGTTGCCAGGTTGAGGACCAACTTTCCAATGTAAGCAGGTCCTGTGCCATATAATTCTGTAAACTGCATTCACTTACTATATTACATAGTTTGGCGTCATCGGCGAATAGTGTTATTTTACCTTGAAGCCCTTGAGTCAGATCCCCTATGAATATGTTGAAAAGGGGTGGACCCAGGACCGAGCCCTGCGGCACTCCACTGGTCACCTCCGATGTTTTAGAGAGGGTACCATTAACCACCACCCTCTGAAGTCTGCCACTCAGCCAATCATTGACCCATGCAGTTAGTGTCTCTCCTAACCCCATCGATTCCATCTTGCTTAGCAGCCTGCGGTGTGGGACACTGTCAAAAGCTTTCCTGAAGTCCAGGTACACGACGTCCAAAGACTCTCCCAAGTCCAACTTTCTTGTTACCCAGTCAAAGAAGCTGATGAGATTGGATTGGCAGGACCTACCCTTGGTGAATCCATGCTGACTGGGATCCCGAAGATTCCCTTCATTCAAGATCGTGTCCAATTTGCTTTTAATTAGTGTTTCCATGAGTTTGCACACTATTGATGTGAGACTCACCGGTCTATAATTCGCAGCCTCTGCCCTGCAACCCTTTTTATGTAGAGGAACGACATTAGCTAATTTCCAGTCCAGGGGAACTTATTGTGCAGACTCCATTTCTACGATTTTCACTATTCTATAACATCTGCTACAACACCAAAAGAGGTACAGAAAAACAGAGAAAATTGTTACTTACATTTCATTATAGCCATTAGTAAATACATAGAGGAGCATTTCAATAGTACATCTAAGTCCAAGAATGGATATTTCTCGTAAGACATCCAAATGTCATGGCAAGGAAACATTCATTTTTGAAACTGCTATATGTGCAATTGGGGTTTTTTTTAATGACCTATTTGGACATCTTGGCCCTTAGGACGTCTAACATTTTTAGTTATTTTCAAATACAGGTGGATTACAGGACCGGAGGCAACATGGATTCACTAGAGATAGGTCTTGTCAGACAAATCTGATCAACTTCTTTGACTGGGTGACCAGAGAATTGGATAGAGGATGTGCGCTAGATGTGGTATATTTAGAAAAGCCTTTGACAGTGTTCCACACAGACATCTGACAACTGAGTGCCCTCGGAATGGGTCTTAAAGTGATGGGCTGGGTCAAGAACTAGTTGAGTGGAAGGCGACAGAGGGTAGGGATCAATGGAGATCACTCTGAGGAAAAGGATGTTACCAATGATGTGTCTCAAGGTTCTGCTCTTGGGCCTGTTCTTTTTAACATTTTTATAAATGATATTGCTGAAGAGCTATCTTGTAAGATTTGCCTCTTTGTGGATGATACCAAAATCTGAACAGAGTAGATACCTAGGATGGTATGAATAACATGAAGAAAGACCTGGTGAAGCTTGAAGAATGATCTGAAATTTGGCAGCTAAAATTTAATGCTAAGAAATAAAAGGTTATGCATTTGGGCTGCAAAAACCCAAGGGAACGATACAGTTTAGGGGATGAAGAACTTATGTGCATGACAGAAGAGTGTGCTGTGATTGTATGTGATGATCATAAGGAGGCCAAACAGGTTGAAAAGATGATGGCGAAAGCTAGAGGGATGCTAGGGTGCATAGGGAGAGGTATGGACAGTAGGTAATAGGAGGTATTGATGCCCCTGTATAAGACTTTGGTGAGACCTCATTTAGAATATTGCGTACAATTCTGGAGGCTGCATCTTCAAAAAGATATAAAAAGGATGGACTCAGTCCAGAGGAAGGCTATTAAAATGGTTCATGCTCTTCATTATAAGGGGTATGGGGACAGACTTAAAGATTTCAATCAGTATACTTTGGAGGAAAGGTGGGAGAGGGGAGATATGATAGAGATGTTTAAATACCTACATTATATAAATGCGCATGAGTCGAATCTCTTTCATTTGAAACGAAGCTCTGGAATAAGAGGGTATAGGCTCAGGAGTAATCTAAGGAAATACTTTTTTTACAGAAAGGGTGGTAGATATGTGGAACAGTCTCCTGGAAGAGGTGGTGGAGACAGAGACTGTGTCTGAATTTAAGAAAGACTGGTATAGGCACATGGGATATCTGAGAGAGAAGAAGAGATAATGGTTACTGTGGATGGGCAGACTGGATGGGCCATTTGACCTTCATCTGCCAGTGCTCTAGTGTTCATATGGCTTCTCTCCCCTTAGGCATGTGGATGACCACCATGTAAAGTATTTGTTTAAAACTCTGGGTCAATTGTGAGGGAAGGAGGGGAATTTTATAGTTATGTATTGTATAAGTATTGATTATTTGATAGGTAAGGGGGAGGAGGGTGGGAGTTAAGTATTTATCACTGTTACCATTGATGATTATTAAGTGATATAGATATTGTTAATTTGTTAGGACATTTTATCACACTTATTGTAAGTTTGAAAATGAATAAAGAATTTAAAAAAAAAAGCTCTGGGTCAATGAAAAACTGAAGTAAAGAAACTAAAAGTATTTTGTGCACTTGGGATGTGTATACATCTTTGAGATACAACAAGCAGATACAATCTCCTTTCATTAAGTAACATAGAAACATAGAAGATGACGGCAGAAAAGGGCTAAAGCCCATCAAGTCTGCCCACTCTGCTTACCCACCCCCTGTCTATGCCCTAATGACCCAATTTCCTTATCTTGACCCTCGTAGGGATCCCTACGAGGCTCAAGTAGGGGAGGTTGAAAAGATTATTAATTTTGAACTTTTCTTTGCATAGGAAAAAGTTGTCCCTGAGGTCTAAAATGGGATAAAATGTTCCTGTCATCTTAGTGCTCAAGATCTACTGTAGAGGTACAATACTCGTAGGTTCTATTGTGCTTAATTGAATAAGTATGACCTCTTCCTAGAGTAGAAAGGTATGAGTTTGGGGCATGTGAGACCCAAGTCATGTGACAAAAGCTTATAGCGCTTTTATCAAGCTTATAACGATGGGCGACTAACAGGCCCTCCAGCCCAGAATTAAATTTTGCCCGTCGAGGTGAGCTCTCGGGCTTATACTTTTAGCAGGAAGAATGGCCCTCTGTATGGGGCTGAACTTGGACTTAAACGGCATTGGGAGTGTCAGTATTCATCTCAGCAAGCCCGAAAACTATGAGTTAGACACTAATATCTGTCATTTTCGATAATTTTTATATGCCACCCCCTTCCCACCCCACAGTATTTTTTCCCAGATATTAAATCATATGTATACCAAGTTTGGTTGAAATCTGTCCATGCATTTCAGAGTTATGCTGGAACATACATACACACATATACATCTGATTTTTTTATATATAGATTTAGGTACAGTAGGCATATTTTTGTTTCTGGAAGGCTCACAATTTAAAAAAAATTGAGTTAAAGTAGGATTGGAACTAGGGTCCTTTGGTTTAAAATCCCTACAGACCTGCAAGATCCCTAGGGGGTTTCAAGATTTCTCTCTCAGAATAAGTATATGCTCCACCAGAGTTTTCTTCTATATCAAAAAGTGTAAAAATTAAAATATTATAAATCTATCCAGTCTCTCCAGTTGGCTAGAACACTGACATTCTACAATAACTCTACTCTAGCTTTTGTAATGTACTTTTATGAATTAATCAATAGCTGTTTAGATTAATAATGTAGGAATGAGTTCATTAGCTGGTAGACTATCAGTCTTCTTTGACAGTTACTTTCATCACAAAACTTTTTTCAACTAATATGACCTCTAGATATATGCCTGGGGGGAAAAAATCATTTTTTGAAATTAGGACTAGAGCATCTGGGGCATAAATAAAAATCAAAACAGAGACAACCAAGGAGTCCAGTGGCGTGCGGTGAGGGCTTTCAGGGGATTTAATGAATCCCCAGCTCTACAGCCCTGCTTTTTTTTATCTTGTTTACTTTTTGCTTGATACACTTTGATATGTTGAATAGACAGCCTGCTCAACCAAACTGCATCAAAGAAAAAGTAAACCACAAAAAATAAAAAGCAAGACTCTTGGGCTGGGGATTCTCTGAACCCCCTGAAGGCCCTGACAGTACTGATTGGAACTTGATTGGCTAAGCAGCATCTACCTGTTGCCTGCTCAACCAATCAAATTCAGAGCAGTAACCTCAGGGCCTGTAGAGGGTGGGGTGAATCCCCTGAAGGCCCTGATCGCATGCCACAGGCTGTCTATTTACCCTTAGGTGAAAGGAAGTAGTTATTTTTGTTCTCCCAAATACTATAGGTATTGTCATGAACAAGTCTATTCAGAAGATATTCAGGTCTGACAATAACATTTGCAGCATAAATTGAATCATTTGAAAGGAATAGGAAACACAGTCACCATAGAAACTCTATTATTACCCTCTGCTTTATCCCTGAATTTGCACTTAAGTTGTCCTTTACTCACACTCATCTGTGGGTTTTATTTGTTTCCAGCCTGTACATATTTCCCCTTGCCTATAGTCAGAATAAGTCTGGCTTGCCCTCTCTTTAGCCACAAAGCTCCTATTATGTTATATGGGAGAAATATACTCAAATAATTGTCCATTGGAGGAAAAATAATTATGTGAGCTGAATGAAGTGTGCTACGTTGGCATTTCTCTCTTTTACACTCCTCTTGACATTTCTCATGTTGTTTCAAATGAATGCACACCCTGACTACACTCTGCTTTTACTCTCGCAAAAGATGTATCGGAACAGAAATCGCAAAGGTACCATTTTCTCCTTTTAATGAAACTGCACTGCATTCTCTGCCAGAAGTCTCAGCATTTATCTTTTTGAAAACACTTTGGCAAGCCCTATTTAGCACACAACTCAGTCTAATTTCTCACTTACGACATATGCCTCTCCTTCTAATTCACTTTTCATCTACGTATACTTTTTTTCTATCCATACGATATACACCTTATCATATCCCTGTCTTCGTATGATCAATCATTCCCAGTCACCAACCATTATAACTATGAAAAAAAATACAGGCGATAAAAATTTAAGCAAATCATACATGTTTGTTTTATCGGGTGTTGCATTGGTTGCCAGTGGAGGCGCGCGTGAAATTTAAATTCGGTTGCTTTTGTTTTAAGGTTCTATTTGGTTTGACTCCTAAATATATAAATTAACTTTTCTCTTTTACAACCAATAGATATAAAAGAAGCTCACATTTGAATTTTGCTTTTCTGCCTGTTAAAGGATGCAAACTTAAACATCATCAGCATCTTCTTTCATATCAAGCATGGGGCAAAGACTTAGGGCTCCTTTTACTAAGCTCCGTTAGGGCTTTAACGCACGGAATATTTATTTATTTATTTGATTTTTTAGCCCGTCCTCCCAAAAGAGTCCAGAACGGGTTACAATGAATATATTGGTGCATTAAAATTATAAGTAAGATAGGTACTTAGAAATTCCCTTACTGTCCCGAAGGCTCTCAATCTAACTAAAGTACCAGGAAAAATGACAATTAGAAGAGTAATAAAGAAAGAAAATAGAGATAGAGGAGAAAAATAAGAAAATAAACATACTATTAAGATTACAATGATCTAAAGGAATTTGAAAGGTTAAAAAGAGGGGAGATCAGAATAGATGCAGAGTGAGAACCTTAATGCCAGCATTGAGCTGTCGTTAGTTCTAGCCGCGTAGACGGAACTGTCCTCTTCCTCTCGGAGGGAGCTGGTGATCAGGCCACAAGTGAGAAAAAACGTGGCCATGCCAACTCTGGACCCAGAACACAGATCCGTATCTTTTTCCCGACCACCTGCTGAAACGCGCCCAATGCTGGAGGCAAGGCCGGCAGGGAAGCGCCGCATTACTCCTGCTCAGCTGCGCCACACCCCTGCCCACCTCTCCAGCAGTGCCCGACCGGGCCAGCACTGAAGCATCCCTATTTCTCCTCCTGTCGGCCGCACCCGCCACGTGCAGGCTCACGGCAGTCCTGGGAGACCGCGCGCTCACTTCCCAACCAGCCCAGTGTGCTGCCCATCTCCCCCCCCCCCCCCCCAGGAACAAAAACTTCCCCCGCTGCCTCCCTTGTACTTCCTCGTGCTCTTCTCCCCGCGGCTACAGCGGCTCTGATACCGGCATGAGAAAAACAAAAACAAACCGGTGAGCCCGCAGCACCTCCTTACTGGCAGCACTGCTTCTCTGCCTGCACAGGAGCGGCACACTGTCATGGACTGCACCCTCAGAATGCGGAGTGCTCGCGCCGCCCTAGGCTTTTCTCCCCTCATTGCTGCTTTCGGCACTGATGCCCTGCTCTGACACTGCCGCCCCATCGGAAGGGATATGTTGCTTCTCAGTTCCCAAACAGCACGGGGGGTTCACCTCCTCTAAGCCATAGCACACATTGGGAGCACGCCGCCCTGTTCAGTAGTTTGCTCATCGCTCCCTGTACATCGGCAACTGTGCCTCTGCCTGTCCCAGGCACGCCGCTAGCCTCGAGCCTTCCTTCTCTCTCCCACATTGCTGCGTACCGTGATGGAGATGCACTCCTCTCCCAGGAGGGAGAAACCAACCCGCTGGAGAAGCAAAACCGCCATCAACGCCGAATGCTACTACCACCAACCTCCCCCCCCTCCTCTAGGGAAAAACCAGACCTCGCCAACCGCCCACCTTGCACTGCCTGCGACAGCTTCAGTCCCATTTATTTTTTAAGTACTTAGGTAGTTAATTTGTAAAATTTTAGACTATGAAATTATTAGATTTTTAGGTTTTTTTAGCCATTGGTTCTTAACTCTCTAATCTTCTTCATCTTTTATTGTATTTTAAATGTATTTAAAATGATCTAAACCGCAAAGAACTTCACAGCTTTGCGGTATATAAATAAACTGTTATTATTATGTTTTATTGAACTGTTAGATTTTTGTATGTATAAATGTCTGCTTTCCTGTGGCACGATGTAATGCTTGTATTATGCGAAAGCATATAAAAGCAATTCTGTTAAGTGCACCTAAAGTTAGACATTAGTTGCACACCAAATTAGAACATTGTATTAGAACATTGTATTAGAACATTGGCATGTACATATGGGCTTGGCGCCATTAATTGGCTCACACGCATGTAAGTATTTGGTGCGTAACGTGTAACTGAAAGTGGGGCATATCTTGGGGCACAGCAGGTCATGTCATGTTAGGAATTATCAGGAGAGGAATGGAAAGCAAAGATGGAAATGTTATAATGTCTTTGTTTTGCTCTATGGTACGGTCATACCTTAACTATTGTGTGCAGTTCTAGTCACTGCATCTCAAGAAAGATATAGTGGAAATAGAAAAGGCGCAGAGAAGGGCGATGAAAATGATAAAAGGGATGGGACGACTTCCCTATGAGGAAAGACTAAAGTGGCTAGGGCTCTTCAACCAAGAGAAGAGATGGCTCAGGAGAAGATATCAAACTATTTATTGGCACCACAATCAATATAATAAAACAACTTACTTAGCGCTGGCACTCCTCACAAGTTCCCCTTTTCGTTGGTGTGTATTCTTAATACGCTCTTTCGTGTTTATAAGTTAAATATAAGTATAAAAGAACAGTGTATATCAGTGGTCTCAAACTCATGGCCCGGGGGCCAAATGCAGCCTGCCAGGTACTATTTTGCGGTCCACTGTCTGTACTAGTACTGCCCGCTCTTTGCAGCATCCTCCGGCTTCCCCCCTGACCTTCCACTCTTCCCTTCTGATAATTACCACAGCCTGCAGAGAGGATCGACAGTCCTGTAGCAATCCTTGCAGGCTGCCGTTGTCCTCAGCAGCACATTCCCCTGCCGCGATCCTGCCCCTGATGTCAGAGGAGGGGTGGGAACGTGCTGCGGAGGCCGATGGCAGCCTGCAAAGAACGCTACCACACAGGTGATCTTCTCTGCAGGCTTCAGTAATTAGCTGAAACTAAGGGCTCCTTTTACTAAGCTGCGATAGCGGTTTTAGCATGCATGCTAGACGCTAACGCCAACATTGAGCTGGCGTTAGTTCTAGCCGTGTAGCACGGTTATAACACATACAGCAATTCAGTACATGCTAAAAACACTATCGCAGCTTAGTAAAAGGAGCCCTAAGACCGGGAGGCCAGGGAGGAGGCTGCAGGATGCTGCAGAAAGGGAGAGGAATATGTAGGCCTTCGGGGGGGAAGATTTATAAACTATAAAGAGTTTTACCTCAAGCAAAATTGTCATTTCTTTAAAAAGACATTAACTATTTTTTCTGCGGCCCTCCAAGTACCTACAATCCAAAATGTGGCCCTGCACCAAAGATGTCAATATGGCCGCTGTGTTTTTTTCCCCAGCACTAATAAAGACTACCCCCCGATGATGTCATCCAACCCGTACACCAATCGGAACCCAGGAAAAAATCCTTACAAGTTAACAGCCCTTGGGACACGCCTATTCAGCTTGCACCATTTAGCCCATGAGGGGGTCATGGTGTTTAATTCAAACATCCAGCGCAATTCTTTGAGGGAAAAAAACGCCGCGGCCATTTTGACATCTTTGGTGATATTATCTAATGGAGTAAGCGAGTTACTTATGTATTCTGGTAAGCAGCCACATTATACTTTTTAGCTATCCTTTTTTTAGTAAGCTTGCTTGGTCTAATTTAAGATTTCTTTACAGCACTCACAGTAACCCCAACCCTGAAGAAGCATGAAGCACGTCGGAGGGGATTGGTGCAGCAATGACCTTGAGTAAGCTAAGTCTTTGTTATATGGATATTTTGGCGGGGCCAGGGATAAGCCTAGCGCTGGCATCCCGGCTCCCACCCCGGGCGCAGGACGGAGCGCTCCCTGGAGGACTCCCGCTGGATAATCCCAGTAGAAAGTACAATACACTGCTCACTTTGTAAAATTCAGATTTTTCTTTTTATTATCCCCCAGTTCAGGGCACTGGGTCTCACATAGTCCCTCTTGGCTGAGTGGACTTTAAACAAACAATATATCAGCAATGCTTCTCCTTTATAAGAGAGTCCAGACTGCTGTTCAGGCACATAAACCACAAATAAACAAAAACGTTTTTTTCCTTCTTCAGTTTCATCAATTGTGCCTGTGTATACTTCAGGAAGCTTTTCCCACCTGACCCACCAGAAGTACCATGCCCCCCCCTACCCGTATGCTCTTTGGGTAGGGGCTGGGGAACCATCCACCTTTTTCTGACTGGTGTAAGTCCCCACCCAAAAGTTTCCCTATTCAGGGCTATGTAACGTCAGGTCACTGAAGTCCCGTTCAGGCTTTTCTTGGAAATTAATTAGGGTTCCCACCTCCTTCACTCTCTCTGCAAGGCCTATCTCTCGGGCTCTAATTGACCCATTCACACTTCCTTACAGTCCTGCCCAAGGGAGAAAGAACGCTGCACAGAAAGACGTCAACTTTCATTCCCCTCCCCCATTCATTACCTCCTTGACTGTAATTAGATAGGAGATTCCAGGCAGCCAGACTGCACTCCATTTCACTTCCTTCAGAGACCTCTATATCTATCTCCATTAGGGATTCCCCGCTTTCTGAGGCTGGATAGGAATTCCCTTCAGGGGCAGCTACCGGCCAGCCCTGCTCTGGAAGCCTTTCTCCTCCCTTGAGCCTCTGCCTGGGAGCCAGAAGTTTGTTAATTTGTGAGGGCTGTAGGACAGCCTGTTCTTTAGCCCTGGACTGGGAAAGCAAACTCCCAGCTGTTTCCTTCCTGCTCTGTACGGCACTTCTCTCTTGCAGTTCCTGAGTTCCCCTGAGTGTTCCCAGGTGTGTTGGTTTTATGCTGCAGGCTCGTTCCCACTCTCCCTCTGGGTTCGTCTTGCCTGTCAGCTCCGCCCCTTTCCTTAACTCTTCCTGGGCTAGTTTTCTTCACCAGAGGCTTTACTGGAGAACTGCCCAAGGAATTATAAAAGGGATTATAGTGCCCTAAATCAGATATTGTGGTTTCTGCCCTTCTCTCTCTGCCTTGCCCTGCCTGTTGGCTCTTTGTAATAGGAACAGGGTTAATGGGCAGCTTCCTGGGCTTAGGAATAAGGACAGCCCTTTGCATGGCAGGGTTTAAGACCAGGTTTAAACTGGTGACAGGAGCTTCCCTGTCACAATATATAATATTCACATGATTGAAACAATGAAGTATAGATATACACTGTTCTTATATAAAGTATAAATTTAACTTATAAACATGAAAGAGGGCATTAAGAATGCACACCAAAGAACAGGGGAACTTGTGAGGAGTGCTGCCACACTGATCTTATTGATCTACTTGATCGGATGGTATTCTGAGGATCCCCGGTGTGATAAAAAGGAAAGTCAAAAAGAATGTTTATGGCAGCTTGAGTATCACCAGCGCTAAGTAAGTTGTTTTATTATATTCATCAGGGGAGACATGACAGATGTCTATCAAATACAGAGTGGAGTGGAGCGGGTAGATGTGAGTCTCTCCAAAAATACTAGGACTACGAAACATGTATTGAAGCTAATAAGTAGTAGATTTAAAACAAAGGAGAAAATATCTCTTCACTCAACAAGTAACTAAACTCTGGAATTTGCTGCCTGAGAATGTAATAAAAGTTAGCTTAGCAGGGTTTAAAAAAAATGGTTTGGATAGCTTCCAAAAAGAGACGTCCATACACTGTTATTAAGATGGATTTGGGAAAATCCACTGCTTATTCCTAGGATAAGCAGCATGAAATCTGTTCTGCTCTTGGGGATCTTGCCAGGTACTTGTGATCTGGGTTGGCCACTCTTGATGGACCTGCGGTCTGTCCCTGTATGGCAGCTCTTATTTTCTTCTATTATGTTCTTACAGAACAGTGTTAGTTGCACATGCTGCACGGTACACTTTGACAGTCCGTTAATTTGGCATAAGCAGTAATGCCTCATTTTGGCATGCCAAAGCCACTTTGCACTTGTATTCTGTAATGGGTTAGGCATGCCTTAATGCTGTTACAGATCGGATGCTAAACATGCCTTTAAACATGCAAGACAAACGCACGCCGACATTTGAGAGCGGACAATTGAGCGCAAGACTTCAGTGTGCCACTCTAAAAGCTTATTTTAAAGGGCTCCAAAGAGGGTATGGGGGAGAACCCCCCACACACACACACTTTACTTAATACTGTTGGCGCTGCTGTGTTGGGGGTGTAACCCCCCACATTATACAGAAAACTTAACTTTTTACATTTTTTCAGGGAAAAGTTAAGTTTTCTGTATAAAGGGGGGTTATAACCCCCCAAAACCACCCCCAAATGCAGCACCAACACTATTAAGTAAAGTGTGAGGGTTCCCCCCTCACACACACACACCCCGGTCGGAGCCTTTTAAAATAAGCTTTTAGAGCAGCACGCTAAAGTTTTGCGCTCAATTGTCCGCTCTCAAATTTTGGCGCGGGTTTGTCTTGCGCGCTTATGACTGTGAACCACTTACTTTAGGTGTCACTCTATAGAACTGCCCCCTATACTGCCACATTTATATGTGTCTTATGCAATTCATGCTGTTCTTCACACTACAGAGGAAATACCCTCATATATTTGACACTTTTACATTAGTTACTTCAGGACATTGCTGCTGCTTCTTTTCCTCCCCAAGTCTCTTACTGTCAAGCGCAGCAATTGTGCAGTGCATCGTTCTTCATTGCCTTAGCCATGTTCCTTCTGCCATCTGTTACAAAATAGCCTGGAAACTCCGGGTTTGTTTTTTTTGCCTTCCATAGTTTCATTTATGTCTGCAAAGTTACAGACTCAAATATGTCTATAATTCAAAACTGAGGTATGCAGGATAACTCACTTGTACTCTCCTCCTGGTGAATCCCTGCCATGCCTACAACCTGTCTCTGCCTCATCCAGTTGCCACCTATATGCAGAGAGAAGTATACATGTGCAAGATTCAGATGGCGCTTGTGAAATGTACACTACTGTCTTCTGCTTAGGGCAGCTCTGCTTGCAGCTATAGGGTACACGTCTCCCTCCATATCCGCAGTTTCCGTATCTGCAGATTCGCTTATTCGCAATTTTTTTGGCTGCTGACTCCACCCCCCAAAATTATATCATAATTAAAGTTCCTACCCAGAAACAACGCATCATCTCCTCCGCCAACCCAGCACATCATCTCCTCCGCCAGCCGCTCTTGCCTTTCACAGCACAGCGCAGGAAACACAAGTGCCGAGCGCTTTGAAAACGGACGCGTCCGTCACGCAGGCACCCGCTCCGCCCCCCCTCTCGTTGCAACGCGGAGCGGAAGCAGAGCCTGCACGAAGCCCAGAAAGCCCAACCAACGAGATCGAGAGAGAGAGAGAGCTGCTCACATACCCGGTATCCGGCACACTCCCAGGTACTTTCAGCTCTAGTTATTCATGGTTTCAGTTGCAAAAACGCTGGCTGTTACAAAAAACAGCGAATAACATATAAAAAGTTATTCGCGTTTTTTTCATATTCACAGCCATGGTCCGCCCGTTTCCCCTGCGAATACAGAGGGAGAAGTATACTAATGAAAGAGGTTTGGGATTGATTGATTTATTTTTAGTATTTATATGCCACTTATAACCGATGTGGTGTACATTCAGGTACTCAAGCATTTTTCCCTATCTATCCTGGCAGGCTCACACTCTATCTAATATACCTGGGGCAATGGGGGATTAGGTGACTTGCCCAGGGTCACAAGGAGCAGCATGGGATTTGAACCCACAACCTCAGGGGCTCAAATCACTGTGCCACACACTTCCTACAAAATATTGTCTTGAAGGGTACTTGGTAACAGTGGCGTAATGAGGGGGAGAGGCAACCGGGGGGGGTGCCCCTCCCCACCATCTTCACGCACTCCTTCCCCGCCCCCTCCTGCCGCTTCCCTTTCCCCATACCTCTGTAACATTCCTGGCGCGAATAGCAACCCCCAAGCTGCTGTCTTGCTAGCATCAGATCTTCCTCTGATGTCAATTCCTAGACACGGGTCCAGGAAGTGACATCAGAGGAAAAGCCGATGCTGGCGTTTGGGGGGTTACATTAATCTCTTCAACTTCACATTCTCAATCATTTCCCTGGTGCACCTTAGCACCATCTCCAATGCTTCCTGCTGTTTATTCCAGGTCAGTGGCGTGAACAGCACCTTGTCTCATCCATGCTGGCCTACTAAGACGGGTGTCAGACCTGTTCGCCTGAATCTGAATAAGAAAAGGGAACTCAGCTTTGGTAATGAATTTCTTCTTTTTTCCTAGCTTTGCTGTGCTCCCTCGAACCGAGCTTAAAAGATACAGCATGTGACAGTTTGAAAAATGGCCCATTAGGTTTCCTCTAATAATGGCATTCTTTCAGAAACATGCACTCTGCATTATGCAGATCCTTCTGCACTTTAAAATGTCAACACAGGTCAGATGTTTTGCATGACTTCCTCGTTGCTTATTTGGAGACTTTTAGTGCTGTTTCTGGTATTAGAGATAAGGGCAGGTTTCGTGAACTTGGCAGTCTTATATTAGAAACATAGAAATATGATGGCAGATAAAGGCCAAATGGCTCATCCAGTTTGCCCATTCGCAGCATCCACTATCTCCTCCTCTCCTTCCGACATGTCTGTCCCATGCTTTCTTGAATTCAGATAGTCTTTGTTTCCACCACCTCTATTGGGAGATGATTTCATGCATCTACCACCCTTTCTATATAAAAAAACTATTTCCTTAGATTAACATAACCGGTTAACATGCTGCAGCCAAAAATGAAACCAGATAGTCAATGCTAGTAGCAGGAAATGGCCCAGCATTGAATATCTGGGCTTAATGGTGCCAGCAGATAGCAAAACTGCTGGCTGAATATCGGGCCCATAGAGCTCTAAAAATGCAAATACAGTAACAAATAATAGAAATATCAACAACGTTGGAAAAAAATCAATGGCTCTTTGGTCTAGGGCAAGGGTAGGCAATTCCGGGCCTCGAGAGCAGGAGCCAGGTCACGTTTTCAGGATATTCACAAAGAATATGCATGAGATGGATTTGCATGCACTGCCTCCTTGAGATGCAAATCTATCTCATGCATATTTATTGTGGATATCCTGAAAACCTGACCTGGCTCCAGCTCTCGAGAACCAGAATTGCCTATCCCTGGTCTAAGGGTATGAGTCTTGCTTTGGGTGTAAGAGGTCCTGGGTTCAATTCCCAGACAAGCCCCTCACTTTCTAGAATAAGAGAATGTGGCATAGTGGTTAAGGCTACAGCCTTAGTATCCTGAGGTTGAGGGTTCAAACCCTGCGCTGCTCCTTGTGTCCCAGGGCAACATGCAAAAAACAAAAGGAATTGACCCCAAAATATCCACAAGAAGAAAATCCAGAGAAAACCAAAAAAAAACTGGAGTGACATCGTCACTTCACAGAGTTTTTTTTTTGTTTTCTATGTCTACCTACCCACACCTACCTGTGCCTTCCCAAAAAGCAGGTCTGGTTATGTGCGGAGTTTGAATGTAGATTGCCTTAGGCACCAGTTAATTAGGCCAAGAACACCCTGGCCTAATATATTAGTGCCTAACATTATGACGCCTACCAGCGCCAAAGTCAAGTTAAGTAACTCTAGGCGTGATTCTACAAATGCTGCCTAGTGGTTGATTGACAACCGTGCCGAGGAGCACCTAGGTAGTAGGCACCGCTTACAGAATCAGGGCCAAAACGTGTATTCGATGACAAAGTCTAGACAAGGCCCAACACTGAATATCTGGAAATAACACCAGCAGCAAGCGGCAAAAACGCTCGCCACCAGCTGAATATCAGGGAGCATAAATTTAAGTGCACAACAGGTGCTTAAATATAGGCCATCATTTATATTTAATTTTGGGAGATCAGTGGCCAAAAAAGCTAACAATTGGATGGGCAAAAACATTATATATTTTTGAGAATTTAGGCTTCTTCTTTTTTTTATCACCGGCCGCAGCAGTATTAGCTCCGATGCTCATAGAATTCCTATGAACATCGGCGCTAATATTGTCGCAAAAAGCCTAATGCAACTTTGAAAAATGGGGGGGTTAATCTTGATACACATTTACAGGAGAATTTAAGAAAAATTGATTCCTTCCTCCCCCGACTGAGTGACTCCTGGGTGCAATAAGAGGAACTGCATGTACCTCTGAGTATCTCTTGACACATCTGGATATTTTCAATATCTTTTGTCCATTCCTAAAAGTTTCAAGTTTATTAATTACTTGATATACCGTCTATCACGAAATATCTAAACGGTTTACAGTAATATAAATAGTAAAATACTTCTTTCACAGCCAGTCTCTATCCCCAGTGGCATTGCTCATTGTCCTAGGGTTATTCAGAGTTACTTGTTTTCTACTATATTAAACTGTTTGCAATTGAAATGGGAGAGTATGTGATGTGAAGAATAATGATGAGTAGCTCAGCAGGTGTAATGCTCAGTTAAATGTTGTGTTAATAAAGTTGCTAGCAT
Source organism: Geotrypetes seraphini (assembly GCF_902459505.1). NCBI lineage: Eukaryota > Metazoa > Chordata > Amphibia > Gymnophiona > Dermophiidae > Geotrypetes > Geotrypetes seraphini. The sequence continues at coordinate 180,036,211 of NC_047084.1, read as the reverse complement.
AGGTCACTAGCCACTGCAGGGCACACTGGGAAATTATAAAGAAATTCACTTTCCCTGATAGGACTTGTGATGGAATTAATATTGATGCAGAGTTGGGTCGGTACTCAGAAGAGCACATAAAGAATGTTTATGCAGCATTTATAAAATCCGCAGGTCCTCTGAGTCATTTTTAAAGCATGGTATAGAATGACTTTTTTTTTAAATTCACTAATCTTGACATATACAGTATGGGGCTCATAATAATAATTAAAAAAATGTCTAAAAAGTGGCCTAAATGGGTACTTTGATGATCAAAAAGCCTGAGCGTCTAAAACCAGCTTAGGCCTTTCCCCTGCCTCTAAACGCATAGAGCGAAAAGAGGCATTTTTAGAGGAAGGGAAAGGGCGGGAGGTGGGCCAACCTACACCTAGGCATACAGCAGGTATAACCAAACCTTTTGACAGGTTGCCTAGTCGGCAATTACATTTTGACTTAAACCAAGTCAAACCAGGTATAAGTGCCGAAAAAGGGCCCGCTGAGCTGATGGCAGCTGGCACGATCAGCTCAGCAGGCTGGCAAATTACCCACCCATCCCCACCGCAACCATCGCGGCAGGAGAGATGGCTCATCTCCCCTGCCGCAATGCGATCACCCCTCTACCCAAACTGCTGTGACCAGCGGAAGGAGAGATGCGCAATCTCTCCTGCCGCGGTTTGAGGCAGTTCGGGTAGAGGGGTGATCGCATCGCGGCAGGGGAGATTGCCAAACTGTCCTGCCATGATGCATCACCCCCCCCCCCCCCGACAAGATCAGGGAAAGAGGGAGCCCAAGCCCTCTTGCCCCAGTGAGCCGAGACCCCCTCCACAACGATCGGGGAACGAGGGAGCCCAAACCCTCTTGCCCCGGTGAACCGCGACCCCTCCATAATGATCGGGTCAATAGGGATCCCAAGCCCTCTTGCCTCGGCGAGCTGCGACCCCCCTCCCCCGACAAGATTGGGGTAAGAGAGAGCCCAGGCCTTCCTGCCCCGCTGAGCCACGAACCCCTCCCCCCAACAAGATTGGGGCAAGAGGGAGCCCAAGCCCTCTAGCCCCGACGAGCCGTGACCTCACCCGACAAGATCGGGGCAAGAGGGAGCTCAATCCCTCTTGTCCCGGTGAGCCGTGACCCCGCCGCCGATTACAATCGGGCCAGGAGGGACCCCAAGCCCTCCTGGCCAGGCAACCCCCCTACCCCCACCCCCACTAAAATACAGGCAAGAGGAATCCCAGGCCCTCCTGCCCTTGACACTCCCCCACCCACGATCGCACCCCCAAGCCCCCGATTGGCCCCCCCCACCCGCTGACCCATGAGACCCCCCACCCCCAATACCCCTCCCCGTACCTGTAAGATTCCTTGGCCAGACGGAAGGGTGCCATGTCCGTCCATCCGGCAGGCCAGCCATTCCTCAAATGGCTGGCCTTAGGGCCTGATTGGCCAGGCGGCTCAAACTCTACCCACAGGTGAGGCCTGAGGGGCCTGTGCCAACCAGAATAGGTCCAGTAGCCTTAGGCCCCTCCTGTCCGGTTCGTTGTGGGGGGATCGCGGATCAACAGGGCAGGAGGGCTTGGGCTCCCTCCTTTCCAGATCGTTGTGGGGGGGGGATTCTGTAACCAGTGTTGTTTTTAACAGACACTGGTTACAGAATCCAGCTTTTAGGCGAAGGACTGGCTCCTCCTTCACCTAAAAGCTCTTGTGTTGGGCATTTGGGACTTAGGCTTTTTTTGGTTGATTATATGGTGTTAGTGTAGACGTAGTGGTGGTCTGGGCGTTTAAACAGCTGAACGTAGAGGCAGGCCATTCTTTTTTTTTTTTTAAACCCTCCTTTTGGACATTTTTTTTGATAATGGACATTTTCCCTGCTTCTACTTTCAACATTTAGGGCCTTAGACTTTTTTTTTATTATGCCCCTCTATGTATTTTGGCAAAATTTGCATGACTTGATCCCCCTCACAGATAAAGATGCTGACAGAAAGCAACAATTTTATAAAACCTATAGACATCTGGTTAATATAGAGCTATATTCAATAATTTAGCATGACACGAATGATGGCTTTGACCTCCAAAATGATTTAGCACCTCTAGCAAAGATTAAAGCCAGAACATTAATTTTTTTTCCCTCTGATTGTCAAGTCAACCAAGAGGCCTGTCAAAACCATTTAAACAAAAAATGCATCATGTAATAATATTAAAGAGAATAAAATATTAATATGGTTCTGCAACAGCACATTGTCCAAAAGAATTACAGCAAGGTAGCAATAAATGTATTGCAAAGATAATCTGTCTTTATGCTGAAACTAGGATTTGAAGCTCTATAAATAAATATACCGGTACTTTTGAGGCCTCTACACTGAGCATATTTATAGACTACACAGGCCAACAAAAAAAATTCTTAGTGCCTTGGGTTTTTTTGGCCTGTTCCTGGAGTTATTTAGGGGCACTGATTCAGAAAATTGCATTGGATAGACTGCATCAGCTCTGGTTTCTTAGATATGGTTGAATTTATTAAGTTTTTACTACACCATCTTAGTAGCCTTCCTCTGAACAAACTGCATCCTTTTTATATCTTTTTGAAGGTGCGGTCTCCAAAATTGTACACAATATTTTAAAGAGGTCTCACCAGAGTCTTATACAGAAACATCAATACCTCCTTTTTCCTACTGGCCATACCTCTTCCTATGCATTCTAGCATCCTTCTAGCTTTTGCCATCACCTTTTCAACCTGTTTGGCCACCTTAAGATCATCACATAAGTAAACAGTGGAGTGCCGCAGGGGTCTGTACTGGGACCGGTGCTATTTAACTTATTTATAAATGGTCTGAAATTTGGAACGAGTGAGGTGATTAAATTTACAGATGACACTAAAATGTTCAAAGTTGTTAAAACGCATGCGGATTGTGAAAAATTGCAGGAGGTCCTTAGGAAATTGGAAGACTGGGTGTCCAAGTGGCAGATGAAAATTAATGTGGACAAATGCAAGGTGATGTACATTGGGAAGAATAACCTGAATCATAGATTACAGGATGCTAGGGTCCACCTTAGGGGTTAGCGCCCAAGAAAAGGATCTGTGAACCTTCCGCCCAATGTGCGGCGGCGGCATCCAAAAAGCAAACAGGATGCTAGGAATGATTAAAAAGGGATGGTTAACAAGACTAAGAATATCATAATGCCACTGGGTATCACTCATTTGGAGTATTGCGTTCAATTCTGGTCTCCTTATCTCAAGAAAGATATAGTGGCACTAGAAAAGGTTCAAAGAAGAGCGACCAAGATGGTAAAGGGGATGGAACTCCTCCCATATGAGGAAAGACTAAAATGGTTAGGGCTCTTCAGCTTGGAAAAGAGATAGCTGAGGAGAGATATGATTGAAGTCTATAAAATCCTAAGTGGAGTTTAACAGGTATAAGTGGATTGATTTTTCACTACATCAAAAATTACAAAGACTGGGAGACACTCAAAGTTACAGGGAAATACTCTTAAAACCAATAGGAGGAATTTTTGTTTCACTCAGAGAATAGTTAATCTCTGGAATGCATTGCCAGAGGATGTGGTAAGAGCAGATAGCGTAGCTGGTATTAAGAAAGGTTTGGACAAGTTCCTGGAGGAAAAGTCCATAATCTGTTATTGAGAAAGACATGGGGGAAGCCACTGCTTGCCCTGAATTGGTAGCATGGAATATTGCTACACCTTGGGTTTTGGCCAGGTATTAGTGACCTGGATTGACCACCATGAGAACGGGCACTGGGCTTGATGGACCATGGTCTGACCCAGTAATGCTATTCTTATGTTCTTATATGAATGGAAAAAATGGCTTGAGCACTCCCAATCATTTTGAAAAATTGGTTCCAATGAGCATATGTATTCTCCCTTCATCTATCCTCCCCTGGCCCTCTATTATATTTTTACTCATAGTAACATAGTAGATGACGGCAGATAAAGACCTAAATGGTCTATCTAGTCTGCCCAACCTGATTCAATCTAAAAATTTGTTGGAGGTTTTTTTTTTCTTCTTCTTCTTCTTCTTAGCTATTTCTGGGCAAGAATCCAAAGCTCTGCCCAGTATTGTTCTTAGGTTCCAACTACTGAAGTTTCCATCAAAGCTCACTCCAGTCCATCTACACCCTCCCAGCCAATTGAAGCCCTCCCCAGCCCATCCTCCACCAAACGGCCATATACAGACACAGACTATGCACGTTTGCCCAGTACTGACCTTAGTTCTTCAATATTTACTATTATTTTCTGATTCTAGATCCTCTGTGTTCATCCCACGCTTTTTTGAACTCCATCACCGATTTCCTCTCCACCACCTCTCTCGGGAGTGCATTTCAAGCATCCACCACCCTCTCCGTAAAGAAGAATTTCCTTACATTGATTTATGTAGGGAGAACCAGTCGCCTGGTAAAGATCCGGTTAACTGAACACAAATCTCGCATAATCAATGAGATTTTGCAAGCTCTAATAGTGCAACACATGAGAGTGTTTAAACATACAGTATCAGATTTATGTTGGCGTATTATTGATAGCATACAAGAAGGGAGGGTGGGAGGGAACATTGAAGAAGTTCTAAATGTGAAGGAACAGCGTTGGATCCACCGGCTCAATGCTGTAGAGCCGGCTGGTTTAAATGCAGAGATTGAGTGTTCCACATTATTCTAACTCTTGCCGGTATTTTTGGGGCTATTTTGTGAATGAATGGTCATTAGTTTTTTGTGAATGAAGGGTCATCTATTTAGTTAGTTTTTTTCAAGTGCTGATGGCAGCACCGAGCAGCCCTCTGATAGGTTGTAGGATGGAGTTAGGGGGGCGGGTCTTTCACAGCTTGCACTTTAAAAAGAGACTTGAAGCAGGCTGCCGCCATCTTGTATTTGAAGAGTCTATGCGGGATGGTAGTTAACGGCATGGTAAGAGACAGCAAAAGTTTGGGTAGTGATAGTTTACACCAGTGGTTCCCAACCCTGTCCTGGAGGAACACCAGGCCAATTGGGTTTTCAGGCTAGCCCTAATGAATATGCATGAGAGAGATTTGCATATGATGGAAGTGATAGGCATGCAAATTTGCTTCATGCATATTCATTAGGGCTAGCCTGAAAACCCAATTGGCCTGGTGTTCCTCCAGGACAGGGTTGGGAACCACTGGTGTAAACTATCACTACCCAAACTTTTGCTGTCTCTTACCATGCCGTTAACTACCATCCCGCATAGACTCTTCAAATACAAGATGGCGGCAGCCTGCTTCAAGTCTCTTTTTAAATATGCATGAAGCAGGACCCTCCAGGATAGGGTTGGGAATCACTGGTTTACAGTATGGGACTAAGGGAGTTGCGTGAGCGGCTTAGTAATATGATTCTGTATTTTTTGCGGCAGCAAAACATGTCGGGTCCACCAGCCTAGTACAGCAACACTTTTGAAGATAAGTACACATACTTCATTAGTCGTTTTAAAAGTTATAAAAAGTGTTTAAAAAAACATAAAAGTATTGAGCATTAGCTATTAAAATTTGAGCCTTGACCGATGAGGAGGTTATATGTGAATCTCCCCGTTATGAGAACATAGCCTGTATGGGACGGAGGAGGGATGTTTCTGAGGTTTATGGCTAAAACAGAAGCAGTAACACCAGATAAGGATCTAAAGGTGTAATATAGAAAGAATACTTTAAAGGTTGGAAGCTTGGAATTGGATATTGAATTTATGCTACATGGTGATAATTCCAGGAATAAGACTTTAAATAGTGCCTTATAAGGTTGTTTGGCCATACAACAGGGACATTATAGGAAATTTATGGATGTTTGGGAGTCATTGACAAAATTCTGTAAGGAGTGATTGTTGATTTTGCCCTTAGATCATACATGTCCTGGGTGGGTGGGGAGATATTTTTATTTCAATGCAACTGTTAGATATATAGAAAGGGGAATGATATATGTTTTTATCATAAATATAATTTGATAGAATTTAAGTGCTGTTAAAGTGTAAAATGTCTGTATTATATGTTGCACTTATTTTTGGCTTTAAAATGAATAAAGATATATTTTTAAAAAGAAGGACAGTACTACATAGTATATAAGTTTATAGAAAAATAGCGTAGAAATCTCAAATTAACACCCTCCCCTCTTACAAAGCCGCATTAGGCTTTTTTTTTTCCCGCCGGCCACAGCAATATTAGCTCCTCTGCATAAGTAAAGTTCTAACAAAACTAATTAGTTAAAAAAAAATCTGATGCCTTGTGGCAGGTTTTTCAAATGCAGATCTATTGCTGAGAAAAAGCCACATATTGCCTGCCATCTCTGGTCTGTACACTTCCAAATACCACTGGGCCACATTATGTTGTATTTGGTGATAAAAGGATGCTAATGACTCCTCATTAGGTCTTCTACTGAGAAAACTTGACCAATTTCCAACAGAAAATCATTAATCTCTGCCAGCCTTTCTGGACCCTGCCATTGGACTGTTTAGTTCTTTCCAGCACTACATAAACAGTATTTGTGAAAGCCATATTATATATGTGTTTACAAAGACACATCACCTTTACCTATTATTTGTAAAACCCATTAACCCTGACAACTGCCGGTGTACCATGTGCATTAATTAGCTTGCATTGTTCTCACTTAGCTGGGAGCAGCTGTTTCCACCAAAGCAAGCAGTGTCTTTGCTGCAGCTGCTGCTGTTGACACGCTCCCTGCTGATGGAATCTGTGCCTCCTTGGAACGGCCTGGGTTCTTGTTGTGTATTGATCCCCTTCGCATTTCCTCCAAAATTAAATTAATGACTGTCTCCAGGTAGTGTTGCTTCTTAACTGGCATATGTAGTAAGGCATTGAGCAGGTAGGAAATCATTTCGGTAATACCATTTTATGCGTGCCTTAATTATATTGCTCTGACTTTGGAGTAAACCATCTGCAAACCAATAAATCAGCTCCTTACAAAGAAGGATTACTGTGTGTTGTATGCACTGTATTCAAATTCAAAAAGATATAAAGCGGAAGACTATTATTAATCATAAGATGAATTGAGCTACAGAGAATATTTGTGCACCTGTCATATCTCACTATTTATGTCTTACTGTATTACTCCTGGAGGAATTCTGTGCAACTGCACAGTGCTGAATTTGTGTAGAATCCTCCGCCCGGCAGAACACGCTGAATTCTGCTCTGTGTCCGCATTAGGTCTCTCTCCCCCTTCCACCACAGAGATCACACTGAAGGAGGAAGAGAAAGTAAGCTAATTCACTTCCTTCTATTCTTCTGCTGGCTTAGACCAGACTGTTTATGTGAACTGGGGGGGGGGGGGGGTGCCTCCATGTGTCAAGTCTAATCTGGCAAAGGAGGAGGAAGTGACCTCATGTGTAGGACTTTACCTCCTCCTCCTCCTCCTCTTGCTGTATGATCTCTGCAGGGGAGAAGGAGAGCCAGCTCCAGGAGTACTATGAAGGGGGAGGAGTGGTAGAGAACTGTGAATGTGCCATTGGGGAAGCTAGAGCTTGAAGAAGGAAATAGGAAGAAATTTTGGGCCTTGGGATGGGGAAATAGCGCAGAATTATACAAAATTTTCAAAACAATTGGGGTAGAACTCATAAAAACTTAAGAGTTGCCATATGGTACAGACCGAAAGTCCATCAAGCCCAGCATCCTATTTGCAACAATGGCCAACCCAGGTCACAAGTACCTGGCAAAGACTGAAAGGAGAAAAATAGATTTTATGTTGCTTATCCTAGGAACAAGCAGTGGATTTACCCAAGCAATTTCAATAGTAGCATATGGACTTTTGTTTTAGGAAATTATCCAAACCTTTTTTTAATTTTAAACCCTACTAAACTAACTTCTTTCACCATATTTTCCAACAACAAATTCAAGAGTTTAAATACACGTTGTATAACTACAAAAAGATGGTATATAAGTCCCAATCCCTTTCCCTTTTTTAAACAATGACCATTCCTACCTAAATTAAATCCAGATATTCAGGACTGGGCTATATCTGAGTCCTAACAGTGAATATCCATGTCTGGCAATGCCAAGAAGCTATCCAAATGCAGCGGTTATTCAATGCCATACCTGCATGATAACCATGCAAAGTTAGCAATAATGTTTAGGCCAGGGTGCCCAAAACGTCGATCACAATCTACTGGTCAATCGCAAAGGCAACGCCGGTAGCTCGCAGAGCCAATGTTCTCCCTAGCATTCCCCCGGTCACTGTCTCACCTTTAAAGTAGTGTAATTATGGCAGCCTGCAGAGCGAACGTAGCAGATTGCCGTCAGCCTCTGTAGCACGTTCCCTCTGCTTCTGTCCCGCCCCCAACGTCAGAGGAGGTGCAGGACCACGGCAGAGGGAACATGCTACAGAAGCTGATGGCATCATGCAACATTCGCTCTGCAGGCTGCCGTAATGAACTTTCAACTGTGGTAGGCCCAGAGGGAAGAACGGATGGGAGGGATCCAGTCTAAGGGAAGCAGCTCCATGATCCAGTCTGAGGGAAGCAGTGGAGATAAGGTCCCACACGTCGGGGTAAAATTGGGCCCGTTGCAAGGGCCCAGGTAGGAGGGAGATTGCCTTAGAGACGCTGTATCGGGGAGGGAGGGAAAGAAGAGACAAAAGGATCTTGAGGAGGGGCAGGAAAGCAGCCTTGAACAAAAAGGGAGTGGGAAGACAAAGCAGATAAGGCAGATCCTGGACTACTAGAGGGCTTAGAGAGGTTGAAACACTCTGAACCAAGGAGAGAGAGATGCCAGGCCCTGGGGAGGGGGAAGACAAAGGGAGTGAGAGACACAAAGACCTGGACCCAAGGTGGGAGGACTCAAAATGTTAGCAGAAGGAAGATAGAGAGGGAGAAACCTGAAACAAAGGGGAGGCAGAAGAGAGGGGGCAGATGTTGGACTATGGGACAGAAGAGACAGAAGGGGAGAGACCCTGAGGAAGAACAAAGAGTTGCAAAATCAGAACAGAGGAGGGAGACATGTTGCCAATAGGGGTGGAGGAAAGAGAAAGAAAAGCTGGAAGGACAGAGAGAGATGTTGGTTGGGGAATGGAGCGAGGTCTGGAGGACAGAAGAGGTGCACTCGATATATATATAAATAAATATGGGGGTCTTTTACTAAGGCGCGTTAGCTGATTTAGCGTGCACTAAATGCTAACGCGTCCATAGAATACAATGGGCGCACGCTAAATCGGCTAGCGCACCACAGTATAAGAGGGGGTATATGTTTAGTATTTTTATTGTTGGTAGATCATTTTGACTTGGTCATTTTAAAAGTAGCTCGCAAGCCAAAAAAGTGTGGGCACCCCTGGTTTAGGCAGTCCTACTTGTCTGAATATCAATGTAGGCAGTAGCAAAGAATATCAACAGTGCCCATATTCTGTAACTTCTGGCTATGCCGAGTCTGCCTTGTCTGTTATTAACTAGCATTAACTAGTAGTCAGAGTGGATATTCAGCAACATTGTCCAGTTAAGTGCCACTGAATATCTGCTCCTGACATCTCCTACCTGGTAAACTTACTTTGAATATTAACCCCAAGGAAAATAGATTTTGACTTTAATCCAGAGATCATTAGAGCACAACTCTCCACATAAATATGTGTGGTCTTCATGATAAGGCATATGGGGACAGATTTAAAGATTTCAATCTGTATACTTTGAAGGAAAGGCAGGAGAGGGAAGATATGACAGAGACGTTTAAATACCTACGTAATATAAATGTGCTTGAGTCGAGTCTATTTCATTTGAAAGGAAACTCTGCAATGAGAGGGCATAGGGTGAAGTTAAGAGGTGATAGGCTTTGGAGTAATCTGAGGAAATACTGTACTTTTTTACGGAAGGGGTGGTAGAGGCGTGGAACAGTCTCCCGGAAGAGGTGGTTGAAACAGAGACTGTGTCTGAATTCAAGAGGGCCTGGGAGAGGCACGTGGATCTCTCAAAGAGAGAAAGAGATAATAGTTACTGTGGATGGGCAGACTAGATGGGCCATTTGGCCTTTATCTGCCATCCAGTTTTTATGTTTCTTTGTCTTCTATTGGCGGGTGATGCCACTTCCGGTTTGATCCTACAAAGGGCAGTCATCAACTGATTTTTTTTTCTGTCTGCAGATTTGGAGAGCGGATAAAGCAAAGGGCAGATACTACCTGAGATTACCATTATTGTTTTTCAATTAAATTTCAGTAAGAACCAGTTTTTGTGAAGTGTGTATGAAAATGGATTGTTATTGGTTTTTATGTAATTTCACAGACCCCTTTTCTATTCAGAAGTTTGACTTTTTGACATACGGGTTTTCTGAGGCAGCCAGCCGCAAAATGCTTCAGGACCCAGAGCAGTAAAGATGCAAGCGTTTCAATTTGTGAAAGTTTTCAGATAAGTGCTTTCAAATTTAAAAAAATTGAGAGGCATATAATAAGTGTGCAATGATTGAGAGCGTCATCTCAGGCATTTAACTCTCAGGCTTGTCCCATTGTTTTGGTCTGACACAAGAAAATCTCTGAGTACAATGTTGAAATTCCATTGCAGTTGTTCAAAGTTTTGTATGCAAGCGATTAGTTGGCCACTCTGGTTTTTTGTTTTAGTAAGTACTATTTACAAGCTACAGGCCTGGTAGGGTCCTAAGAGCTGAATGAACACAGCAGGTATCTATTTCTTCACTATCTAGAATTCATTATGGTACGACTCACTAAAGCATGCTGTTTTCAGCTGCTGGCCCAACTGAATGGAATAAGCTGTCTGCCACTCTTAGACTTACATCCAACAATGCTGAGTTAAAGAATCAACTTAAAACTGTAGGCTTAAAATGGGGTATAATTAGTTTTACTCCTTGAGATCTTGCCAGGTATCTGTGACCTGGGTTGGCTGCTTTTGGATACAAGATGGCTTGATTCCCATACCCAACTCTTCCTCGCCATGACCCTTCCACCTCGCCCCCTAATTCCAAGGCCTGAAACTAATTATACTTTCCACCTTGAATCTCATGTACTGACATAATGTATCTTTATTGCAACCCACCTGCACCCCATGTACTGACAAAACGTATCTTTATTGTAACCCATGTACTGACTAAATGTATCTTTATGGTAACCCACCTGTATCCCATACACTGACAAAATGCACCTTGTTAGTAAACCACTTGTATTGTAACCCACTTGCATCCAATGTACTGACAAAATATATCTTTACTGTAACCCACTTGCATCCCATGTACTGACTAAACGTATCTTTATTGTAAACCGTTTCTATCCCATGTACTGTCAAATGTATCTTTATTGTAAACCGCTTCGAACTTCACGGTATAGCGGTATATAAGAAATAAATTATTATTAATATTATTATTATTGATGGACCTTCGGTCTGTCCCACTACAGCAACTCTTATGCTCTTATGTGCTTATGTTCTCTAGGGAGCCACCCACAGGCACCTGGCTCCCTAGAGCAGACCAGTGCTATGAAGAACATGAATATGTAATGGAATTCTACTTAGCACGCCGAGTTATTATTTATTTAGTTACATTTCTATGGGATTGAATTCTTAACTCCCATGTAATACTGATAAGCAATTAGACCAGGCCAGGTGTTAAAATAAGAAGCAGTAGAATGAGAATGTGACACTTATGCACTGAACAAACAAGGACGCTTAGGAAATATACTCATTGCCAAAAAGCCTCAGCCAAATGACTCTGGAGGAGCAACTGGCTCATGCCTTAGGAAGTGATGCCACAGTGAAGCCAAAGGAGTGTGGAAGAGGAGTTGCCCAAGAGGATAAAGCGTCAAGGCGAGTCGGACTCTGCATACTTCACCTTATCCTGGGGAGAGCTTCAAGCTATGCTGTCTGGAACTCTTCAGGAGGAGGTGACTCCAAGTGCCCATGTAGTATGGGAACTGCTTCACCTATGTCTCCAGCAAGCCATCACTGGTCTTGCCAGTCATGCAAGGCTGCTCCAGTGCCTCTGTGGTTGAGAGGACAGGAGCATTTCTGGTTTTTTGGTAAGCGTTTCCAGGTGGTCCCTGGTTTCATTTTAGATTGTAAACAATTTTTCTTGACATGAAAAACCCGCAGAAGTGAGAACAACAACAAATGCCTGCACAAAAGAAACAGAGGCAACATCTGCATAAGCAAATACAACATGATAAAAACATGCGTCAAGTATACACACCCAAAACCCCTCCAACCGCCCCATGTTCCCTCTACCCACAAGCCCTACCCACCAGCTCCCCCCTCCCCCCCAGTGGGAGGGGAATGCCAGAGCAGGAAGTAGAAAGTCGCCTACCAAGTTCCCCCCCAGGGTCTGGACTCTGATGACCCCAGGGCACCTAAACAAAGGATGCATCCCCCTCCAAAAACAGCCCCCCCAAAAAATCCCCAAGTCCCCTCCCCCCTTCCTCAGAGCAGAGAGATGCCGAGATCCAGAACTAGCCAGGAGAGTGCACCATCAAGCCAGGGTATTAAGAAGAAGGCCACGCCCCCTAGGAGACAAGGAACGCAAATAGTGGTCCCAAATCAGCAGCTGGCCCAGGATCTGGTATCCGGCATATCGCTGCCAGAGAATTTATTCCAGATTTTAGGTTTGACCTGGGGATACATTATGGTGGCCGATCCAAAGGGGGAACAGCTGGCTCATTTAGAAGGATATCTGAAGCTGGGTTATCAGCAGCCTGGTATATCGGAGGAAGGAGAAGGTTAAGGAAAGGTACAGAGAGTTAATTAATGCCACTATACAACCCAACTACCTAAGGGACCTGGTCCTGAGTACAACCTGGCACCCAGCTGATCAGACAAATATATAAAGAAATGGGTCTACCAACTATGGGGATTGAATTACCCCTATGTACCTTTACCAGTAATGGCCCTAGTGGATGCCTTCAGAGACATTTGGGTCCGCAACGAGATTTGCAGACATCTGCCCATAGACCAGGGGCCTGTGGAATATACTCGTGACTGTGAAATTGTTAGGCGGTCCACCTTAAGGAGCAAGGATGAGTGGGACTTTGGGAGGGCTTTATTGAAAAATTTGAGTCAGTTGGTCAGTCCCTCGCAAAAGGACCAACACCTATCTATCCGTGAGCTACTGATGGGAGACGGGAGACACCAGTGCTTGCAAGCCCAACCCAAAATGGAACACCGCCTAAGAAAAACTATGAGTCCCACAAACTGTTTAATTTGCTGTTCTTAGTTGCAAGGTGAATTCTATTGAAATAATTGTGCTTTATGTTGTTACTGCATTCATTTCAGTTATTGTTAGAAGTTAGGTGTCCTCGATAAGGGACAATTCTGTGAAAAAATAAATATGGTGGGAGTTCTAACACAGAGGCTCCCAGGGCAGAAGGAGGAGAACATTAAATGATGTTCAGTCTGTTCGGTTTCATAAATAAAAAAAAATAATGCTGAGTGTTGTTTTCTACAAATATTCTTTTTCGAATGTTACTTGTGTTCCAGTGGGAACTGCAACCCCATTGGTAAGGTGTAGCTAGCAGCATGCTGCCACTCTATGTTAAAAGGTTAAAATAACATGGAAAGTAGTGTTTTTCTAAATCAGAGAAACAAAAGTCAGGGTTATATTCAAGTATATTTCTCACGAATTGTAATGCAATTTGTGTGTGTGTGTGTGTCAACCGAGCAGCCCTATGGGGCAAAGACCTAGACCAACTGCTCTCGCCCACTACTTACGGGGAATTTAGGAAACGCCTAAAAACATACCTGTTCCAGAAATACCTAAACAATTGACTCGCTCTCTCCTCTCTCCCCCCCTCCTTCACCCCCCTGAATTTACAGCACTGTGATATATATTCTGTTATCTTCATCTTATCGTAATTTTACGTTGCTATTTATTCCAAACAGGTCCTGTCGGACATTACCTACAAAAATGTACATCTTATATTTTTGCTCAGCAAATTGTATTTCTATACTACTGCCTTCTTAAGGTCGCTGCTCTCTTTATTTCCTCTGAATATTTGCATATTGTATTTCGCTGAATGTCCAGCACTCTTGATTGTAAACCGCCTAGAAGTCGCAAGATTGTGGCGGTATAGAAGAATAAAGTTATTATTATTATTATTATATTGAAAGATTTCAGCCTGCACGTTATATCAGTTGGTAACAATGTCATTCATTTAATTGAGAAGGAGTCTAGGGTGAGGACACCCCCAAATGATTCCCTCTATTTAGGGAATCATTTGTTTTGTGTGCTGGAAGCAGACTATGGCCCAGGGCAGATTTTATTCATGGGGTATATGGTGTATTTTTGGTGCATAAATCTCCCTTGGCTGCTAAGGTGGAGATTTGCTTCACATGAATAGTGCTGTGGACGTCTACATTCTGGTTGGGGGGGGGGGGGGGGGGCAGGGCAGCTCTAATTGCTAGAGAGCAGAGTGTGCAACCGTTGATTTAAAGAAAGAGGTACCGATCTAGGCATGCAGTAGGGAAGGTCCAGCTAAAGGTGGCCCCTACCATTGGGCGGCCCTAGGCATTATGCCGGACTTGCTCATTGGTAGCTACACCCCTGAGAGACTTTAATATTTGTTGCCCAGAACTACAAACATTTTTGAACCCCCTTTAGCTAGAAGTATGCTTTACTATATGTTGTTTTCCTTAAGAAATCCCATGCAGACTGTGTGTTTTGCAGAAAGCCACAATACTATTTTATTTGCTTAGGAAAGAGAGAGCTGTAGGCATAAATATAGGTAGCAAACGTACTGAAATAGCAAAGAGAGGAGCATAAAGAAGGAACAAGCAAACAAGGTTATAGAAATTTTTCCACAGCGCTTCTGTCTATTGTAAGGACCAAATTACACCTGCCTCTTAATTTAGAAGAATGCTTCTGCTGGCATAAATATTCTGCATCACTCTTTGTCTAATGAGCTCTAAAATTACTAGACCCTTCAACAGAATGATGCTTTTGTGATTCACGGTGAGAAGGCGTGTCTATGTTTTTAAATGACTGTAAATTATGTTTACGGGATATTACATTATACCAAAAAATTAGTCAGACAATGACTTCTGAGACAAATGATCTTTTCAGTCAACACATTATGTACCTGACTGTATACTGAATGTTGTAAAGCAGTGGTCTCAAACTCGAACCCTTAGTGGGGCCACATTTTGGATTTGTAGTACTTGGAGGGCCGCAGAAAAAAAATAGTTAATGTCTTATTAAAGAAATGACAACTTTGCATGAGGTAAAACTCTTTATAGTTTATAAATCTTTCCTTTAACAGTTAAAGGAAAGATTTATAAACTATAAAGAGTTTTACTTTATGCAAAATTGTCATTAACTATTTTTTCTGCGGCCCTCCAAGTACCCTATTTTTTCTGCAGCCCTCACATTTAAAGTTTAATATCTTTCCTTCTGACACATTTCAATCACTATATTGAAAATAAAATCATTTTCCCTACCGATAGAAAAGGAAGTATGTTCCAAAGGATTCTTTTTACAGGAGAAAGGCTCATTCTTCCCAAGCAGGATTCAAGTCCTGAAATTTCTTTTTTTTTTTTTTTTTATGTTCAAATCTGTTTTATTATAATTTGAATAATACATTATCCATTAATAACAGGAAAAAAAAAGAGAAATCTACAGTCAAAGTACATAATTTCATCATACATAAATCCTTTTCTAAGCCTACATAATTGGGGGGCAGGGTACTAATACAACAAGAAAAAGTAAAGAAAAGATAAAGGATAGATTCTCAGCTCACCAAGAACAAGGAAAAAGTAAAATAGAGATAAAAGAAAAAAATTTTAAACTCGACCTTCGTGAACCTTATATCAATCCTTACTTATAGGGATACATGCCTCCTCAAAGATCTTAGGGATGAAACAATACAAGAAAAAAATAAATAATATTATTTTTGCTCACGTGCAACTAAAAATTGTTGTAATTGAATGGGATCCCAAAAAACATTCAGAGTCGATCCACCCTGGTGATAACATGCATGAGTGAGATAGATAAAATGTTAATCATGAAACTTTACTTTAAAAATAGGTTAACCAAATTTTGTGGTGACTTAGGATTTTTCCTGAAGTTTCTAGAGCTACTCAATTTCGAAGGAAAGAATTTTTGAAGTTAAAGCTTAGAGTTTTGGCTCTAGAGGCGTCTATTTATTTAAAATTTCCCTGTAAATGCTTAGTTAAGTTACATGATGTTGAAATTTCTTTACAAATCATCTTCTGCTTATTCCCCATGCCTAGCTACAACACAACCAGCTAAATGTATACATTTGCAAATGGAATGATCTATGCTCCCCAAATAAAGAGAGATTAAATTCTAACATGCCTTTCCACTTGCAATTTCTATACAATGGTGCAAGCACAAAAGTAAAAATCTAGTCATTCAAACCATTGCACTCTAAGGTATCTTATAGTTCTTGACTAAATATAAAATGAAGGCAGATAAAAATGAAAGTGGCCTATTTATTCTGTCCCATATAGATTTGTCCTCTTGGTAAAAGTTCATGTAAAATTTACCCCCTCTTCTACAAAGCCGCCGTAACAGCCCTGAAGCCCTTTATATCTCTATGGGCTTTGGGGCTGTTGCCGCATGGCAGCCACTAGCGCTGCTTTGTAGCAGAGGGGTTAGTATATATAAAGGCCCAAATTCTATAAATTATGCCTAATGTTAGGCACCTAAATCGGTGTGCCTAACTGTTCTAGGTATAAAACTATATAACATTAAATCCCACTCTAAAAGGTGATGGGTCCATTAATTTATAACAGGGTGCTCACACTTTTTGGGCTTGCGAGCTACTTTTAAAATGACCAAGTCAAAATGATCTACCAACAATAAAATTTAAAAAAAACACAAAGCACACTGTACGCAGAGAAAATGTTAATTATCATTTATATTCCAGGGTTTTTTCAAAGAGGTTAAGGCAGATGACTCTATGCAATGTTACCTCAATAACAACTATACAAAAATAGACAAATATACTCCCTTTCCTTTTTACTAAACTGCGATAGCAGTTTTTAGTGCAGGGAGCTGCCCTGAATGCCCCGCGCTGCTCTCAACGCTCATAGGCTCCCTGCAATAAAAACCGCTATTGCGGTTTAGTAAAAGGGGGCCACAGTGCAAAATATAGACAGCAGATATAAATTCTCAAAACGGACACATTTTTATCACTAAATTGAAAATAAAATCATTTTCCTACCTTTGTTGTCTGGTGATTTTATGAGTCTCTGTTTGCACTTTCTTCTTCTGACTGTGCATCCAATATTTCTTCCCTTCCTTCAGCCTACTGTATGCTTCCTCTCCTTCAGACCTCTTCCCTCCCCAAACTTTTTCTTCCTCTCTCCATGCCCCCTCCCCTTTCTTTCTTTCTTTCTCTCTGCCCCTTCTTTCTTTCTGTCTGTCTTTCTGTCTCCCTGCCCCCCTTTCATTCTTTCTCTCTCCATGCCCCCTTTCTTTCTTTCAGTCTCCCTGTCCCCCTTTCTTTCTTTCTGTTTCCCTTCTTTCTTTCTTTCTCCCTGCCCTCCCGAAAACCACTGCTGCCGCCATTGAGGAACAGGCCCGCAAACCACCGCTGCCCCAAGTGCTTCCCAACACAGAAGCGTTGACATCAGAGACGTGACATCAGAGAGGAAATTCCAGGCCAGCCAGGCAGCGATTGGCTGGCCTGGAACTTCTTCTCCAATGTAAAAATTGACGTCGGGGAGAGGAAAGCTGGTCGGCCTGGAGCTTCTGCATCCTGTTTACGGCGTTGGGATGCAGATAGAACACGAAGGCAATGTGAGTCTATCACGGAGCCCGGGATGGGCTCCGCGATTGACTCGCATTGCTTTCGCAATCTACTGGTTGATCGCGATCGACCTTTTGGGCACCCCTGATTTATAATATCAAACGCAATGTATCATTTCATTATATAAATCACTCATATGAATTCGGGGGAAAAAACGCCTCGAAAACTGGAGCCATAGGCACAGTAGATTCTCCATAGTTGTTCACAGTAGTTGTGGGTGATCCCAAATGTTGTCATAGTAGAGATAAGGATGAACAATATAACATAAGAAAAAAATCAACAAAAAAAGAAATTAAAAAGATAAAAATAAAAATAGGTACAATATAATGGGGGGGGGAGGGGTTCCCCAATGATAGTATTGAGGAGCATATTTGTTCTAGTATGCTAAAACAGTGTGCTTTTGGAGAATCTACTGTGCCTATGGCTCCAGTTTCCGAGGCGTTTTTCCCCCCGAATTCATATGAGTGATTTATATAAATGAAATGATACATTGCGTTCGATATAATAAATTAAGGGATCCCTTTTAGAGTGGGATTTAATATTATATAGTCTTATACCATTTGGACCACTTGGTCAGTTAATTTTTTTGAATGCTTTAACTGATCTAGATGCCTAATTCCCTCCCACACACACAATCTTTTACTAAGCTTACGGTAGAGGTTTCTACGGCAGCCCAGAGTGCTAAATGTTCCATTGGAGCATTTAGCAGTTTGGACCATGGTAGAAACCTCTACCGCAGCTTAGTATGGGGGAGGGGTTATTTTTTTTAATTGGCTTAATCGGTGCTGATAATTGAAAGCACCATTAAAAAAAATGTAAAAAATATTTAAAAATAATTAGCAGGTAGATTGATTATATATTATAGGCAAAAATAAGAAAGAGGATTGATTATAGTTTAAGAGGGCTATATTGAGAACCAACTCAGGAAAACGCTAACTGTATTGTAACACCTTTACAAAAGCACAAGTATTGATTAAGGTTTAATAATGTATTGATTAGGGTTTAATAATGTCTATATTGAAACCATGCCAGGAAACACAAACTCTGTATTGTAACACCATTACAAAGCTCATATAAACCGCTCCAAATTGACTTCCCCAGTCATTAGCCGCAGTATAGAAGCTTTCAATAAGCTTTAAATTGCAGCTCCATTTCTGTCTCGGAAGCTAAACAAATTCACATCCTAGTCTGCAACTCAGTATGAGACCATGATACAAAAGGAATCAAGTGTTTTGTAGGTAGGATTAATTAGGGAAGAGGGGCAGTTTAAAAGGAATAAAGTTTCAATGAGTCGCCACTACACCTAAAAATTTAATCCAGTAACTAAATCTTTGACTTGGATTCACAATATTTGTTTGACAAAATGGGAGTCTGAAACCACTGCAGTTTTGTTACAGCGGAATAATAGAATTCAACGGCACAGACAAAACTAGTTCTTGTGGTAATATTTCAGTCTGATTTGTGATGCTGCCAGTAAGATGAATCATGAGCTACATATATTAGTTATAGTGCTGGTGGGCCTGGGGAATTACTATTTTTCAGAGCCTGTTGCTTGAAAGAGAAAGCTGGGAGCATTTTTAGTCCAAGTCCTGTTCACGTCAGATTACAGCAGACACTGGCATTACTAGATGTTAAGAGACCCTTAGAGTTGTCTTGTCAAAGCCATAGAGCCCCCAAGAGTGAGGGAAAAATAGGAAATAAAGAGGCTTTTTTTAAAAAATTAAAATTCACTAGAATATGGGTTCAATGCATGATAATGTGGGATTTTACTGTGTGCTACGCCCAGATTTAACACTGCACTTTGTTTTTAAATATATTTCATTAACTGATGCCCCGGCGTTGCACGGGTATTTAATTATAGCAATAACACTGTAAATGGATTCAAATAAAGATACTTTATAGTGGTGAATGAAATTATTTTTTTACAGCTTAATAAAAAGTACAATATTCAAATTATAATGTGAAATATTTGACAAAATGAATACAATACAACTAACGCAAAACGTGATTATAAACAACAATTTTAGATTCACCTCCTGGAGCAAGAACATATAAATTCTTGGGTGAACCCACCCTTGAGCAAGCAACATAGAGTTGTGGGCCACGAGACCCCCAGAACATATCACCCCAGGTAGTGAGGGATCTGCATACCAAGTTTCGTTCAAATCGGTCAAGCCGTTTTTGAATTACTGTGAGAATGGCAGCTTTTTACATTTTTTCCATTGACATGAATGGGTGAAATCTGATTTTCTGTTTGTAGCTCCGCCCACGTGTGCAGGTGGGCCGTGAGACCCCCAGAACATATCACCCCAGGTAGTGAGGGATCTGCATACCAAGTTTCGGTCAAATCGGTCAAGCCGTTTTTGAATTACTGTGAGAATGGCAGCTTTTTACATTTTTTCCATTGACATGAATGGGTGAAATCTGATTTTCTGTTTGTAGCTCCGCCCACGTGTGCAGGTGGGCCGTGAGACCCCCAGAACATATCACCCCAGGTAGTGAGGGATCTGCATACCAAGTTTCGGTCAAATCAGTCAAGCCCTTTTTGAATTACAGTGAGAATGGCAGCTTTTTACATTTTTTCCATTGACATGAATGGGTGAAATCTGATTTTCTGTTTGTAGCTCTGCCCACGTGTGCAGGTGGGCCGCGAGACCCCCAGAACATATCACCCCAGGTAGTGAGGGACCTGCATACCAAGTTTTGTTCAAATCGGTCAAGCCGTTTTTGCGTGATCGCGGCACATACACACATACATACCTCCGATTTTATATATATAGAAGATTGCACTTCATGTGCTAATGTTGTTATTAGCACACAGTACCTGCATAGTCAATGTAGGTAGTTAATTACAGATAAAAGTTATTTTATACTGTGTGCAGTTCTGGTCGGTGGATCTCAAAAAAAGATATAGTGGAATTAGAAAAGGTACAGAGAAGGGCGACGAAAATGATAAAAGGTTTGGGACGACTTCCCTATGAGGAAAGGCTAAAGTGACTAGGGCTCTTCAGCTTGGAAAAGAGACGACTCAGGGGTGATATGATAAGTCTATAAAATACTGAGTGGGGTGGAAAGGGTAGATGTGAATTGCTTGTTCATGCTTTCCAAAAATACTAGGACTAGGGAGGCATGCGATGAAGCTACTAAGTAGTAGGTTTTAAACAAACTACAGAAAATAAGCTTGATAGTAAGGCAGAGTTGATAAGTCCGGTGAGAGATGAAACAGCCTGCGTGGGAATTTTCTCATATAGGTAAGAAGGAAATGGGTCCAGGGCACATTTGCAGGATCTTAATATGTGGCACAGTTTAGAGACCTGGGCTTCGGCTACATGCTCAAAGACTGTCCAGAATCAGTCTACTGGGATAGGGTTAGTGTCACTGGGTACCAGAGAATTGTAAGTGACTGCTGATAGAAAAGAGCTTCTTATAGTAGCAACTTTTTCATTGAAGAATTTTGCTAGGTTGTCCGCTTCTGGAGAGGAGGGAAGAATAGAGGAGTCATTTTAGAGGTTAAGGAGCGCCAGATGTTAAACAATGTACTGCTCTGGTTATTGGATCTGGTGATTTTATCACCGTAAAAATTCTTCCATGCTTTTTAAAGTACTGTATTATAGAACTTAATACTGTCCCTCCAAGACTGTCTATCTGCGGGGGGGGTTAGATTTTTTTCAATTTACGCTCCAGTACTCGGCATTTCTGCTTCAGTTCTCTGTGGTACGGAAGAAACCAGGGGGCCTTATGGGAGTAGGAGACCGTTTTAAGGACATATGAATTTGCCGCTGCTGGGTCAGACCAGTGGTCCATCGCGCCCAGCAGTCCGCTCATGCAGTGGCCCCCAGGTCAAAGACCAGTGCCCTAACCAAGACC
The DNA here is from genome assembly GCF_902459505.1 of Geotrypetes seraphini. Lineage (NCBI taxonomy): Eukaryota > Metazoa > Chordata > Amphibia > Gymnophiona > Dermophiidae > Geotrypetes > Geotrypetes seraphini. Next base: position 180,014,636 of record NC_047084.1, on the reverse strand, counting down.
AGCCCTACTTGGGTTCGTTCTGGTTCAGCAGGAACATGTCCAGCCTTGTCTTAAATCCCTGGAGGGTATTTTCCCCTATAACAGATTCCGGAAGAGCATTCCAGTTCTCTACCACTCTCTGGGTGAAGAAGAACTTCCTTTGTACAGAATCTATCCCCTTTTAATTTTAGAGAGTGCCCTCTCGTTCTCTCTACCTTGGAGAGGGTGAACAACTTGTCTTTATCTACTAAGTCTATTCCCTTCATTATCTTGAATGTTTTGATCATGTCCTCTCTCAATCTCCTCTGTTCGAGGGAGAAAAGATCCAGTTTCTCTAATCTTTCACTGTACGGCAACTCCTCCAGCCCCTTAACCATCTTAGTCACTCTTCTCTGGACCCTTTCGAGTAGTACCGTGTCCTTCTTCATGTACGGCAACCAGTGCTTGGCATAGTACTCCAGGTGAGGGCGCACCCTGGCCTGGTACAGCAGCATGATAATCTTCTCCGATTTCTTCATGATCCCCTTCTTAATCATTCCTAGCATTCTGTTCGCCCTTTTCGCGAGAGAGCAGTAGGTAGTCTCAGAGAGGTTTACCCAGTTGTGCCAGTTGGTTTCTGGGGCATCAGGTTTAGGACAGAAGGAAAACTGGTTGAGAAATTGGGTCCAGAATTTTTCACTCGCAATTTTTTTGCAGAAGGTAATAGATTTTGTGGCACGGGATTGAACCACAAGGTGAGTCACATTATTATGACCACCACCTATCTCTGACATTAGGGACACACAGCCGATGAATGAATGCACATGTCCCATGAGTCTTCATGGGTATATAAGGTGGGATGGTCAGCAAGTTGCCAATATAGTAACCATGGCTGTCATGGGGAAAAAGCATTTATCAGATATTGAAAAAGGCATGATCATTGGCTACCGGGCTAAGGATGGCAGAATTTAAAAAATGGCGGAGTTTGTGAACTGTTCACAGACTGCTGTGGTTAAGTGTACCATGAGTGGACAAATGGAACCTTTTCAATGGCCCGACATGGTTTCTGTGGGGTAGCACGAGCCATCAATGTGTGAACATTGGCTGCACAGGTTGGTACAGGCCGATCAGCACACTACCATAGAGCAACTCACCATCCAAATGAACCAGGGGGCTTTCAGATGTGTGTCCAAAATGACTGTGAAGTGATCCTTATTGCGAATGGGGCTCAGGAGCAGATGGCTGGTGATTGCACCCATTCTCACGAGGGTTCATAGTAAAAAAACAACTACAATTTGCACAGAAGTACCAACAATGGACTTGCATTGAATGGCAGAGGGTTGCCTTCTCTGAGTCATGTTTTGAGCTCCTTTGAACGGATGGATATTGGCGTGTTAGCAAGAACAAACACCCAGAAACTATTGTTCAACATACACAAGCTGGTGGCTGCATCGTTGTGGTCTGGGGAATGTTTTCATATATGGTCTGGGTCCCTTGATACCTCTGGAAGTCAGCTCAGCCGATATGGGTTTCACTCCATCCTTGCTGATCAAGTACACCTGTACATGTTGATGGTCTTCCCTATGGCCAATAGGATCTTTGAACAGGACAATGCAATATGTCACACCACCAGAATTATTCACAAGTGGTTCGCAGAGCATGATCAAGACTTCCAGCTACTTCCCTGGCCTTCGAATTCCCCAGGCCTTAACCCAATCGATCATATTTGGGACCACCTTGATCAGCATGATTGACAACTGGATCCACCACCACGCACCCATCAGCAACTGTTGGACGCACTATAGTCTGCATAGCTCCAGATACCTCTAGCAACAACCCAGCATCTTATTGAATCACTCCCACAGCGTCTGGCTACTGTCCATGCTACCAGAGGCAGTTATTCTGGATATTAGCAGGTGGTCATAATAGTGCGACTCAACAGTGTATGTATCTATGCTCATGTCCTACCTAGGCATCCTGTTATAATTACCCTTTTGGAGGTTTTCAGTTATAACATTACATATATGAATATGATAGGTATAAATTTTCTCCATGCCAGTAGAAACAAGTGTATAAAACAAAAGGATGTGACTACTTCTGCTTTTAGAATGATCCCAGGCAATTTATGGGCTGATATTTTCATCTGCTGTTCACGACACACAGATTTACTGGATTAATTTGCACAGTCTACACACACATAAGAACATAAGAATAGCCTTACTGGGTCAGACCAATGGTCCATCAAGCCCAGTAGCTCGTTCTCACAGTGGCCAATTCAGGTCCCTAGTACCTGGCCAAAACCCAAGGAGTAGCAATATTCTGTGCTACCGATACAGGGCAAGCAGTGGCTTCCCCCATGTCTTTCTCAATAACAGACTATGGACTTTTCCTCCAGGAAATTGTCCAAATCTTTCTTAAAACCAGCTATGCTATCTGCTCTTACCACAACCTCTGGTAATGCGTTCCAGAGCTTAACTATTCTCTGAGTGAAAAAAAATTTCCTCCTATTTCCTCCTATTTTTAGCTCCTGTGAATTCTAATTGAAGCGAAGGGCTTAAGTGTGATTTGGGGTACTTTATGACAAAACCTTTTTGATAAGTCCACCGCTGCAATAGTTGTGTGCATGGATTAGTGAGCCCTTTCCTGAGGTGAGCTCTTGCCTAACCAATTGCCCATAAAGGGAAATACATTTTCTTCCAGTTTGCATATGCAGTGGCAGACTGAAAATAATCTTTGCTCCTAACCATCTATCAAAAGTGATTAAGCTAGATAGAAGCAAGGTGAGAGTGGTCCCTCAGTCACTATTCCATTGTCAACCCTTGGGTGAATGGCTGCCATATTTGGTAAAACACAGATTGAGCCAATGGTAGGCCAAAAGGTACTGGTAGTGTTTACGGTTATTTGGTATTTGCTGTTCCGCCTTCTGCAGCCTGCATCAAAGTGGTGTACAATCTAAAATCATAAAAAGTGACAGTTCCCTATCTAAGGTGGCAAGAGAGGAGCCCATGTGACAAGCAAAACTCCAAAGCAAAACAAAACAACACAAACTTTAAAGAGTGATCCACAGAAAAAACAAAGGCAGTGAATGTCATTCTGGCTAATCTAGAAGTTAAAACAAAAACCAAACTGCAGACTCCTATAATAAACATTGCCTGCATCTGGTACATAGGAGTCTGCAGTTTGGTTTTTGTTTTTGCTTTGGCTGGTGATACTGCAGTTTTCGTTGGATTCCTTTGTGTTGATCTAGAAGTTACTCATAAAACTGATGCTACTCCCTTAGTCAGTTGCACCTGCTTTGAGTGTACAAAGCGGGGCATTAACTTAGTGCAAGAGCGAGGATACTTTTGCATATCACTGGTTTTATCCCTTTACCTTCCCCTGTCTTCCCTCTCTCCACCCACAAAAATTCTTAAGATTTCTTTTATTTTAAGCCTATTTCTTTCCTATTGAAATTATTATAATTCCTTTCTTATTTTCTATTTATGTTTTAATGCTGTAAACCGCTTTGACCTGCCAGTTAGAAAAAGCAGTATATCAAGAATAAAAAATAAATTAAAATAAATAAAAGTTGTTCTAGAGGCCACTTTGTAACATGAGGCTACATTTTCCACACCTGTAGGGGCTGATCATCCTGATTAAAGGTATGCAAAAGGACGGGGACAATGGATAACCCAAGGAAATCCATAGAAATCCAAAGGGATGGGGACAAAAAAGTCTTTACTATCATGAGGACAGGATGGCACGGATCAAAAGTGAATGGGGATGTGAGGGGATGGATTGGAAATAAATGGGAACGGGGATCAGATTACCTTGACTTGGAAATTTGATACCAACACCTCAGTTTAAAAAAACAATTGAAAGAGGAGCTCACCTTGCTGAAATTGATGTACTTGTTCAGTAATTTTGTCAATGAGGGAGACCACTGATAAACCGGTGAAAAATATTCACCGATTTGTTTCAGTCATTTTGGCAGAGTATAAGCTCCACCAAGCTAGTCTTATCTATGTGACTGATAATGCAGCTAATCTGAAATAAATACATGAAAGCAGCATTTCGAGATGAGGACTAGATAGGCTGTGCAGGTCATCACCTCAATCTCGTCCTCTCCCATAGACTCCAGCGATCAAAAGCTGAAGTTCATTCTCAGCAATATCACTTACAAAATTGTTAAAAAGAAGAGTGGAGCAGTGCCCTAAACAGACCATAGACACTGACAGCTGTAGTCGAGGTGCAGCACATTGTCGAATACATCCAAAACATGAAGACTCTTCGGGCTCCTTTTACTAAGGTGCGCTAGCGATTATAGCGCACGCAGGAAATTACCGCGTGCTATATCGTGCGCTACAGGGCTAGGAGTAATGTCAGCTCAATGCTGGCGTTAAGGTCTAGCGTGCACAGCAATGCAGCACACACTATTCCACGTGTTAAAGCCCTAATGCAGCTTAGTAAAAGGAGCCCTTAGACAGATTTCTGTCTGTTTTTTTTGTTTTTTGTTTTACTCATTCAAGAGCCAGAAACAGCTTCTGTGATGGAAGTGGATACATAAATAATCGAGCTTGAACAAGGAATTCTGTTCGTCTCTTATTACCTACTGGCAACACAGATCCCATGTGTGGCTGAAACAGACAGATGTTGCCTGCTGCCTGCTTGGAACTCCTGTCACCAGCATCTCATCAAAACGTTCTTTTCAGTTTCAGGATGAACAATCAAGGAATATAAAATGGCTCTCTAGATGGTTTATTAATTTGACATATTTTGAAGTGGTTGTTTTCTCACAGTCCACGTTAATAAATACTGTTTTTCTTGCATATTTAACAACAAAAGGGCTATTTTGTGTTAAATTTTAAGAAGCTATAGAAAGTATTTGGGGCTGGCTTCTCTAAATCAGTATCTGTCAAACTTTTTTTTAGCTCTGACACACTAAACGGAGCAAATGTTTTTTGTGGCACATTATAATTGAAATTATAAAATTCCAAAACCAACAAAGAATTAAAATTAAGAGTTATTTATTTAAAGTTATTTAGAGCTATGTATGGGTAATGTAAGAATAGAATAGTTAATGCGATGGATGGGCTTGTTTTTGAGTGCAAAATAATTCAAAACGCGGCTCAATAGTCAACAAGCAAACACACATTTCATCATCATCTGCAGTCTCTCTCTTTTTTAAATTTAATTCCTGTCAGAGCTAAAATCCAAGTTCACAATAAGAAGATCCAAGCGGTAACAAAGCCTTGATCGCTTTGTTGCTCCAAGTTAGGATAACTATTGAATAAAACATAAAAATAAAACTTAAATTACTTGCCATTAGTTTTCAAGGAGCAATCATGTCATTGTATGATGCATGTCTGGGAGATTGTATCCTTACGCACACAGACGCTCATAACATTGACAGACTTGTGTACATGACATATATTTCATCTATTCTAGTGTATACTTATGAAGGTCATTTTTTTTTAGATAAAGTAAAATTCTGGAATCTCTCATGGCCCACCCGAAATCTCTTTGGGGCACACCACTGTGCCGTGGCACACAGTTTGAGAGACACTGCTCTAAATGGTGCCGTTATTGGAAGCCACCTTAAAAGGGACACCGATCCCATGTCAGTCACACAACAGTGCTGTTTGGAGAATTGCAGCTACGTGAAAGGTAGGCACTGAAAATGTACTTTTATTTTTTGATTAGCAAGGTGTGCTTTTATACAACCTGAAATCAAGATATATTTCATTCCTCTTGAAGAAGTGATTCAAAACTCGGCCCGAGTCAAGGAATGTTCATTTTACAATTGGAAAGCATTTGAATGAAAGAACTTTGAGCATTTATAGAAACAGTCTTTGAAAAAGATATTTATGGATAGTGCATATGTTTATCACCTGTTAGTGAGTTTATTTGCAATGTCGTTTTTTGTTTTTTTTTTTTCACATATACTTTTATGTTTTGGGGGGGGAGAAGTTATTTGGAACACTATAATGGACTTTGAATTGAGGGACCATCACAACCTGGATTGAACTTCAAATACCCTACAGCTTTCAGATAGTAATAGTCATCTTTACACTGTTTATATATCAGTTGGGGAGGAAAGTGCTGCAGTGATGGTTTCCCTTTTTCATTGGTCAAGTTCCAAATGGTGTCAGGTCAAAAGCAGACAATTGAGCGCAGCGCGGAGGCGCACGCCGCAGAAAATTACTGTTTTTAGGGCTCCGGCAGGGGGTGTGTGGGGGGGAACCCCCCCCCCACTTTACTTAATAGAGATCGCGCCGCATTGTGGGGGCGTTGTGGGGGGTTTGGGGGTTGTAACCCCCACATGTTACTGAAAACTTCACTTTTTCCCTGTTTTTAGGGAAAAAGTTAAGTTTACAGTAAAATGTGGAGGGTTACAACCCCCCAAACTCCCCACAACGCCGGCGCGATCTCTATTAAGTAAACTGGGGGGGCTCCCCAACAAAACCCCCTGTCGGACCCCTAAAAACTGTAATTTTCTTCGGCACGCGCCTCCGTCTTGCGCTCAGTTGTCGGCACGCACCTTTGTCTTTCGCGGGGTTGTCTATGAACCGTTCCAAATGACTGGTGAGTAGGAGCACTGAGCGCACTTTATAGCTTATAATTTATTATTCATGGATATTGTTATTATTTTTGTTTCGTAAGAATGAATTTACAAGCACTAATAATAGGGAATTTGAATGAATAATAAATATTTTATATCTCGTAAAAAATTTTGTATATTGTGGTAAGGCTGCCAGCCATATTCTCTCCTTTTCATCCTAGGCTATTTAGAAATGTGATTTCTGTTTTCAGGCAGAGGAAACTCAGAAGTTATTTTCAAGAGTCTTTGTAATGTCACCTATTGTAGTAACAGAAGGTAGAGATAAACTAACACGGACCCTCTAGTCTGCCCAGCAAAGTGGCTAGATTTATTCCTGCTACACTGTGCAGAATATGCAATTCTCGTGTTGACTACTCCCTCCAAGGTGTCTACGGAGAGGGTGGTGGATGCCTGGAATGTCCTTCCTGTGGAGGTGGTGGAGGCAAAAACAGTAGCAGAGTTCAAAAATGTGTGGGATAAACACAAGGGAACCCTAAACAAAAAGAGGATAGCATCGACAGAAAACTCTACAGATCAAAAATTGTATCTTCATTTATGATGTGCAGGATCAGTGCTTAAATAGAGGCCCAGCAGCAGGAAAGGAAGATGATGCCGGATGGACTTCTACTGTCTGTGTCCCGTATATGGCAAGATGGATCGGGGGAAGGGGGGGCTCAAATTAGCTGTGACAGCAACTCCAGCCGTGGGGCGGTGTAGTCGATGCCGGACAGACTTCTATGGTTTCCATCCCATATAAGGCAAAAAGGATCAAGAGCAATTATAAGTATTATATGCCACATTCAAATCGTCCAAGTACAGGTCATACCTATCTTGGTGTGGGGGAGGGGAAAACTTCTTAAACTGAAACTTAGCAAATAAAATGAATAATTACTGATTTATTGCCTTGAGAATGACTGTGACTGTTAGGCAGAATGGATGGATCACATAGGTCCTTATTTGCTGTCATTTACTATGTTACTCTGTTGCAAATCTTTGTTCCATCCACAAAAAAAAGAATTTTTTCCTCCTAGCCCTTCAGCCATACAAAATTTGAACAAAATCTGTCCCAGGACCCAGTCTCTGAAGCATACCATTACTCACCTTTCCTTCTTCAGAGTGAATTCCATTTAGAAACATAGAAACATAGAAAAAGACGGCAGAAAAGGGCTATAGCCCACCAAGTCTGCCCATTCCAAATACCCGCCCCCCTTAATTTACTCCCTTAGGGATCCCATGTGAATATCCCATTTTCTCTTAAAATCTGACATGATGTTGGCCTCAATCACCTGCAGTGGGAGTTTGTTCCAATGATCCACTACTCTTTCAGTGAAGAAGTATTTTCTGTAGTCGCCATTACTTTCTGGTATTACCTGATTACAAAAAGGAAGAACCAACAAGGTCTGCAGTCAGGAAAATGAAGACGAACCAAAACAACAAAAAACTGCAGACGAGCGTACAATGATGCAGGCAAAGTTTATTATAACAATAGGTAAAACGTGGTTAAAAACATCACCTAAAAACAAACAAATGGACCCGACACGGTCCGTGTTTTGAAAAACACCTTCATCAGGGGTCCTAATAAGTCAAATAAAACGTACAAGATAAAATTGTATCAATACATGTATGTATGAATAACCTAATTACTGCACTCACAAAAGAAACATATCTAGTCTGCCTATATATGCCATCTAATATCCCCTCCTCTCCCTTAGAGATCCCATGTATTTGTTCCACCACCTCCACAGGGAGGTCATTCCACGCATTCACCAACCTTTTGGTGAAAAAGTATTTTCTAAACTAACTTCTGAGTCTATTCCCTCTTACCTTCGTCCTATGGCCCCTCATTTATGCCACTATTATGGGACTAATGAGGAGTTCAGCCAGTCTGAGTCTGTAGACCCAGCTGGCATTCTGAAGACTCAGTGGTTAATTACTAGCAAGTTTGTTCAAAACCAAAAAGAATTTGCACTTGTTGAACAATTACATATCTGTTATATGATAGTGTTGAGAATTAATTCATCCTCAAATTTTCAAGTTATTGTTTTACATAGGTATGTAAACGTCGCTATCATATCTCCTCTCTCCCACCTTTCCTCCAAAGTATACATATTGAGATCTTTAAGGGCTCCTTTTACTAAGCCGCATTAGGGTTTTAACGTGTGGAATAGCGCGTGCTACATTGTCGCGCGCGCTAGACCTTAACGCCAGCATTGAGCTGGCGTTAGTTCTAGAAGCGTAGCGTGCGGTAATTTCCTGCATGCGCTAAAAACACTAGTGCACCTTAGTAAAAGGAGCCCTAAGTCTGTCCCCGTACACTTTTTATGATTAAGCCCACTGATAATTTTAGTAGCCGTCCTCTGGACCAACTCCATCCTCCATCTTTTTGAAGGTGTGGTCTCCAGAATTGTACACAATATTCTAAACACACACGCACACCCCTTTTACAAAACTGCAAACGCGGTTTTTAGGCCAGTTCCTATGAGTGTCAGAAGCAGCGCAGAACATTCAACACGCCAGCCTACACTAAAAACCGCTTCTGTGAGTTTGTAAAAGCGGGGGGAGGAAATGAGGTCTCAACAGTGTCTTATAAAGGGGCATCATTACTTCCTTTTCACTACTGACCATTCCACTCTCTATGCACCCTAACATACTCGTAGCTTTCGTCGCTGCCTTCTCTACCTGTGGCCACCTTAAAATTATCACATATTATCACACCCAAACCATGCTCCTCTTTTGTGCCACCCCCTAAACTGTACCGTTCTCTCCAAGGAGAATGCAAAACTAAAATATTGTCTACAGAAGGGATGGATTAACTCTTCACCCATGGAAATTCCCTTTTTAGTAAGGGAAAATACCTTATATGAATTAAATTTATCAATTGGGCTATTTACTGTTCAACTCTGTGCTATCTGCCTTTGTACAATCTCCTTTGTCTGCCTGCAGCAACTACCTATGTACTCAGTTTAAAAGCTGTGCTGCTCTGCATTTCACCAGTTTAATATGATAGTAGTCCCTCAGGCTTGAAATTCATTAAACAGCATATGCTCTGCCGTCATGAGATATTCTAAACACAAATATAGATGAGAGACAATGCATATGAAACCCAATTTCCATATTTTTATGTTTGGGATTATTGTCCAGGAAGTGAGCAGTATTCCGATAAATCAAAGATAAGATTTCATAAAAGAAACCTTGACTTAATACATGCAAATCAGATCAGGATATTTTTAGCTTTCAGCCAGGCAGCTATTTACATTTGTCATCCTTCCATACTATTAGGGGCATTTTCAAAGCATTAAAACATCCAAATATGGCATAAATCAGCACTTGGATGTCCTAATCAGCATGAGCTTCCGGACCCGGCTGGCTGTGCACCCCCTTGGAGCATGCATCCGGGGCAGACCGCTTCCCCCCCCTCCAATTGGTACGCCATTACACCAATCAGGAGCTATGTGTCAAAGCAGCTCCTGATTGGTGTAGCCTGACTTTAGCAACAGGAAGAGGCAGTCAGAGCATACCGCAAATGATTTTGCACCCGCCAGTGCCCCAGCTGCTCTCTCCTGCCTATAAAAACCATATTTGTGGTTTTTCAAAATTCACGGGAATTCCTGGAACAGAACCTCTGCAAGTTTCGAGGGAGTACTGTAACCTCTTTGGCAACTATTCTAACACAAAGAAGGCCATCTGGATACTGATTGCTTACTAAGGGTGTGCATTTGTGAACATGCATTTGGTTAGTTTGAGTGCATAAAATTTAAGTGCACACAAACTGTATGCTTTAAAAAATTCTTTCAAACACTGCACACCTAAAAAATGAATAGGTGAAATAAACCAAACTGATCTGAGAAAACTGGAAAAAAATATATTCGAAACAACAACCCACTTTTTTTTAGCCATGTAGAGCCCTATTGCTCACATCTCTTTGTGATGCAATAACAAATCTACCCAGATGCCCAACACTTGACTGCTCCTCCAACCTAACAATGCTTCCCAGAGTTTCTGGAAATCTACCTGCCCTTCCCCCAACATCTCCCTGATCTGCCCATCCCTCTCCACAGAGAATACCTCTTGCTGCCTTGCCCATTACTGCTAATTAAAAGCTCCATGACACCTCAGGCTTTATTCACATGCAGGTCAAAATGGGAAGCACTGCTGAACAGACATCAGTTTTACAGTGTTGAGCAACACAGCAGTAGGTAAGCAGCACCTCAACTTCTACCAGATTTGAGGGGTAAGCAGACCTGTAATAGATAATTCATGCTTCAATTATGAACTTCAGTGAGATGGGCAGGTCAGAATTATTAAAAGAAGCAAGCGTTACAGTGTACGGGCCCAATTCTATATGATTATGATTCTTGAGAGCTTCTAAACTGTTACTAATGACTGGGAAGTCAATTCAGAGCGGTCTACATGAGGTTCTATAAAGGTGTTATGATGCATTAGCTTCTGTAGAGATGTTACCATAAGGAGTTGTGAGGTGTTACAATACATGGGCTCTATACTGAAATACACAGAGCTCTGTGGTGGTGTTACAGAGTTATTATATACCAGTACCTAGAGTTGCCAGATTTTACTATCTAGTTTTGTTGTCTAGATTTTTGTAGAAATGTATGTATTTAAGATTATGTATGTTGATTGTGAGCCGCTTTGGTTAAAAGCAGATTATAAGTATCTTAAATAAATAAATAACCTAAAACTCTCCAAAGCACATAATCAATAGAAGTTTTTATTTAATGTTGCCACCTTACCCCAGGTCAACAAAACAGACTGATTCAGTCCTTATTTCATTTTATCCTTCTATTAGTCTTACTGCAGTATTCTGAACCAGTTGGAGCTGGTGCAAGCCCTTTGCACTAAGACCAGGGTACAGTGCATTACAGTAATCTAGTCTTGATGTTACCATGGCGTGAACCACCGTGACAGGACTTGCTTTCTTAGTATATGGAAAGAGGCAGTGTAGTTGTCCCAGATGTTAGAAGCAGCACTCGAAAGTTGCTTGGATTGGAAGGATCATTATAAGGGTTGAGTCTAGCTCTACTCCAAGGTTCCATGACTTATGATTTAAAATTGAATTCATATCTCCCAAAAGATATTTTGATGTCAAGCAAGTGCCCATTTGTTTTGCAAAAATGAGCCTATAATTACATCTTTTGGCAATTTGTTTTATTCTCTAGTTCACATGAATATTTAGCTAACCAGTTCATTTGCATGGGTAGCTAAATTTTATTTGGAAAAGGCCACAGTCCCATGAGAAATATCATATCCTGCTTGACAGTTATTAATAATAATGTATTGCCTATAGACAAACTCCCACTGTTTCCTGCAACAGCTAAGAAGAGAAATCTCTTGCTAGAATTAAAAAATTCAGTGCCACATTTGCAAATATTTCATATTAATATACACTGATATTGAAAAAAATTGTTCATCTTTACATTCTATGATTTATTTTGTTTAATTCATTCAATTATATCATGTTTACTTTTTTTTAGTTTGCTCATTTTTTCTCTTCTATATTCTTTCCCTTTTCTCCTTCACTATCTAAAGCCCTTGTCCTCTTCCCTCCAGTATCTCATATATCCACCCATACCTTGTTGCCTTCTCTAACCCCTTCCTTTTATAACAAGAACCTTCTTCTCTTCTCTGCTGCCACCACCTTTTCCCTCTTCTCTTTCATCTCATTCATCATCCCTTTCACTCCCCTCTTCCCCTTCCTATGCTACATTCTCCACCCCCATACTCAATTTCTACTGCTGAGTAGACTACTGGAATTGTTGGGTATGGTTGAAGGCCTTGAGCAGACCAGAGGAGACCTCCAGAGTAAAATGGCCTTTTGCAAGGATTGCCTTCCGATGAACTCACAAATAAGCCTATAGAAGGACAAGTCTATAAAGGGTGTTAAAAAATATGTCCAAAATCTGTTCACTAAATAATTTAATTAAATTTTAATATACCAACCATCGACGTGCACCTGGCCAGTTTACAAAAAAAAAAAAAAAAAAAAAAGATTAGAATAAATTTTTGTAGAAGGGTGAAATGTGAACATTAAATAGGCAAATTACAAATACAAACATGAGTTTGAGGGTAAAGGTGGAGGAGAGTTAATACTTACATTATTAAAAACAAATTAATTAAAGAGAAAAGGGGGGGAATAAAACACCAGGAATCGGGATACTTCTTAAAAGCGGTTCGTGTAGTATACTGCTATGCTGTTGGAAAGGAAATATTTAGACACTATGGTATGCGTCTTAGAATAAGAATGTTTTTAGTTTAGTCTTGAATTTGTCAAGTGAGTTTTCGAGGTGGAGTTGAGGTGGCATGGCGTTCCATAAAGTTGGAGCTACAACAGAAAAATTAGTATTTCTAGTGTAGTAGAATTCTTTGATGGAAGGTATGGTCAATAAATTCTGATCAGCCGATTTAAGGGTCCGGGAAGAGCAAAAGGGGATGATGAGTTTATCAAGAAAAGATGGGAGACACAAAAGTTTGATTTTAAAGACCAGCAGTAAAGTTTTATAAGTGATACAGTGGGTTATGGGTAGCCAATGTGCTTCTCGCAGAAGAGGAGTGACATGATCATATTTTTCAACCTTGTAGATAAGTTTGATTGCCATATTTTGAATGAGTTGCAGACGACGTAATTATTTTTGAGTAATTCCATTATATAGGGAGTTGCAGTAATCTAAATGAGAAATGACTAATGAGTGAATAAGAATTGAGGTTAAAGAATGAATGAGCCGAAGTTTGTAGAAACAGCTTTTTACGACGGAGCTTATCTGGTCATGGAAGGTTAAATTTTTGTCTAGAATAATCCCTGTACCTTTTAAAATCATCCCCCCTTACCTTTTTTAAATCCTCCTGTCTCTCCCTCACTGGATTGCTATCAGCTGCCTCTTCCAATCTCACAGCCAGGGTGGAGGTAGCCAGCAGCAGGCCAGCGAGGGAGAGACAGGAGGATTTTTATTTTTTTTATTATTATTATTTTTATTAATTTCAAATTTAGTATCAAGTACAACTTGTACAGAAACAAAATTAAACCAGACAATTTCACAAAGCTAAAGCATGGTAAATCCGCACTTTAACAAAGTTTAAGTAAAGGTAAAAAGAAAAATTACAATGGTGAAATTAGCTCAAGTCCTCTATTCAGATCCAAGAGGTTTTACACAGACGAGCTAAAGGAAAAGTATAATCTATACAACAAAAGTTATGCTATCGTCTATACGGCAGAAATGGAGTTACATATTTATTCTATAGAGCTCAAGATTTATCTTAGAAACATAGAAACATAGAAAGATGACGGCAGAAAAGGGCCAAGGCCCATCAAGTCTGCCCACTATAGACCCTCCCCTTAAGATTTGCTAGTGTTTTGCCCTGACCCTCTTAGGGATCCCACATGGGCGTCCCATTTATTCTTAAAATCTGGCACGCTGCTTGCCTCGATCACCTGCACTGGAAGCCCGTTCCACCGATCAATCACTCGCTCCGTGAAGAAATACTTCCTGGTGTCGCCGTGAAATTTTCCGCCCCTGAGTTTGAGTGGGTGACCTCTTGTGGTTGAGGGGCCTCTAAGAAGGAAGATGTCATCTTCCACTTCTATACGTCCGGTGACGTATTTAAACGTCTCAATCATGTCTCCCCTCTCCCTGCGCTCCTCTAGAGTGTAGAGCTGCAAATTGTCTAGTCTTGCTTCGTACGGGAGACCTTTAAGCCCTGAGACCATTCTGGTGGCCATTCTTTGGACCGACTCGACCCTCTGCACGTCTTTGCGGTAGTGTGGCTTCCAGAATTGCACGCAGTATTCCAGATGAGGTCTCACCATGGCCCTGTACAATGGCATAATGACAGCAGGCTTTCTGCTGACAAAACTTCTACGGATGCAACCCAGCATCTGCCTTGCCTTTGAGGAAGCCTTCTCCACCTGATTGGCAGATTTCATGTCTGCACTAATGATTACTCCCAAGTGGGACAAAGCCAAGAAATTAATTAACCGTTGAGACTCGAAGAAAACATATTTAGATGAATGGTGGCAAACAATGCACTTGCAAGGATGCCTTAAGTAGAATATAGCCCCTAATAAGATGACCCCTGGTCTTAAGAAAAGAAACTCACATCTATGTTTTTGTGTTTCCCTTGAAATATCAGGGAACATTTGGATTTTACAACCAAGGAGTACTTTCTGTTTATTTTTAAATAGAATCAATAGCCATGATTTATCAATAGAGAGAGCTAGCGTTAAGACCAATGTTGCTGGTGTTGCCACCTCCGTGTCTGACTTCTCCAGAATCTCGGAAACATTTAACGCTTGTTGTTCAGCAGAATCTACCTGTTGTTGTTGATGTGGAATCTTACTAGGAAGATAGTACACTTGGGAAAATGGTGGTCCTCTGCAACTTCTAAGATTTCTATTAGGTATCTTCTGAGCATATCTCTAGGTGTACCCATTGTTACTCTTGGAAAGTTTATCAGTCTCAAATTATTATTACGTGCTTGATTTTCTAATGACTCTACTTTTCTTCTAAGTTTCATGTTGTCTTTAATTAGAATTTCCTGCATTTACTTAATTGATATTATATCCTGCTAAGTTTTTTGGAATGAGGTTTTAAAGACAGTCATATCCATTTTTATTTTTTCCAGCTCTTCTGAATGCTGAACCAAAGATTTTTTCAATTTTCTGGAGATTGGGACTAATTGTCTTTCCAAAATTTGCTACCAGATCCCATAGGGATTCTAGAGTCACCTCAGAGGGCCTATCCCAAAGGGGAAACTTGTATTTGAGTTCATAGACGCTCACCTTCTTTAAGAGTTCCTTGGCTTTGTTCCTTCTGGGTCAAACCACCTCCCAACACTGTAATTGCCCCAGAGTCCTCTTCAGAGATTCCCTGACACGGGATCTCCATTTCCAAACCTCCCGATGTTATGTTGCCTGCCTCTGGAGAGAGGACCGCCCCTGGCTTCGGGGTTTCCTCACCCCTGGGAGAACTGGTGGTTTGAGGCATTGGAGGTGGCACTCTAACCTCTGGACTAAGAGTGGTGTCAGGCCCTAGAGGAATCCTTCCGGTTTCGCCAATACCCAGCATCCTCGGCGGACTCATTTCCGGAGTTATCGCTGCTTCTTCCTGTATCCGCCTGAGCAACTCCTAGATATTGCCAAACGTTGGCACTCCAGAGCGCCGTGAGGCGCCAACAGCACTCTGGCCTCTCTTTTTCGGCATCACTTCAGAGAAACCGCAATTCACTGGCAACACCAAGTCGCCAGCCAAAGAAACAAGCAACAGGAGAGCATAATTTGGATGCGTGTCACCAGCGCGTATAGACAGCAGCCTACAGGAGGATTTTTAAAAGGTACCGGTACATTCACTGTTAACTAAGTTGGTGGCAGAAACTTTTAAACTAAGCAGCATACCATATTTTACTTAATTAATGCCGTGGCTAATAACATGGGGTGGCTTATCTTGCAGGTTTAAAACATAAATAAGCATTTTCTGGGGCTTATAGGATGGGGTGGCCTATAATGTGTGGGCGGCCTATGATTGGGGAAATACAATGGGGTAGCTCCTAAATATTGATACCTAGAAACACAACTTATAATATTCTATGAGGTTGGTACCAAAGTTTATGACCCTCCTCATGCTTCACCCACAAGCAGTCCACTTAGGTACTAACTTATAGAGTAGTACCAACATGCAGTTAGGTACCCAAACCATGTTTGTGTGTATATAAAAGCAATTAGGAACCTAACTTTTGTTTGAGTGGCTACAGTTAGGCACCTAATTGGTATCTACTTTGTGGCACATTATATAGAACCAGGGGGTGAGAAGGGAGTCTTCAATATAGGCTATCTCCAACAGATATTCCACCAGAAATCTTTTCCACTTAAAATTCCCAGCATGCAACAATATAAAGTCTACCAGGCAAATTACCTTATCCATCCAATATCAATTAGCAAAATGCTGGAACCAACTACCACTTACACTAAGATCTTGTGGCCATTAAAAGCATTCTGTACCAAGACAGGGAGCCAAACCTGAAGCAACTGCAATGGTAATTGTAAAAGCCCATTTGTAAACTGTCTAATGCAACTCCTGGGACATAACGATGACCTACTTGTACTTGTAATCATGTATTTATAACCATGACCTAACTATATTAATGACTGTACTGATCTACCTGTACTAGCAACTTTACTGAATGTCCGTGTCAAATTGTCCATTGTAACTTCCCCGGATAACTGACCCAACCTCTTATAATGCAATCTGACCTTAAACTGAATAGGTAAAGGCGAAATAGAAAACCTGATTAACATAACATAGCAAACATAACATATCCCCATTTATTAGTAACAAGGTTTTCTTGTATAAAATTGGTTCAGCGCAATTATTTATATTTATTTATGTATTTATTCTCTATCTAGTACTTCCTGTCTCTAATGGAGTTCCTTTCATATATTATTTGTATTTTAATGTAAACCGCTTAGGTCTGTAATATGCTGATGCAGTATAACAAGTGCTAATTAAACATAAACATGGGGAAGGGCATAATCAAAAACGTCTAAGTCCCTTTTTGGCCTAAGTCCTTAAACGTTCAAAGCAGAAGCAGGGAAAGTGTCCATAACCAAAACAAACGTCCTTGTTTTGATTATGGCCTGCCTCTACTAAATGCCCTGATCTAGGCAACCTGTCAAATGTTTTGGTTATATCTGTTGTACGCCTAGATGTAGGTCGGCCCACCTCCCGCCCACTGCCCGCCCTTTCCCCTCCTCTAAACATACCTCTTTTCTCTCTGTGTGTCTAGAGGCAGGGGAAAGGCCTAAGCTGTTTTTAGATACGTCTAAAAACCAGCTTTGGTTATGGGTACTTGGACGATCAGGCTTTTTGATCGTCCAAGTAGCCATTTAGGACACTTTTTAGACGTTTTTTTTTTTTTTATTATGAACCCCATATATGTTAGTGGTAAAATAGCACATCTTAAAGGGAGCGCATATTGTTAGCTTCCCCCCCCCTAAATATTAGATGTTGTGGTTAGAAAATAAAAATCTTTTTACTTGGAGAAAATGACAAGGAAAATGTTTACAGTTTAATTACATATCATCCAGTGAGACTGTCAAATAGATGAGTATTTTCAGCTCAGTTGAAGACTAGAGTAGTTCCAGGAGCTTATACAGTAAATTATTTACTTTCCTCTCATCCTGTTTTCTTTAGTCCCTCTTATTATGGTATAAACTTCTTTACAGAACTTGCCTTAACAAGCCTGTCAGCTCAAAAGTGTATTCAGCAGGGGTAATGCAGTGACAGCACACGCCGGGATTCTTCTCCCAATTAGAAGGCTCTAAATGTATGTTGTCTGGTGGCTCATATAGTCTCTTAGGGCTCCTTTTACTAAGCCGCGTTAGGGCTTTAACGCATGTAATAGCACGTACTACATTGCCGCACGCACTAGACCTTAATGCCAGCATTGAGCCAGAGTTAGTTCTAGAAACATAGCGCGCGGTAATTTCCTGCGTGTACTAAAAACGCTAGTGCACCTTAGTAAAAGGAGCCCTTAAAGCTGCTATTACCTGTCCCACTTCAAAATATTTTGTTAACAATTTCTTTAAGTAAAAGCATAACTTCTCCGTGCTCCTCTGATCCCTTCCTGGTCACAAATCCCATCCAACATTCTCGCAGAGGATAAGAATCTCAAGCTAAAGAGTATTTATTTATTTAATTTGTTTTCTATCCCATTCTCCCCAAAGAGCTCAGAACGGGTTACAGGTTGACATATATAATATACAGTTAACAGGTTACAATTTGGCATTGTTACAGTACAAATTTTGGTGAGTTTTTATACACGTTTTTGTCCTAACTCGACACGTGGCTAGAGTGGCTTATGGGCCTGGGTCTTCCTCTCTATGGTTCACTAGCCCACTCCCCAGACTACTTTGTGCAACTGTACTAGGCTTTCCTATGCCAGGTGCTGATGTTCTGGAGGTAGGTATGTACATTTTTATTCTGATTTATAGGAGGGGTCAGTAATCACTGGGGGAGTGTGTGAGGGTCTGTACTTTGTCCTTGCAGTTGTTATTTGGTCTCTTTGGATACCTTTAGATCTCCTAAGTGACAACGTATAAATTCCGTCTAGGCAGTCTCGTTAAACTTTTGATTATCGCTGCAGAACGACTAAGTCTAGGTCAGCCTGCATCCCGCCTACCTCCCTCCCTAACCACTCCTCGAAAAACACCCCTTTTCACTCTGGGTGCACAGCAGCAGTCAAAAGGCCTAAGCTGCTTTTAGATACGTCTAAAACCTGTTTAGATTATCGGCACTTGGACGACCTGTCTATTAGGTGGTCCAAGTACCGATTTAGACAGGTTTTTATACATTTTTCCGTTTTGATTATGAACCTCATAATATACAGTTTACAGGTTAAATTTGCCATAGTTACAGTACAAGATTTATCAATATACATTTGTATCCTAATGTGACACATACCAAGGATCTAGTACCAATATACATTTATATTTCTTTGTAATTTATTGGCCTTAGGCAGGGGAGTTAGGTGAAGAGGTATGTTTTTATTGCTTTTCTAAAGTTGAGGAGTCCTTCAAGGGATCTGATCTGTGGAGGCAGTTGATTCCAATGGCTTGGTATGAAGTGGGAGTAGGAACATCATTTGGCGGTTTGCAGCTGAAGGGCACAACTAGGGAGCATTTTGAGGTGTATTTCATCCTGGGACCGGAGGGACCTGTTTGGCATGTATGGAGAAAGCTTAGTCAACATGTAGTCTGGTGCCATGTTGTGCAAGGTTTTGAACGCTAACATCAGGCCCTTGAAGACACAACATTTGGATATGGGCAGCCACTGAGCCAACAATAGAGCCTGGGAGACAAGGTCGTGGGCATGGAAGTTTTTTAGAAATCTTATTGCCGTAGTAACTTAAATTCATTTTCTGGGTTCTCAAGCAGAGATTTTTGCAGAGGATCTTTCACAGAAAATTTGGGAGCAGGGGAATCTCTGGAACTCATTACCAAAGCAAGTAGTAAAGGTATCTACTGTAGCTTGGTTAAAAAAAAAAAAAAGGGGGTTGGGCATTTTGTTTTGCTAGTTTAAATTAAACTTCCTAATTGGAATGAACAGTGAAGGTTTGCTCTGAGCTTTGATAGGTTTGTGGAAAAAAGCCTAATTGTAGGTTCCCTTCTAAAGAGCTTTTGGAAGAAAAGCTCAATTGTAGGTTCCCTTCCAAAGAGCTTTGGGGAGAAAAGCTCAATTGTAGGTTCCCTTCTAAAGAGCTATGGGAGGAAAAGCTTAATTGTAGGTTCCCTTCTAAAGAGCTTTGGGTTCCCTCCAAAATTACAACCGGACAAGGACTACCAGAATATTCGGGATAAATGGAAAAGAGAATTACAGCTTAATTTGGGACATTGGGATGTAGCCCGTACTTTAAGGGCGACACCTGGGGTGACCCCATGTGCATTGTTAAGAGAAACATATTATAGGGTGACCTTACGTGCCTATTACACTCGTACACAGTTGTATTATGTTGGAGGTCTTTCTACACCACAGTGTCATAAATGGTTTTGTCCCATTATCCAGCACTTTTGGAAGCGAATAATATTTTATATGTCAGAGATAATTGGAAAATCCTTGTGCTGTTCTCCATCCCATTTTGTTTTAGATTTGCCAGAGGCTTTTGGTCATTTGCCTAGAGGGCATAGGGTGCTGTCTATTGGCCAAAAAATGTATTCTTCAATATTGGACAATCCCTGACCCTCCAAAGTTTTGGCATTGGTGGAACCAGTTACATCAGTTGGCCATCTGGGAGGCGAGAGATGCTGGAGGGGCTAGGAAGCGAAATATTTTGTTTATGCAAATCTGGAATCCATATTTGCAAGCCTTACATCCTAAATATATCAAACTAGTATAGAGAGCCTTAGGATTTTATTTAATGTTTTATTTATTTAATAAAATCCTAAGGCTCTCTATACTAGTCTGATATATTCCTAGTAGCTTAATAAGGTTAATTAATTAATCAGCTCAATAACAAGATTCAGGCAGTAGTCCAGCAGCAAGAGGGTTGCTATCCAGTCTTTTGCATTGAGTGTCACATGTATGACTTTCTCCTGGTTGGCGAGCTCCTACCTTTCAGAGAACGTTCCCTTGAGGCTAGAGTAGCAGACTTGGAGGAGCTGACGGAGACAGAGAAGTGCATAGAGGAGACCTACAGGGATATTGTAGAGAAGTCCCACCTCCAGTCTGGTTGCCCCTGTGCTGCCTTGGAGGAGAGAGGTCTCCCAGAAGGAGAGCATCACTTTGGTGAAGTAGGAAATAATCCTGTAGCTAGGACCTGCCTACCAGGGGATACAATATCCTCTTGCACCCAAGATATGTCTCCACGGGCTTCTGCACAGGAGGGAAAAGTTAGGGCAGCAGTTGTAGTTTGTGATTCGATTATTAGGCATGTAGATAGCTGGGTGGCTGGTGGGCGTGAGGATCGCCTGGTCACTTGCCTGCCTGGTGCAAAGGTGGTGGACCTCACACGTCGCATAGATAGGATTTTAGATAGTGCAGGGGAGGAGCCAGCTGTCGTGGTATATCTAGGTACCAATGACATAGGAAAATGTGGGAGGGAGGTTCTGGAAGCCAAATTTAGACTCTTAGGTAGAAAGCTGAAATCCAGATCCTTCAGGGTTGCATTTTCAGAAATGCTCCCAGTTCCACATGCAGAACCTAAGAGGCAGATAGAACTCCAAAGTCTCAATGCGTGGTTGAGACGATGGTGCAAGGATGAGAGATTTAGATTTGTTAGGAACTGTGCAACCTTCTGGGAAAGGGGGAGCTTGTTCCGAAAGGACAGACTCCACCTTAACAGGGATGGAACCAGGCTGCTAATGTTTATAAAGGAGATAGAGCAGCTTTTAAACTGAGATTCTGGGGAAAGCAGACAGTCACCCAGGAGCGGATGGTTCGGTTTGAGGTATCCTTGGAAGATACTATTGAAACAGGATATTTAGGGAGTTCTGGTAGAGAGGTTCCAATAATGGTGAAAGAAAGCCAGGAGGGTTTAAGAGGAAGGCAGAGTAAGACTCAAATTTTCCCTGTCTTCTCAGCAGCCTGTAGTTACAAGGCAAAAACATAATTTGAAGTGTATGTATACAAATGCTAGAAGCCTAAGAAATAAAATAAGAGAGTTAGGCCCTGATTCTACAAAGTGCGTCCCGATTTTAGGCAGCTGTAGATGTCCTACAGCTGTCTAATCAGCCAATTGGGATGCACATTTTAAAAAAAAATGCTCCCCAGGCAGGCCGCCTATATTGAAGGCGCCTCCGGGAGCCTAGGGAGGCCCGCAAGACGCCTAAGCTAGCCTAAAGGCCTTAGGCGAACCTAGGCGGCCCTACGCGTCTCACTAGTAGAGGAAGAGACGCTTAAAATGTAGGCCAGCAAAATGCTGGTCTACATTGTAAGTAGACGCAGCCACTATACTGATCGCGGCAAGGGATCTCCCTGCTGCAATAAGTATAGCAGCCACGGCCGCCTGTCCCATCACCGGCAGGAGGATGCCCAACTCCTCCTGTCAGAACCCCGAACCCCCCTCCGCCCCCAAACTGGTAATCGCCGACAGGAGGATGCCCAACTCCTCCTGTCGGAACCCCGGAACCCCCTCCCCCCAAACTGGTAATCGCCGACAGGAGGATGCCCAACTCCTCCTGTCGGAACCCCAAACCCCGGACCCCCTTCCCCCCCAAACTCGTAATTGCCGACAGGAGGATGCCCAACTCCTCCTGCCGGAAATCCCGACGACCCCCCCCAACTAATCTCCCTCCCCAACTAACCTTTAAATGTTGGTCGGCTGGATGGGTCTTGCTGCTGTCCAGCCGACAGGCCCGCCTCGTGGAAATGAGATGGGCCCGCCCCTTCCCGGCCCATCCCCGCTAAATCTAAGGCCTGATTGGCCCAGGCTCTAGAAGCCTGGACCAATCAGGCCTTAGGCATAGCGGATCCGCCCATCCCCACTAATCCTAAGGCCTGATTGGCCCAGGCTAGGCTAGGGGGGGTCCGGGGTTCGGGGTTCCGACAGGAGGAGTTGGGCATCCTCCTGTCGGCGATGGGACAGGTTGCCGCAGCCGCTATACTTATTGCAACAGGGAGAGATCCCTTGCAGCGATAAGTGTAGCGACTGTGTCTAATTTAACCCAATTCTCTAACCGGCGTCTGTACCATGGACACCGGTTACAGAATCGGGGTTTAGTGTAGTACCGATTCTGAATAGGACACCTCTCCTGGGCGTCCTATACAGAATCAGGGCCTTAGAGTATATAGCACTGAATGATGAGATAGCTATAATAGGCATCTCGGAGACCTGGTGGTAGAAGGATAATCAATGGTTCACTGTGTTACCTGGATACAAATTATATCACAAGGATAATAATAATAATAACTTTATTTTGTATACCGCAATACCAGAAGCAGTTCAGAGCGGTTTACAGAGGAAGAGACTGTTCATAGACAGCGATGTTACAGAAGGTATTGTCAATTACATTAGTATAATAATTTGAATTACATTAGTGAGCCGAAAGAGGTTAAATTGGAGAGGGAGACGGGGTTGCGCTATATGTTAAAGAGGGAATTAGATCAAATAAAATAAACATTCTGCATGACATAAATAGCAGTGTGGAATCCTTATGGATAGAAATTCCATGTGTGAAGGGAAGGAATGTAAAGTTGGGTTATACTACCGTCCCCCGGGACAAAATGAGCAGACGGATGATGAAATGTTTTCAGAGATTAGGAAAGCTGGAGAAATTACTACCCCAAATTTCTTGGAGAACAAGTAAGTTTGCAATCACACTTTTGTTAACAATCCTTATCCTTACTTATTTATAAAACAGCAGGGACCTCCTACTACCCAGAAACACAGTATTTATATTTATCTAACACACCCAGCAAGAATCTTTCAAAACCACAAACCGTCACAAACTCAAAAAGAGGGAGAAAAAAAGGCCTCAGTTCGGCTTCATATGGCCCAAAAAACTCCCATCTTTTGTCTGTGCTAAGTTGGTATCAAAAAACTGTTGGCAGTGAGACAGAATGCAAAGCTTTGAAATACAGTTCTCTGTAGAAGAGGTCACCTGCCTAATTTTATGATATACAGTAGCACAAAATGCAGTCACTTATCTTTAAATGGTGATTTGCCATTCTCCGTCTATATTGCAATGGCTTGCTCTGGCGGTGTTTCTTTCATTCGCTACAGTTCAAATCCAATGCAGGGATCCTACAGGGTCATCCCTGTTTCACCTCCACAGCTTTGTCAGAAATCTCCCACAACAGCATGGAATCTGCACTAAGCTTGACCAGCATACAGAGTAACCAGCACTCTGTATGCTGGTCCATAGTCCATAAGAACATAAGAACATAAGCAATGCCTCTGCTGGGTCAGATCTGAGGTCCGTCATGCCCAGCACGGCTCACGCGGTGGCCCAACAGCCCCATGACCTGTGCAGTAATCCACTATCTATACCCCTCTATCCCATTTTCCAGCAGGAAATTGTCCAATCCTTTCTTGAACCCCAGTACCGTACTCTGCCCTATTACGCTCTCTGGAAGCGCATTCCAGGTGTCCACCACACGTTGGGTAAAGAAGAACTTCCTAACATTCGTTTTGAATTTGTCCCTTTTCAACTTTTCCGAATGCCCTCTTGTTCTTTTATTATTCGAAAGTTTGAAGAATCTGTCCCTCTCTTCTCTCTCTATGCCCTTCATGATCTTATAAGTCTCTATCATATCCCCTCTAAGTCTCCTCTTCTCCAGGGAAAAGAGACCCAGTTTCTCCAATCTCTCAGCGTATGAAAGGTTTTCTATCTCCTTTATCAGACGCATTGCTCTCCTCTGAACCCTCTCGAGTAACGCCATGTCCTTCTTAAGGTAAGGCGACCAATATTGGACACAGTACTCCAGATGCAGACGCACCATCGCCCGATACAATGGCAGGATAACTTCTTTCGTTCTGGTTGTAATACCCTTCTTGATTATGCCTAGCATTCTGTTTGCCTTCTTAGCGGCCGCTGCGCACTGTGCCGTCGGCTTCATTGTCATGTCCACCATTACCCCCAAGTCCCTTTCTTGGGTACTCTCATTTAATAACATCCTCCCATCATATAGTTGTACCTCGGGTTTCTGTTTCCCGCATGTAATACTTTACATTTCTCAACGTTGAACTTCATCTGCCATCTCGTCGCCCATTCCCCTAGTTTGTTCAAGTCCCTTTGCAATTCTTCGCAGTCCTCTTTATTCCGAGCTCCACTAAATAGTTTGGTGTCGTCTGCAAATTTTATTATTTCGCACTTCGTCCCTGTTTCTTGATCATTTCTGAATATATAAAATAGCAGCGGCCCGAGCACCGAGCCCTGCGGGACCCCACTAGTGGCCCTCCTCCAGTCCGAGTAGTGGCCCTTCATTCCTACCCTCTGTTTCCTACCCGCCAACCAGTTTCTGATCCATCTATGTACATCTCCTTCTACCCCATGGTTCTTCAGTTTCCAGAGTAGGCGTACATGGGGCACCTTGTCAAAGGCTTTTTGGAAATCTAGATATATGATGTCTATGGGGTCTCCTTTGTCCATCCGTTTGTTAATTCCTTCGAAGAAGTGCAATAAGTTTGTTAGGCACGATCTCCCCTTGCAGAAACCATGTTGGCTGGTTATCAGAAGTTTGTTTCTTTCAAAATGTTCATTGATGTTTTCTTTTATCAGTGCTTCTGCCATTTTCCCCGGAACCGAGGTAAGACTCACCGATCTGTAGTTTCCCAGGTCACCTCTTGATCCCTTTTTAAAGATGGGCATAACGTTGGCTATCTTCCAGTCCTCCGGGATCATGCCTGTTTTCAGGGATAGATTGCAAATTTGCTGCAGTAGTTCCGCTATCTCCTCCTTTAATTCCTTCAGAACTCTTGGATGGATTCCATCCGGACCCAGGGATTTGTCAGTTTTTAGTTTTTCTATCTGCCTGCATACATCTTCAAGGCTCACTTCCATGGATGTTAATTTTTCTGCTTGATTTCCATTGAAGAATTGCTCAGGTTCCGGTATGTTGGATGTGTCTTCGTTTGTGAATACAGATGAAAAGAACATGTTACGTCCATAGTCTTGTTATTGAGAGACAAGGGGGAAGCCACTGGATCGGTAGCCTGGAATACTGATATTCCTTGGATTTTGGCCAGGTAGTGACCTGGATTGGCCACCATGAGAACGAGCTACTGGGCTTGATGGACCATTGGTCTGACCCAGTAAGGCTATTCTAAGTTCTTATTTCATGGTAAAATGTTGTGGGGGGGGGGTTAAAAAAAAAAAAAGCAGCTTGCAAAGAATACTATCTATGAACAAGTCAGCATAATTCTAGAGGAAACCCATCTAGCAGAAACTCTTGAGAAATAATGAAAGTTACTCTATAAGTCCAACATTATAGAAATCCTATTCAAAGCTCAGCATAGCACATAGTATTGTACATACAATCCTGTAAGCAAATGGAACTTAAATGTTCTGTAATGTTATGGTTTCATTGTCATTATTTTTTACCTGACATGGCAGAAATAAAAATTAAACCTGTATTATGCGTGCTCTGAGAGAAATGAATTTTACGCCAGAAATGCAAATTTAGATTTTCGTCTGCATATCATCAAAATATACCTGATGTTAATGGAATTGTAAAACTGATGAGAGACTTATTTATTTTCCTATGCCTGGAGGCTTTGCTGCTATACATAAATGAGGTACACAGGAATACTTCCTCAGCTTCAGCAGTCATGAAAAATGGAAGGTTCACTCGCGGTATAAATCCAAGTTTGCTATCCAAGTGTAGGGTATCCTAAGGGAACTCTAGATCAGCCATGTATGCATAGAGAGCAAGCTGTCAAATCAGGCAGCAGCAAAGAAAAACAACCCTCCCAGGCCCAATGGACTCAAGACTTCCCAAGACAGCTGCCAATATCTGTGCTACTAAGTGGAAGAGAGGGGCACAGTTTTCCATGTTAATCCAAATCCCCACTCAAATTAGGAAGTTCAGACTAATTATAGCAACAGAGTAAAGCACCCCATGATGACAAATAAAAACCTTTGACCCACACGGGTTTCCCTTTTGCCCCCATCTTATGTGACGAACGCAAGTCTTTGAGGACCACAAACCAGTTTGTTTTTCAAGATATTCACGACTGACTATGTATGAACTGGTTCCACATGCAGTGCTTCATGCAAATACATTTCAAACATATTCAGCCTAATTCTATAAATGACGCTAAAAACTGTGCATAGAAATATGGGTGCACGCCCAATTTCTGCAGACAATTTAATTATATAACAAGCCAATTAGCACTGATAATTGCATGTTAATAATCAATTCTCAGTGTTATTGACGTTGCTTGAAATGTACATGCATATTTTTAGGCAGCAGGATCTGACTTCTCTGGAAACAGGTGACGGGGCTCTGACCTCTGCCTTCCTGTTGTATCCAGCCTCTTCTCCAGTGACCTTACCTCAGAATAGAGATTGACACGGTGACAAAAATCATCACCGTTCCCGTCCCCGCGGATAACCACGGGAACCATCTTCATGTCATTCTTTAAGGAGAGAGGGAAGAATCAGAATATGAATGGCCACAACCACTGACCCGCAAGCTTTGCTTTGAAGAATGCTGGTGTAGAAGGACCGAGGTTGAAACAGACACTAGAAAATGACATGGGTTTATTTCCCGCGGTTATCCACGGGGACGGGAACGGTGATGAATTTTGTCACCATGTCATTCTCTACCTCAGAACACCTGTGCCTGCTAACCAGTTCTTCTACCGTTCACTGCAGCTATGTTAATACCCATTCGTGACTCTGATTTATTTTCTTTGATTCTGCAAAGCATGTGTTCTTAGTCACATTCTCTATAAGTTGAAAGTTATTGATTCTATAGCTTTGTGTTTTGATCCTGTACCATGTTATTGACTCTGTAATGTATGTATCTCTGTTCCTGAAAACTTTGTGTGTGTATCCTTGTAACCCGTTCTGGGCTCCTGGGAAGGACGGGCTATAAAAATGAATAAATAAATCAGTCGTTCCTCCAAAACAATCACCTGGATGTTCATCTAATCCGGAGCTGTTACTACCGTGCTTCCCCGAAAATAAGCCCTAGCATGATTTTCAGGGTAGGTCTTAATATAAGCCTTACCCCCGAAAATAAGCCCTAGTCATAGGCAGCCATGCTGCACGAGGGAGGGAAGGATGGAAGCTGGGCAAGGGTTCTGCTGCACAGGGGGATGGGAGGGATGGAGGGATAGAAAGATGCTGCAGAGGGAAGGTACAAGGGGATGGGTGAGAGGGGAGGAAAGATGTTGCATATGTGGGGGAAAGCAAAGAGGAAGAATCAGTATCGGGAGCCCCTCTCCAGCAGGGCACCTGATCACAGTTACAGCCCTCCCCCGATCCAGCAGCGGAGAACACTTTAAAAGAAGCGGTGCTAACGGCTCACTGAGACCAGCAGCAGTATCGGGAGCCCCTCTCCAGCAGGGCACCTGGTCACAGTTCCACCGCATGTAGATCTTCATATTAATATTGAAGAGTGTCTGCTCAGGAGTGGCGTGTGAGCACCGCTCCGCCTCTCCCACGACCCTGCAGGGAAAAAAAAAAAAAAAGATTGCTTTCAAGCAGCGGGCTGACATCTTTTCGCCAGCCAGATCAGGAGAGGAGTGCGATCACCGCTCCGCCTCTCCCACGACCTAACAGGGAGAAAAAGATTTAATCTCCTCTCCCTGCTGATAACGGGGAGGAGGTCAAGCTGGCTCGACCGACCTGCATGCCGGTCCGATGTAGTCCCTCCGTGGCGGCGTGGGCTGGCTCCCGCCTTCATCTGCCCTCAGCACGCCATTGTTGGAGCTTGAATTCAACGGAGCTGGTCCTATGCTGGTTCGGGAGGGGGGCGAAGCAGTGCTCCCATACTCCTCTCCGCTAGTGGCTGGACATAAACACAAGGAGCTGAAAGCCAGAACTCTCCCATCCACCACGAAAAGAAACAGGACCCAATTCTTCAACTCTTAACCGCCACCATAGAACCATTCAGGTATCAGGCAACGGCTCCCTCAGCTGCCAGATCGGAGCAACTGTCAAACTGGAAATCGGTAAGTGAGCTCAAAAGAAGAAAAACATCAACGAGACTGGAAGTCCCAAATGAAAACAGCAGAGACAGAACAAAAAACCAACAAAAAAGAAATTTAAAAGAAAAATCAACAAAGGCAAAATAAAACAAAAACAAAAGCAGGACAAGGGAGATGACCTAACTGGTCAAGCACAGAAGATGACCTAACTGGCCGCCATCTTGTTGGAATATTCATTTCTATCTCTATCTCTACCTCTGTCTTTATATTTTTATCTTTACTTTTCATAAATTGTTTCTTCAGGTACTTTAGTTAGATTGTGAGCCTTTGGGACAGTTAGGGAATTTCCAAGTACCTAGCTTATTTATTTTTATTTATTGTATCTTTTAATGCATCATTTTTATAAACCGCTTAGAAACCTCACGATTATTAGCGGTATATAAGAATTAAATTAAATTAAATTGGGGTGAAGGAGAGGAAGGGAGAGATGATCATGTACGTGAAAAAATAAGCCCTACCCGAAAATAAGACCTAGTGCCTTTGTCAAACAGTTAAAGCATACAGACAACACACAAGTTGGAGTATATCACCATTGCCATAACAATCATTGTTATATCCACACCATGTGAATACTCTTTCTCAGCCACTACAACCACTAATCATTTTAATCAAGCCACCACATCTAGCTCCCCAAAAAGGAGAATTCCATTCTTGTCACAGTATTTGCAAAACTAATCAGTTTGGAAAAACTGTCCCTGAAAGTACAGCATGGAATCAGCACAGCCACATCTGTCTCACTGACAGCATGTCTTTCCAAGGGACACCTTTACCCACAAAACAGCAGCAACAAATGTGTAAAGAACCATGTCCACAGCTCTGTTATGGGTGTAGACCAGTGTCTGACAAACTTTTTCGAGCCGGAGCACACTAAACCTAGTGTCCCCGGCTCGATACACCCAGAAGTGCGCTGGCGTCGGTGTGATGACATCAGCGCACCGTCATCAGCCCTTCAAACCAGCCTTGCGCCGAGAGAAGGACCTGCGCTGGAAAGAAGGGCCGGCAGAGAGAAGAGTTGCCGGCGATGGGAGTTTGCTTACAGGACGTGCCTCTCTTCGCGAGAATCAAAACAAAAAAAGTGCACAAAATCTCGTATCAATAAACAAACTTAACTTAAATTAGCCACCATTCTTATCGCATAAAGTTCTTCAGAATGCCACACGATTTTAGCGTATGGTAGCTGTCCTCATAAGAACCTTTGTGTTATGCGTTTTTTCATTCAATATATGATTTTATGGTTTTCTTTATAAGTTATAAAGTGCTTGTGCTTAATATTATAATGATAGCAAAAGTAGCTTTTACTTATCTTTTTCTTTTTCTTAATAAACTGGGTCTGGCTCAATCCCCACCGACGCGTTTCATTATTTCATCAGGGTCGGGGAAGGAGAACGCTGTAGAGAGCAAACATTATGTTAGTTTACAAATTTAAAGTTTAAGAACCCAGCAATATTAAAATTTTAAAATCGCCACAATGCTTACCAGAGCAGTATATTGTCTTAGCTGAATGCTAAATCCATAGTTTATGAGCCGGAAGTGAAAACTCACCGGCAAAATGGAAGCTAATGAACAAAACTCATGGGTCATGTGACTCAAAACTGACCAATGCAAACCACCCCCGCAGCCCTTTAATTCGTATACCACAGACATTTAATGGTGAAGTCATATGCTCGCTGTGAGCCAATCACTAGTTAAGTTTAAGCCATGGGGATACATGGTGTTAAGCTTAAACATCCATCGCAATTCTTTGATGTTCAAATTGTGTTCATAGTTTCCTCCCTCCCACCCAACATGAACCGTATCAATAATGCGCCATTTTAAATCAGTGATTTTATGTTTCATTAAAGACCAATGACGGACCAAAGGAGCAGTCTCAACTCCGGTATTGACACGTGACTTGTGTTCATTAAGTCGAATATGCATGGGCCGGCTGGTACGACCTATATAAATTTTTGGACAAGGGCAAACGATCATGTAGATCACATGATCAGTTTTACAGTTAGTTCTCGTTTTAGCAGTATAAACCTGGCCAGTATAGGGATGAGACCAAGTTTCCCCTGTCAATGCATATTCGCACCATTGACATTGTTCACATCTATAATGACCATTAATTGTAAAGGGTTCACTTCGTTTATGTTTATAATGACCAATAAGCTCCCCCAAATTTTTTGCTCTTTTGAACGCAAAAGTGGGCGGGCCATAATCCTTCCCCATGATCAATCTAATGATGTGCCAATGTTTAAGAACAATGTTCTTAATGTCATAAGCCAGGTGGGAGAATTGTTGAACACATACCAACAGGTTATCCTCGTCAGGAGTTTGTTTATATTGCAAGAGTAGATGTCTATGCGCATATTTAGCACGCGTATATGCTCGGCGTATTACATGCTTAGGGTAACCACGTTGTTGGAACCGTTTCTTCAATACCCGGGCTTGGATCTTATATTCAGTAGTGGAATGGCAAAGTCTCCTCAATCGTAAAAATTGACTGTGAGGCAGACTATTCTTGAGTTGTTGAGGGTGAAAGCTGTGGTAGCGGAGCAAACTATTGCGGTCAGTGGGTTTGCGAAAAATTGTTGTTAGTAATGCCCCCTGAGATTTAAAGATAACCATATCTAAAAATGGTATCTCCTGATGGTTGATGGTAGCGGAGAATTGAATATTAGGATCTAAATGATTTAACCATTCAAGAAAGGAATTGAAAGTATGAACATCAGATTTCCAAATGCAAAAAATGTCATCTAGATAGCGTCTCCAAACTGTAATATTTTGAAACCAAGAGGAGGTATAGATGTATTGTTCCTCCAGTTGGGCCATATACAATGTTGCAACAGAAGGAGCCATGGATGCCCCCATGGCTATCCCATGGATTTGTAGATAGAACTCCCCATTGCACCAAAAATAACTCTTGGTAAGCACCAATGTTGCTAATTCCATCAAGAAAGCTGAAGAGATCCGCTGACACAAAGTTTGGTTAACAAATATTTGTTGGAGCAAATTTAATGCACCTGAAATAGGGATCATAGTATATAAAGCTTTGATGTCTAGCGTTATCAAGAGTCCATCAGTTTGAGATTGCGGAATGGAATTCAAAATATTAATCATGTGAGTGCTATCCTTGACATGGGACCTAATATTCAAAATCTCTTAAACATTGGCACATCATTAGATTGATCATGGGGAAGGATTATGGCCCGCCCACTTTTGCGTTCAAAAGAGCAAAAAATTTGGGGGAGCTTATTGGTCATTATAAACATAAACGAAGTGAACCCTTTACAATTAATGGTCATTATAGATGTGAACAATGTCAATGGTGCGAATATGCATTGACAGGGGAAACTTGGTCTCATCCCTATACTGGCCAGGTTTATACTGCTAAAACGAGAACTAACTGTAAAACTGATCATGTGATCTACATGATCGTTTGCCCTTGTCCAAAAATTTATATAGGTCGTACCAGCCGGCCCATGCATATTCGACTTAATGAACACAAGTCACGTGTCAATACCGGAGTTGAGACTGCTCCTTTGGTCCGTCATTGGTCTTTAATGAAACATAAAATCACTGATTTAAAATGGCGCATTATTGATACGGTTCATGTTGGGTGGGAGGGAGGAAACTATGAACACAATTTGAACATCAAAGAATTGCGATGGATGTTTAAGCTTAACACCATGTATCCCCATGGCTTAAACTTAACTAGTGATTGGCTCACAGCGAGCATATGACTTCACTATTAAATGTCTGTGGTATACGAATTAAAGGGCTGCGGGGGTGGTTTGCATTGGTCAGTTTTGAGTCACATGACCCATGAGTTTTGTTCATTAGCTTCCATTTTGCCGGTGAGTTTTCACTTCCGGCTCATAAACTATGGATTTAGCATTCAGCTAAGACAATATACTGCTCTGGTAAGCATTGTGGCGATTTTAAAATTTTAATATTGCTGGGTTCTTAAACTTTAAATTTGTAAACTAACATAATGTTTGCTCTCTACAGCGTTCTCCTTCCCCGACCCTGATGAAATAATGAAACGCGTCGGTGGGGATTGAGCCAGACCCAGTTTATTAAGAAAAAGAAAAAGATAAGTAAAAGCTACTTTTGCTATCATTATAATATTAAGCACAAGCACTTTATAACTTATAAAGAAAACCATAAAATCATATATTGAATGAAAAAACGCATAACACAAAGGTTCTTATGAGGACAGCTACCATACGCTAAAATCGTGTGGCATTCTGAAGAACTTTATGCGATAAGAATGGTGGCTAATTTAAGTTAAGTTTGTCTCTTCGCGAGAAGCACGTCCTGTAGACCAGGGGTCCCCAAAGTCCCTCCTTGAGGGCCGAATCCAGTCGGGGTTTCCCCAATGAATATGCATTGAAAGCAGTGCATGCACATAGATCTCATGCCTATTCATTGGGGAAATCCTGAAATCCCGACTGGATTTGGCCCTCAAGGAGGGACTTTGGGGACCCCTGATGTAGACAGTCAGCCGGCACCGGCATCTCTCCTCTTCCCCAGTGTACCGCGGCACACCTGAAATCTCAGGAGGCAAACTGGGGTGCCGCAGCACACAGTTTGCGATACCACTGGTGTAGACAGTGACTACAGCAGTGGTTCCCAAACCTGTCCTGGGGGACCCTCAGCCAATCAGGTTTTCAAGATATCCCTAATGAATATGCATGAGAGAGATTTGCATGTAATGGAAGTGACATGTATGCAAATCTCTCTCATGCATATTCATTAGGGATATCTTGAAAACCTGACTGGCTGGGGGTCCCCCAGGACAGGTTTGGGAACCACTGGACTACAGCAGCACCTTATGTGAGCCAGCCTGCTTTGCAGGGTGGGAGGAGGGGTAAGAGACAGGTTCACTACAGGGACAATAAACGGTAGATACGGACAGACTTGGGTGGACAGAGATGGCCATTAGGCTCATGAACTATCAAAGCAGCTCTCCTCCAGTCAACACTAACTCACGCATCCATAAATACAAGTACTGTTGGGTTTTAGCCGTGTTTTATAGAAGGTATAAATTCTTTTGTCGGCTGCGCATCCACACTGCTGCATGTTGATTCAGCGCCAACCCCCAGAATCCCTCCACCAAACCTCCTCAGTAAATGGGGATGTTTCTGTGGTTTGGGTGCATGCACTTCTTTTTCATGGCTGTTTGAAAAGAGCGTTGTGGGCGCGGATGGCATTTCGATGTGGATGTGCCAGCAAATCCACGTCCACAATGAAAATAGCACATCTAAAGCAACCACCATAACCTTTGTTCAAATTATAAATATTATCTGGTAGCAAATATTGTGTGGTATGGCTTCTCTGTTTTATATCCTGTGTCGCTTTCTGAATTGTAACCAAAGAAGGATACGGTACTACTCGAAAGGGTCCAGAGAAGAGCGACTAAGATGGTTAAGGGGCTGGAGGAGCTGCCGTACAGCGAAAGATTAGAGAAACTGGGCCTCATCACCCTTGAAAAGAGGAGACTGAGAGGGGACATGATCGAAACATTCAAGATACTGAAGGGAATAGACTTAGTAGATAAAGATAGGTTGTCCACCCTCTCCAAGGCAGGGAGAACGAGAGGGCACTCTCTAAAGTTGAAAGGGGATAGATTCCATACAAACGTACGGAAGTTCTTCTTTACCCAGAGAGTGGTAGAAATCTGGAACGCTCTTCTGGAGGCTGTATAGGGGAAAACACCCTCCAGGGATTCAAGACAAAGTTGGACAAGTTCCTGCTAAACTGGAACGTACGCAGGTGAGGCTGGACTCATTTAGAGCACAGGTCTTTGACCTGGGGGCCGCTGCGTGAGCGGACTGCTGGGCACGATGGACCACTGGTCTGACCCAGCAGCGGCAATTCTTATGTTCAAACTGTTTGATTGCATAAGGATAGTTGAAAACGTGACTATAATGTACTAGAGAATGACACGGGGACAAATTTTTCCCCTATCCTCGCAGGAATTTTTAACATATTCATAAGGGACTTGTCCCGAGGGCTTCAGGGTAAAGTAACACTATTCGCCGATGATGCCAAACTATGTAATATAGTAAGTGAAAGCAATCTGCAGAATAGTATGACGCAGGATCTGCTTACGTTGGAAAACTGGTCCTCGACATGGCAGCTGGGCTTCAACGCTAAGAAATATAAGGTCATGCATCTCAGCAGCGGAAATCCATGCAAAACTTACACCTTAAATGGAGAAACACTAGTTAGGACTTCAGAAGAACGAGACTTGGGACTAATCATCAGTGCAGACATGAAGGCTGCCAAACAAGTAGAGAAGGCCTCATCTAAGGCAAGGCAAATGATGGGATGTATCAGTAGAAGCTTCGTCAGCCGCAAACCTGAAGTCATAATGCCACTATACAGAACCATGGTGAGACCTCATCTGGAATACTGTGTGCAATTCTGGAGGCCACATTACCGTAAAGACGTGCTTAGAGTTGAGTCGGTTCAGCGGATGGCCACTAGGATGATCTCCGGGCTCAAGGGTCTCTCGTACGAAGAAAGACTAAACAAATTGCAGGGAAAGGGGGGACATGATTGAGACATTTAAATACATCACAGGACGTGTCGAGGTGGAAGACGACATCTTCTTTCCCAAAGGACCCTTGGTCACAAGGGGGCACCCGCTCAAACTCAGAGGAGGGAAATTTAATGGTGACACTAGGAAGTATTTCTTCACAGAAAGGGTAGTAGATCACTGGAACAGGCTTCCAATGCAGGTGATCAAGGCCACCAACGTGCTTGACTTTAAGAATAAATGGGACATCCACGTGGGATCCCTACAAGGGTAGAGTTAAGGAACTAGGTCATTAGCACTCAGACTTAATGGGGTGGGTCAGAAGAGTGGGCAGACTTGATGGGCTATAGCCCTTTTCTGCTGTCATCTTTCTATGTTTCTATGAACTAAATTTCCCCATCCTGTCCCCATGAGTTTTGTCGCTGTCCCTGCCCCATTCCCGTGAGCTCTGCCTTAATCGCACAAGTCTCGAACACATGATTTTAAAGTGTTTGAGGCTTGTGCAGATGAGGACGGAGCTTAGGCATTGGTGGAATGAGGCATTATGACATCACAATCTGAGCTCTAGAATGTTGCTACTTATGATTTTAAAGTGTTTGAGGCTTGTGCAGATGAGGACGGAGCTTACAAGAATAGGGTAAAGACAGGAAAAGAACTCATGGGAATGGGACGGGGAAAAATTTGTCCCTGTGTCATTCTCTATAATATACTCTAGTTAGCTAATAGCACTCTAGCAGTCCTGGATATATACAATAAGATACATTTAGAAGAAGTCTTTAAAATATTCCATCCCCCTCCTCACAGATACAAATTGTGAACATCCTTTTTTAGTATTAAGCCCTTCATCATAAGACTTTTTATGGCCACAGCACAGTGCTTAACTAATGGAATAGGGTTGTGTATCTTTTTTTTTTCCTGTGGCTCTCTGAAAGGTTTATTGACTTGTCCCTGGTATCTCTTTACCTCTATTACCTGAACAAAAACTATTTTCTTTATAATATCTCCAGCAAATGGATTTTTGAATAATGAAGGGGGGGGAGAGGCAGGATGTGTGCAAAGCTGGAAAAACATTGAAAGAGTATGTAATTTAACTGTCCCTCAGCTAGACCTGTTTTATCTCCTGTGTCAGTTTCTGAATTGTAACCGAAGAAGATTACAAAAAAAAAAAAAAAAGAAGTCTGTGCTGTTTTAAGATATTATCATGCCTATTTGAAGTGCAGAGCAGCTGCTGTCCTCGTTAAATTAAAGGCAGTTACAAACTTTAATGGATCTTCATTTGTACAATGATGAGTTCTGAATCACCCGCTAATTGTACTCTCTGTGTTAAGTTTTATGTTTTGCTAGACTTCCTCATTCATGCTTTAATTTATAGAAGCCATGCAGCAACAAAGAATCGAAGTTTTTGTATTCACCAAAGAGTAGAATATATGCCTTACTAGGCAGAACAATTACTTTAGGAACTAGCTTTCATTAAATCACCACTGAAGTGAATGTCTGTCCTGACCTACAGTAGTACAACCAAAGAGGATCGTACCAAAAGCGTAATTCCGTGGGCAGAATAAGGGAATAGGGACTTAGCAGAAAATTTTGAGACCTGTAACCCTGACTCCCATTTGGTCTTTGGCTTTTTGCCTGTTTTTCAACTTATCCGAGTAGCATTTATATTCAGGGGATAGAAATTCAGAAAAAGTCATTTTAAAAATGGCAAAATAAAGTGTGGTGTTTTCAAGCCAGCAAACCAAAGGAATCGACCCTAAGATATCCACGGAGAAGAAAATCCAGAAGAAACCAAAAAAACACTGTGGAGTGACGATGTTCCTGAAATGGACTTTATTGAAAATTAGGGGTTCCTTTTACTAAGCTGTGCTAGCAGTTTTAGCGTGCGCTGCAATGCCGCACATGCTAGACGCTAAAGCCTCATTTGAGCTGGCGTTAGTTTTTACGCGTAGCGCAGGGGGCAGCACGTAGTAAATAGTCTACTGCAGCTTAGTAAAAGAAGCCCTAAAAGTTCCACAAGGCAGTGTAACCAATATACATAGAAATAAAACGATCCACATAAAAAAACCTTGAGGGGAGGGTGCGTGCTAGAGAATGACACGGTGGCGGTTTACCCGCGGTAGAGAATGACACGGTGACGGTTTACCCGCGGCCACCGCATTTAAGCCGCGGGTCACCGCCGAAAACGGGGAAGAAAAATAGCAGTCGCTGCGGTGACGGGGACAAGGCCATTCACCGACCGCGGAAACGGTGAACAGGTTTGTCCCCGCGGGCCAATGTACCCCCTTCTAGGAACCGCTATTTCACCGTGCTCCTCATTTGTCATTTCAACCCTTCCTGCCAATCGCAGCAGAAGGGTACCCAACCCCTCCTGCCGGTCCTCCCAATGGCCTCCCCTAAGATCGCCGGCAGGAGGGTACCCAACCCCTCCTGCTGGACCCCCCCCCCAACGAACCCTCCCACCCCGGAACCCCCTTAGTCTTACTTTTCAAGTTGGACCGGACAGCTCCTCGCTCGTCTGGCCAGCAGGCCTGCCTCCGTCCAAATGAGGCGGGCCCGCCCCTCCCCTCCCCTCCCCTGCCTCCCAATGGCCTCCCCTAAGATCGCCGGCAGGAGGGTACCCAACCCCTCCTGCTGGCCCCCCCCCCAACGAACCCTCCCACCCCGGAACCCCCTTAGTCTTACTTTTCAAGTTGGACCGGACAGCTCCTCGCTCGTCTGGCCAGCAGGCCTGCCTCCGTCCAAATGAGGCGGGCCCGCCCCTCCCCTCCCCTGCCTAACCCACAGGATCCTAGGGCCTGATTGGCCCAAGCACCTAAGGCCCCTCCTATAGCGGGAGTGGCTTTGGCTGCCTAGACCAATCAGGCCCTAGGATCCTGTGGGTTGGGCAGGGTAGGGGCGGGCCCGCCTCATTTGGACGGAGGCAGGCCTGCTGGCCAGACGAGCGAGGAGCTTTCCGGTCCAACTTGAAAAGTAAGACTAAGGGGGTTCCGGGGTGGGAGGGTTCGTTGGGGGGGGGGGGGTCCAGCAGGAGGGGTTGGGTACCCTCCTGCCGGCGATCTTAGGGGAGGCCATTGGGAGGCAGGGGAGGGGAGGGGAGGGGCGGGCCCGCCTCATTTGGACGGAGGCAGGCCTGCTGGCCAGACGAGCGAGGAGCTGTCCGGTCCAACTTGAAAAGTAAGACTAAGGGGGTTCCGGGGTGGGAGGGTTCGTTGGGGGGGGGGTCCAGCAGGAGGGGTTGGGTACCCTCCTGCCGGCGATCTTAGGGGAGGCCATTGGGAGGACCGGCAGGAGGGGTTGGGTACCCTTCTGCTGCGATTGTCGGGAGGGCCGTTGGGGGGGTCTACAGGAGGGGTTGGGTGCCCTCCTGCCGTGATCGCTGGGGGGAGGGGAGACTTGCAGCCGTAGCCGCGGTCACTATGCTAATCACGGCAGCATTTAAAGTACATGTCGTGTTTGTTTTTGCATTGCTAGCCCCAGGGGTGGTGGAAGATTAGTGATTGAAAAACTGTATGAAAAATAACTATTTTAAATTTAGTGATCAAAATGTGTCAGTTTTGAGAATTTTTATTAATTAATTTTTTCTCTGCGTGTTTTGTTTTTGTATAGTTATTAACTAATATTTAACTAAGTTTTAAAGTTTTAAAGAATGTTTCCTTTATACGTAAATAAAGAAAAGTGAATTGGATTGCAGTGGCGGTGACGGGGCGGTGAATGGGGTGGCAGTGGCGGTGACGGGGCGGTGAAGAGGATGGTGAGACGGGGACGGGGCGGTGACGGGGTTGGTGAGACGGGGACGGGGCGGTGACGGGGATGGTGAGACGGGGACGGGGCGGTGACGGGGACCAATTTTTTCACCGTGTCATTCTCTAACCCGCGGCCACCGCATTTTAGCCGCGGGTCACCCGCCGAAAACGGGGAAGAAAACTAGCAGTCGCTGCGGCGACGGAGACAAGGCCATTCACCGCCCGCGGGGCGGTGAATGGTCTTGTCCCCCGCAGTGAGGCATGAAGGATCGCGCGGTCCCCGCAGCTCACACCCGCCCGCCCAATCGATTCCAGTGTCCAGCCAGCTCTCTCCCCTCTCCTCACCCCAGTCCGCAGATCCTCCTCCTCGGCAACCCGCACGCTACCAGAGAGCCGCGCACACCCGCCGCTGCTCAGCCTCGATCTTCTGCTCTGACGCAACGGAAACAGGAAGTTGCAGCAGAGCAGAAGATCGAACACTGAGCAGCCGCGCGTGTGATGCTCCCTGGGAAAGCGCGCAGGTTGCCGAAAAAGAAAACCCACAAACCAAGGTGAGGAGAAGGGAGAGAGCCGGCCAAACACCAGGATCGACCGGGCAGGCAGGTAGTGGCCGCGGGGACCGTGCGATCGCTAGTGTTCCCGGCTCAAATTGGAAGGAGGGAGTGAAAGGAAAAAGGATTCTGGGCCAAGGGGATGAAGTCGGAAAGAAAAACCCACAGCAGGAAAGAAAGGGAAGGACTGGCAGGTGAGCCAGATGCTAGAAGCGGGGGGGGGGGGGGGGGGGAAGAAAGAGGGAAAAAAAGCTAGATGGGGTTGAAAAGAAGAGACACACTGGTGTGGAAGAGGAAGATAGGGGAAATCTGGACACAGGAAGGTAACAGAAAGAGGGGAAATTATGTGCATGGGGCATAGGGACAGAGACATAAAGGGGACATGCCATGGGGATGGTATATGGACACAGGGGGGGCAATGACAGATACATAGGGGAGGTATTAGAAATGGAGAAAATAGGAGCACAGAAACGAGATGGTTTGTGGGGATGGGACAGGGACCAAGCTTGCAGGCTCCAGTGGCTTGCACAAATTACATTGTAACGTGCCATGAAAATAAGAGGAAGGAAGGTAGATAGGCCACGCGAGAGGAGCTGAAGGGTAGTAGAAAGGAACAGATGGTAAAGGAGGGAGGGAAGGGTGGTGGTGGAAAGGAATAGAACAGACATTGAAGGAGGGTGGAGAGGAACAGACCCCCAAGGGAAATGTGGAAGACAGAGTGGGAAGAAGACAGATGCCAGACTATGCGGGAGCGGAGGGAAGAAGATGGGTGCTAGACCAATTGGGGGGGTGGGTTAAGGGAGAGGCACAGTAACAGCAAATGGAAGACGCAGAGAGAAGACACACAGTGGATGGAAGGAATTCAATGAGAAGATGTGGAAAGCAGAAACCAGACAACAAAGGTAGAAAAAAAAATTATATTTATTTATTTATTTTTTGCTTTAGGATAAAATAGTATATTAGTTGTGTTGATAAAAATTTATAAACAAAGCCCTGCCAGCTGAACATCTCTTTCTCTAGTTCAGCAGCAGGAACTTTGATTTATAAGAAAGGAATAAGCTAAATATTACAGTACTAAGGCTTATATGGATGCAGCGGGGACGGTGACGGGGCAGTGAATGGGATGGCAGTGGCGGTGACGGGGCGGTGAAAGGGATGGCGGTGACGGTGACGGGGCGGTGAAGGGAACGGCGGTGACGGGGCGGTGCAGAGGATGGTGGGCCGGTGACGGGGCGGTGACGGGGACAGATTTTTTCCCCGTGTCATTCTCTAGTGCGTGCGGTGTATTTGGTTCATAAGACGTACCCTGCATTTTATGGTCTGAAAAATACGGTAATTAATTTTTTTAAAATTTCATTTGTCCTTCTTTTTCTTGTCTTCTTTTATTTTGCTATCCTATTTTACATGGTGTTCCTTTCTTTTCTTGTTTTTTTTTCACTATATTTTGTACTCCATGCTGTTGATAAACCGAAGTGCGGTCAAAACTTTTAATAAACGTAAACTGATGCAGAACGCTACCACCAGTTCAGCCGCACGGATGCCGAGAGATTAAACACACGAGCAAAGCACGAAGGGATTGAGAACAGGTTTAGCTCATGCAGCATACGTGGCCACATATTGCATTTGAATGCATATGATACAATTAAGCATGCTGCAGCAATTCACAAAAGATAAATTCACAATATAACACAACCAAACAGGCTCGGAACTCCTCCTGCAATTACCAACTAGTCCTTAACAAATTAGAAAATGCTCAAACTTTTCCTAAGTACATCTTAATATCTTAACAATATGTTCTTCCTATTATCATAAAAACTCTTAGGTAATCCGCCTTGAACCGCAAGGTAAAGACAGAATAGAAATCACTAATGTAATGTAATGTAAAAGAAGAACCTGGCCTCTAATACAGTGCTCTTCAACCTTTTTACACCTTTGGACCAGCGGAAATAAAAGAATTATTTTGTGGACTAGCAAACTATTAAAACTGAAATTTAAAAAAAAACAGTCCCCGTCCCTGTGAATCCAGTCCCCATCTTCATCCCATGTACAGGGAGTGGGGAAAGAGAGAGAGAGAGATCCACGGTGCATCTCTCCCACTCCCTCTACTGCCATATCCAACATTCTTCCCTCTCTCATCCCCCAAATCATGTGCAGCATTTTTCACTATTGCTCACCAGCCCCATGCCCAACATTTCTCCTTCTATCACCCCTCTCCAGCACCATGCCACACCTCTCCCTCCATCACTATGTCCAACATTCCTTCCCCTTGCATCCCCTTCAATCTGTCTCTCTGTTCCCTCTCCACTACCATAGCCAACATTTCTCCCTCTCATCTTTCTTTTCCCCATGTATCTCTATCTCACTCCTCTCTCTATGTCCAACAATTTTCCTCTTTGTTCCTTTTCCCATGTGCACCATCTTTCCCTCTCATTTACACACTCATCCCCAACAATTCTCCCTTTCTATCCCCCTCGCTTGTGCCTCAAGTTCATACCTCCTCCCTTCCTTCTGTGTCCTGAGTTCGTGTCCCTCCCCCTCCCTGCTTTCCAACCTTTGTCCCAAATTCATGCCCCTCCCATGTACCAACGTGCTTCTCTCCCCCTCTTTTTCTCCCTTTGTCTCATGTTATCCCTTTTCTTCCTTATTTGTTCAAGGCTGTCCAGCTGGACATGCCCCCCTCTGCCAAATCTGGATCAGTGTCCCCTGCAAGTGCCTGTCTGTCTTCCTTCCAGCTTGGCTGCTCCTTATCTTCAGCGCCAGCTGCACTTGTTTGCCAGGACAGAAACCATCTATGCATCTGCCATATTTGGGGCCTGTCACAGTCACATCGAGGAAGATTGGATGGTTGTTTCCCAGCAAAGACAGTTGACTGAAGCAACCTAATTCCAGAAATACAGGAGCAGCCATCCAAGCTTCTTTGACAAGACTGTGACAGGCCCCACATGGTGGACATAAAGATGGTAGATGCGGCGTACTCACTGGAAACCTCCACTTGATTTATTGACATTGTTCTCATCCATATTTGTGCCTTTTGACCTTGCGCCCTCATAGTTTAGGACCCCTGAGGAAGGCATGTTTAGCCAAAACATTGACCATGTTGGGTCCGCACCATCGTTTCTTTATGTGGATGAGCATGTATTCTTCAAATGTTGGATTGAATTAATAGCTGCATCAAGAACATTCTTTCCATCGTACTGTTTTTGTTTTTTGGTTTCTCCTTTCTACTGTGGAATAGCTGGATTTCTTTGTTTGCTGTTGTCATTTTTACGAATATCAGATATCTTTCAAACAAACAGATTACATATATAATAACTTTAGATGTAAGTTCCCTATATACTGTGATTCTTCAGGATGCAGGTCTGAGTTATGATGGTGTTATATGAGATTCCACTGAAAAGTTCTCAGCCAAGCCAACACAGTTGGGGCAGTCTCCAACATGTAGTCCAGCAATTTTCTACTTTTTCCGTTCCAAATTTTTCTGATGGAACGAATAGAGTGGAAATTTATTGGACTCGCGTGTATAGCCCTCAATGGAGATTGCGCCAACTTTGTTGGTTGGGCTGAAAACTTTGCAGCAGTCCCTCATAGGAACAACAGGAGAGACCTCAGAAAGTTCCAGCTCAATTTCTTTCCTCTTTGGCAGCTATAG
This sequence comes from Geotrypetes seraphini, assembly GCF_902459505.1. Classification (NCBI taxonomy): domain Eukaryota; kingdom Metazoa; phylum Chordata; class Amphibia; order Gymnophiona; family Dermophiidae; genus Geotrypetes; species Geotrypetes seraphini. The sequence goes on along the minus strand of NC_047084.1, from coordinate 179,971,474 downwards.
TGCTAAGTTTCACCCCCCCCCCCCCCCCCATTGGCTAATTTATATATAGCTATTTTTGAAAGGCAAACTGCAGACCTCACAGCATACCATGAAGAAAGCCATAGCATGATGGCTGAAATGTCAGTTTCTACCTGATTAGATACAACGAGACCCAGAAACCTACAACAAGCACGATGTCAGCTGTGGAAACCCTGAGAGAACATATAACCCAGCTTCACGGAGAGAATGTCTTTAAACTCACCAGAGACTTTTCCATTCTATTGAGAAAAAAAAGAGAGAGACCAAATGATTTTCCCACCAAAATTCAAATTTGTGATCAACGGACTTTCCTTTTTCCAATCAAGTCAGTGGACCCACTATTTGCAAAGACAACCTGCAGACCTCACAGCATACCCTGAAGAAAGCCACAGCATGATGGCTGAAATGTCAGTTTCTACCTGACAAGATGCAGCGAGACTCAGAAACCTACAAGGATGATGCCAGCTGCAGTAACCCTGAGAGAACATGAATCTCACTTATTTGCACTTTCTAAGATATAAACATATTTGCTCTTCTATAATTGAATATCATATGCAATAAAAACAGCTTAAGCAGAAACAGTTGGGATATCTGTTAAATGTTAATAAAGTGAATACAAGCAGCCATTGTATAATTATAGGGATTTTTTTTGCTGAGCTCCGCCAACAAGGAGAAGAATAATGATTCTATGGTGTGTGTTTTACAGCATTCCTCTATGGCTATGAAGATTGCATCAGTTATTTTAAAACATGGGAAAATTTTATTAATCCAACCATAGGCTGACGATCAGATAATGTTGTTTGCCTTTAAGAGAGCAACAAGCAAAAAAGAAAAGGAATTGACCCCAAAATATCCACAAAGAAGAAAATCCAGAGAAAACCAAAAAAAACTCTGTGGAGTGACGATGTTCCCAAATGGACTTTATTTGAAAGTATCAAAGTTCCAAAGGTACACTAAAATCATCCACATAAAATAATTCCATCCACATAAAAGTAAATCATCCACATAAGAGCCTTAAAGGACCTAGTCCACTAGGGATATAGGACCCAACACGGTCCGCGTTTCGACAAAAAGTCTTCTTCAGGGGTCCCTGGGGGTCCTATAAAGGTGAGTACGTGGGAAACAATTGTGTGGTGAACCGGAAATGAGACACTGCTTGCATTTGCAATGGAAAGAGAGGGAAGAACTTAAAATATTTTTATGTCCAGTTGTCCCCAAATCCAATACTGTCATGGAGCAAAGAAGACATTTTAAATGCAATCAGGCTCATAATCAAAAAGATAAAGCATCCTAATCACCAGGACGTCCAAGTGCCAATAATCAAAACCGTCTTTCTGTACATCTAGTGAAGTGTTCCAGCCTCTGTATGTCCAGAGCATGAGATGGATGTGGTGGAGGCATGTTATGGGCGGGCTTTGGGTGGGTTTTGTTCAAGGGCGGGTTACACATGGACATCTTGCAATGATAATCAAATATTTTGCAAGACATCCTACGTTTGGAACTAGACCTGTTTTAGAAGGGTCTAAGTGCCACAAAGCTGCCCAAACTGACCAGATTACCACTGCATGCATCAAGTTGTTACCCCAACACTCCCCCTGTGTTCACTGACCCCCCCCCTTCCACCACATAAAAATGAGAACAAAAAGGTATATACCTGGCTCTAAAACAGCATCTGGTATGGGGAAGCCTAGTATAGCTGCACACAGAGTCGTAGTCGGGTCTTGAATAGACTCCACCTCTGAAACAGTGCTTCACGGTGTCAATGCTGTTCCCTGCTGCCGAGTTTTTCTATATCTGTGGGGGGATGGGGAGGGGTGGGTGGGGGGTAGGGGCTTCTTTGTCAGGGGGTGGGGTATGGTGGGTCCGGGGAGGACATAAGAGTCCAGTCCTCCGCGGGTGTTTGATGAAAATGTATCCCATGGTTGTTATTGCTGTTGTATTTACTGTTGCTTAATAAAATAGATTTGAACTAAGTAGCCTGGTGGGTAGGCTAATGATCGCAAAGCAGAGTGGAAATGTCCTATACAGACTGGTGGACTGAAATATATTTTGAATTTGTCCTTTTAGTCATCCAAAGATAACTCAATGACTCGACATGTACATGTTTTGGTCAAGATGGCCTGCCTCAGGAGTTTTGGTCTTCTGAAGGAAATAGTGCTGAAGCCAAGTCAATTTCGTCCACCAATCTGTATAGGATATTTCTACTCTTTGCGATCTTGTTGTTTGTGGATTTGACTCTCCTGTTTCATATTCTAGGGTAGGCTAATGAACCATAGAGAAGAGGACCCAGGCCCATAAGTCACTCTAACCACGATATGTATGGTAGAACGTGTGAGCTCACCCAAACCCTACTATACTGCCACAAAGGTGCCACCTGCAGCTATAAGCTATAGGAGTGGTACACAGGAGGGTATAGTAAGTTGAGGTTTTTTGGGGGGGTTAGGGGCTCACCCTAAATTATAAGGGGGTTATGATGAGATATACAGCTGGCATCCTGTATGTGAAGTTCACAGAAGTCCCATTGCTCTGTCAGGATGTCTATGTGGTCAGTTCATTACTATGCTGGCTCCACCCACATCCAAACGGTCAGGATTTAGACGTTTTCAACCCGGATGTTTTTCTGATTGAAATTGGGCTATAAAGTTAGACATTCTTGAGACCTAGACATCATAGTGACCAAGACGTCTAAGTAGATCACCACCCCCACCCCCACTCACTGCCTCTGCACCCAGAGATTGCTTCTGTCTTTGCACCCAGAAGTTGTGAGATCAAATTCCAGTGCTGCTCCTTATGACCCTGGGCAAGTCACTCAATCCTCCAGCGCCCACCTGCTTTGAATGCCAAAACCACAAAAAGGCAGCATACGAGTCCCCATTCCTTTTCCCTTTAGTTTCAACTCCTGCCTCTTTGTGTTACATTTCAAGGCAGCTGCTTTCCAGACATCAGCAGGATGTGCATCATTATCCAGTTTTCTCTCCAATGTTCAGTATAGCTCATAGACATCAAAAGCATCTTTCATCTAGCAATCATTGAGCTCATGACATTTAAATTCTCCAAAACATCCTTTTCTATTTCCACTTGATATATGTTTCAGAGTCAACTATTAGAATTAAATTTAAAAAACAATTGTTTCATATAGCCAAAGTGAATGTGATTTGTATACCTCTTTATATACTGTATTAGAGAATGACACAGGGACATATTTTTTCCCGTCCCTGCGGGAACTCATTTTCCCGTCCCTGCAAGTTCTTTTCCTGTCCCTGCCCCATTCCTGCAAGCTCCATCGTCATCTGCACTAGCCTCAAACGCTTTAAGATAAGCATTCAAGGCTTGTGTGGTTAAAGTAGAGCTTACAGGAATGGGGCAGGGACAGCGACAAAACTCACGGGGATGGGGGAAATTGAGTTGCTGTGGGGACGGGGACAAATGTGTCCCCGTGTCATTCTCTAGACTGTATATCTAAGTGGTTTACAGCAAATAGTGATCAGGTACTCAAAATATTTTCCCTATCCATCCTGTCGGGCAATAGAGGGTTAAGTAACTTGACCAGGGTCACAAGAACCCACAAACTCAACTAGATCCCTCCATACTAGATGTCCTGTCCTTTAGCAATTGATAGCTGTGTATCCCAACATAAGAACATAAGAATTACCACCGCTGGGTCAGACCAGTGGTCCATCCTGCCTAGCAGTCTGCTCACGCAGAAGACCAGTGCTCTAAATGAGTCCAGCCTCACCTGCGTACATCCCAGTTTAGCAGGAACTTGTCCAGCTTAGTCTTGAAACCCTGGAGGGTGTTTTCCCTTACAACAGATTCCAGAAGAGTATTCCAGCGCTCCACCACTCTCTGGGTGAAGAAGAGCTTTCTTACGTTTGTACGGAATCTATCCCCTTTCAACTTTAGAGAGTGCCCTCTCGTTCTCCCTACCTTGGAGAGTGTGAACAGTCTGTTTTTATCTACTAAGTAGAGAATGACACGGTGACAAAATTCATCACCGTTCCCGTCCCCGCGGATAACTGCGGGAAACCATCTTCATGTCATTCTTTAAGAAGAGAGGGAAGAATCAGAGTATGAATGGCCACAACCACTGACCCACAAGCTTTGCTTTGAAGAATGCTGGTGTAGAAGGACCGAGGTTGAAATAGACACTACAGAACAGTCTCTGGTATCCAGAGCAGATATTGTGATGTCATAATGCCTCATTCCACCAGTGCCTAAGAGCCAATCACATCAGTGATGTCACAATGGCTTCACATAAGAATCAGAGTATGAATGGCCATAACCACTGACCCGCAAGCTTTGCTTTGAAGAATGCTGGTGTAGAAGGACTGAGATTGAAATAGACACTAGAAAATGACATGGGATTATTTCCCGCGGTTATCCGCGGGGACGGGAACGGTGATGAATTTTGTCACCGTGTCATTCTCTACTACTAAGTGTATTCCCTTCAGTATTTTGAATGTTTTGATCATGTCTCCTCTCAGTCTCCTCTTTTCAAGGGAGAAGAGGCCCAGTTTCTCCAATCTCTCACTGTACGTCAACTCCTCCAGCCCCTTAGCCTTTTAGTCACTCTTCTCTGGACCCTTTCAAGTAGTACCGTGTCCTTCTTCATGTTCGGCAACCAGTCCTGGACGCAGTACTCCAGGTGAGGGCGCACCATGGCCCGGTACAGTGGCATGATAACCTTTTCCGATCTGTTCCTAGAATTTAAATGACTAAGTGAATTTTTTTTATAGTGTTGAGAGACTAACCCCTTCTTCTATGAAACTGCGCTAGCAGTTTCTAGCACGGGGATCCAAGCTGAATGGCCTATGCTGCTCCTGACACTCATAGGAACTAAATGAGCGTCGGGAGCACCGCAGGCCATTCAGCGCAGCTCTCTGCGCTAAAAACCGCTAGCACGGTTTCATAGAAGAGAGGGTAAAGTACTTTGTTTGACATAGGGAATTTTAATCCACTCTCATGCCTGTCACTATAATCTCCAGAGGCAGTTGTTTCAGGGTTCATGTATGTCAACTTTAATTTTTTTTAAAGTCCTTTGTTTTTCAAACATTCTTCTGTTGTGTACGCAGAACTTTCAATTGTTATATTTTGGGGGTCTAATGCTTCATTATCCTAAAATATATACAGGTTCATGTTGTCATCCTGCTAAGCTTTTTCTGAGCTGAGCAATTCTGATTTCTAGTTTCCCTTAAGGGAGGGGATAGAAAGAAGATGAGATGGAGTATGTTCATAGGGAAGGAAAGAGAGGTGGGGGCTTGTGCATGTGGGAATTGGGGGGGAGGAGAAAGTTGGAGGAGTGATGGTATGTGTGTGGGAGGAAGAGAAGGGAAGAAAATGTGGGGGGGGGGAGTCTGGGACAAAAGAGAATTAGGGGTCATCATACAGGGAGTTAGAGGGATAGAAATTGGGAAGCAAGGAAAGTTGGAGAGGTGAGGTGAAAACAGTGGTTGGAGAGAGAGAGAGAGAGCTGGGGAGAATGGAGCCTGAGGAGGGAAAAGTGAGGGTGGGAGACTTCAGGCCTGGAGAAGGAGTCAGGCCTTATGATGGGGGGTTGTTTGCAGACCATGCAGAATTTTACAGATTTTTAAAATATTGTATGCAGAATTTTCAAAATTTTTGCACAGAAGATTTTGGTTGTTTAATTCACTGTTCCCTCTAAGATGAGCAGGAGTCTTCCTCCTACATTCCTGCCAGTGGGAGGTGCTGTTGCACTGGCACATTATCAATAATGAGGAACAGTCAAGCTCTGCAAGATTCCAGGGAAATCTGTCTGTCCCAAGCAATTGAAAACACAATATTGAAACACACACTGACAACAATGCAGTTAGACTCCTGCTCAGCTTAGAGGGAACAGTATTGCCCATCTCTGAACCTTTTCCAGTTCCACTATATCTTTTTTGAGATGCAGCACCCAAAATTGCACACAATTCTCAAGGTGAAGCAATACAGAGGTATTATGAAATTCTTTGATTTATCCTCCATTCCTTTCCTAATAATTCCTAATATTCTGTTTGCCTTTTTGGCTACCACTACACACTAAGGGATCCTTTTACTAAGGTGCGCTAGCGTTTTTAGCACACGCAGGATATTACCGCATGCTACACCACGCACTACACGGCTAGAACTAACGCCAACTCAATGCTGGCGTTAGCATCTAGCATGCGGCAATGTAGCGTGCGCTATTCCACGCATTAATGCCCTAATGCAGCTTCGTAAAAGAAGCCCTAAGAAGCAGGTTTTTAATATATTTTCCACAATGACACCTAAATTCTTTTCCTCAGTGGTGACTCATAATGTGAAGTCTAGCATCATGTACTATACTATAGCTATAATTTGGGTTATTCTCCCCAATGTACATTACTTTGTTCTTGCCTGCAGGCAAGCCACACACCCCAGGTTGCACCAGTCCTGACTAGACAACAGAAGGGGAAAAAAAGACTAGGAACTGGAAGCAAATAGTTGCAGAAATGTCAGGCAAAATACAAAAAAAAAAAAAAAAAAAAAATCTGAATGCTGCACAATGTGAATTTGCTTTAAGCCCCTTCCATTGCTCCTGACAAGACGCAACCTTGTTACTCACTGCTAAGAATAACTTAGGGCTCCTTTTACAAAGGTGTGCTAAACGTTTTAGGGCGCACTAAATATTAGCATGCGCTAAAGCACACATTAAACACCACCGTGTGCATGTTAGTCTATGGACGTGTTAGCACGCGCGTATATTTAGTATGCACTAAAATGCATAGCGCGCCTTAGGGCTCCTTTTATCAAGCAGCGGTAGGGGTTTAACGCGCGGAATACCGCGCGTTAAACCGCCTGCCGCGCTAGTCGCTAACGCCTCCATTGACAAGGCGTTAGTTTGGGGGCTTGCCGCGGGGGTTAGCGCGTGATGAAATGTCCGACACGGTAACTCCGCTAGCGCACCTTGACAAAAGGAGCCCTTAGTTAAACAGGGGGAGAGTAACAGGAGCTTAGAACAAGAGTAAATTTACCTTTAAAACCTAATTCACTGAATATCATATAAAAATCATACATAAAGATTATCTGTGCTTTCAGTGAGCATTCAAAGGTAAGGAAAAGGATTTTTTTTTTTTTTTCTGAGTCACAAAAAAAACCCTGAGTTGCTGTCTTTTCATAAAGGAAGCACAGTCGGGAGCATCTTATTTCTTTCTCCTATTTTATTTTGATAGCTTTTTCACTTTCTCTCCGCCTGCCCTTTTAAGAAGTACTCCACTCCAGAGCAGGTTCAATTGAACTCGTCTCTCCCATGGCTTTTGCTCCCCACTCTGTACTTCAACTGCCGCAGACCACGCTCCTTTTGTTCATTCCCAGAATGTGATCTGAGCCCTTTGCTTCCCTCTTTTGAAAAGTGTCCCTGCTTTTCACGCAATCAAAGGTTACAATTGTTGACCTGACCTGTCAAAGCTGTCTGTTTTTTTTCTTTCGTCGTTGTTGCTGCTGATGTTCCTACAATTTGAGTTTTTAGCACAGATTGTTTTGGGAAGGAGAAATATCAAACTATTTTAACTTTGGATTGTACTGTGCAATAAATGTGCCCAAATACAGTGCCTCTAATAATAAGTGTGGGGGGGGGGGGGGAAAGATACTGAATCAACTAATAGTGCCTTAGTTACTTTAAAAATAAAATGTGTGTTTGTAAGGAAAGAAGACACTTGTTGCCCACTCCAGTGTTAGTAATAATCCTTTAAACTCTTGTGAATCACACTAAACTCGTAAACACTTGGCTAAAGCACAAGTTGGTGTATCCAAATGGATATAATGGAGAAATACGAAGGATCTCAAGCGCTCACAGCTATAAGCCTGATGTATTTTTCAAGCTAATAACCACAGGGTGAGCTATCATTGGTCCTGTATATTCTCCTTTTCTTCAATCTTTATCAAAACACTTTAACTTCTTTAATATTTTAAATATTTTAAATACTTTGCAGGTCTTATTTTAAATTATATACTGGTCTTCATTTATTAAACAGTACTCTCTCATTTAAGAATATAGTTATAGTACTTAGCTTCACGACGACAGAAGATCTCCGTTTCGCTCATATTATTTTTAGAGGAGCTTCATCAGGAAAAGCACCAGCAATAACTACAAATAAAACAAGACAATCTTTAAATTTAAATTATGATAAATACTTTTAGTACTTACTTGCACTAATAAATGCTCTATGGCGGTGCCTTCGGTTACACTTTAAAATACCCGACTTTTTTTACATATATATATACACTTTTAAGTGTTAGCCCATAAAACTCATTGGAGGTTGGTATCGGTGTAGAAAAAAGGTCCACATGAGTCCAATGATTCCGTAGAACACTGGCCTTCCCCTCCGGTCCTCAAGGGTCTCAAATGGGTCAGGTTCTCAGACTCTCTCTAATGAAAATGCATTCCACAAAAAAAAACACAAGTCTACTCCTCATTCAAAATAACATCGTGAAATTATTATCATTTTTTTTTTTAATATGATGTGCTCAAACCCATAATGCATAATTCTAGAATGTTGCCCGAGTAAGACCTGGGCTTCAGTGTCTCTCTCTTATATTTTTAAGTTTTTAGTTATATGTAGTTTTACAGTGGTACCTTGGTTTGTGAGCATAATTCGTTCCAGAAGCATGCTCGTAATCCAAAGTACTCGTATATCAAAGCACATTTCCTGATAGAAAACAATGGAAGCTTGGACGATTTGTTCCATATCCCCAAAACTTGTAAGTAAGTAGACGCAGAAGAGGGAAGGTTAAGTGACTTTGCCCAGAGTCACAAGCAGCTTCAGAGGAAATTAAATCCAATTCCTTAGCCAAGCCAAATGGAGCCAGAACAAATGAGACCGACTACTGTACCTCCCTCATCGCCCGGCTCATCTCCTTCACTTCCAGCTCTTCCAGCATCGGGAGCATCACTGTCACCTGCTAAATCCTCCGTGAAGCGTCACCGACTAGCCGGCTGCCAGCGTCTCCGCCTCTAATATCCTTAGGTCCTCCAGTGGGGTCCTTTCTAGTTAGCAGTCACCTTTTTAGCAACCCAACGCCTGCCTGAGTTCGGGAAAGTAAGTTGAGTTGAGGATTGCCCTTTTTATGATGAAACCGCAGCGGCCCCGAGCTTGGTTTCGGTTGCCGATGCCCCGCAGTTGGGTGGGAGGCAGCCAAATAGGCGTACGTGCGATTGGCGGGAGGATGGGCATCCCCGCGACCGCCCTGGTATTCCCAGACTCCAGCAATGTTTGAGTCAGTAGCAGCAGATGTGGTGCCGGTGTCTCCGCGTATGCAGACTTTGCCTTCTGTGCCCTGATAGCGTGACCTCGGGCTGGAGTTGCTGCAGACAGAGAAAGTAAGAGTAGACACCAACCAGCAGAGGCTCACGGGTGCCGCGTAAGTGCTCATTTACCGAGGCAACGCTCGGCTTACGAGTCACAGTTTGCTGGAGTGTTTTGCTCGTCTTGCAAAACACTCGCAAACCGCGTTACTCGCAAACCGAGGTTTGACTGTATTTTGTTGGTTTCTACTTTATTTTATTCCTTTCATCTACCTTATTCATAGTTTTACAGGGTTCTGTACTTTTTTCTTTTAATTTTCATTCGGGTGAGTCAGAAAACATCTTGGATAGGAGGAGTTTAACAGTTATAGAATCACAGCATAACCGTCTAAAGGCCTGGAACAGTTCATTTTCAGCAGAGGCCCTTCCTACCTGCGTGTGGTGACTGGAGATCGCTGCAGGGAGATCGTTGCTGGAGGCGACATGGTTGATCGCTGCTGGTTGTTGCCTAGGATGGAGTGGAGTGTGCTCTCTCATTGTGGAGGAGCTGGTGGTGTCTCCAGATCCGTGGAGTGGGGCTGTATCATGGACTCCTCCTCCCGGTTGTTCGCCGATGGAGGCAGAGTGCTGTATTCTTCAGGAGCTGCCCATGAGCATCTGCGGCCCACCGAGAGCAGTGTGGCCTGGCGCTGGATTGTTCTATCTCTGTGCATCTTCTGCCTGGAAGCGATGAGTCGGGGCTGCAGCAGCTGGAAAGCCTAAACTGATATCTTTCCCGTCTGCACTTTTGCCGTTGGGATTATTTAAAATATGCTGCGGCAAAAGAGCTGCTTCAGGAAACTGGACTTCTGTCAGACTTATTTCATTTTTTATTCCCAGTTTATGAATTATTTATAATTTTATTCCATTGTTTTTACCCCTTTTGTTTTATTTTATTTATTGAATTTCCCTGAATTCTATTGTTTAACTTTTCCTCCCTTCTATTCCTTTTTACAAATTACTTTAATTCATTTAGATATCATTTACATAGATGATGCTCCTATCTGTAATGTTAGGAATTTCTATGAAATATTCTACATACTTCTCTCCTCCCCATTCCTTCCTGCCCTCCATAGTCCTCCCTACCCTCTTCTAACCCCTTCCTCTGTAATGTCGCCTAGAGCTTGTATAGGTATGTTCGACGCACAAATGGAATAAAATAAATAAATAACCAAAATGCCACAGGGTAGGCAAGGGTTACCATGAGACCATCATAGCCACATCAATATCCGAACCGCCTATACCTTGTCACACTTTCACAATCTTTTTAATCACCATCTCTTATATATATATATATATATATATATATATATATACACACACACACACACACATACACATATACTGTGTATGTATATATATATATAATAATAATCTATATCTATAATAATAAAACGCTAAGCGCGCATGCGCACACTTACCGCGTGCTTCCCTGATCCCTGTTCTGTCGCACTGTGCCGGCAAGAGTGCGCATGCGCGCTTACTACGTCACACATTGCAACTCGGAAAAGCAAGGGCCCGACACAGTGAAAGAACAGCAGCAGCCCCCCGAAGCTCCTCACCAGTCCAATCCCTCTCCAACCTCTCCTTCCTCACCGACGCCGAAGAAGCTGCAGCTGGGGCAGTCGGGGCCTCCCCCGCAGCGCCCAACCGCCCAGGCCCCGCTCCCTCTCACGGCACTGGAAGCGGCTGCCGGGAGGAGGACTCCAAGCTGCTGAAGACTGTCCCCAAAACACCGGCCCTCACACAGGGCTGGCGACCTAAACATGCTCCGAGCGGTGGCTGGAACCTTCACCGACGCCGAAGAAGCTGAAACTGGAGCAGTCGGGGCCTTCCCCGCCGCGCCCAACATGCCCAGGCCCCACTCCTTCTCGTGGCGCTGGCGGCGGCTGCCGGGAGGAGGGCTCCAAGCCGCTGAAGACTGTCCCCAAAACACCGGCCCTCGCACAGGGCTGGCGACCTAAACATGTTCCGGGAGGTGGCTGGAACCTTCACCGACGCCGAAGAAGCTGCAGCTGGGCAGTCGGTGCCTCCCCCTCCGTACCCAACACGCCCAGGCCCCGCTCCCTCTCGCGCTCCAAGCACTCACTCCAGATAGCTGAGAGGAATGGCTGGAGGGTGTCATGCCGGTGCTGCAGGTGAAAGGGGGCTGCTTTTGTTGGAGAGGTGTGCTGGGGGGCAGACAGCTTTACTCGGGGGGGGGAAGACAGAAGGGGCCATGGAAAAACAGTCAGGGAGAGGGAAAGAGGGTTGCTTTGGAGGGAGGGGTGTGCTGGGGGGCAGACAGTTTTACTCGGGGGGGAAGACAGAAGGGGGCCACAGAAAAACAGTCAGGGAGACAGAACGGGGCCACGGAAAAACAGACAGCGTCCAAGGAAAGAGAAACAAATAAAAATAGAAAGACAGACAGCGGCCTAGGGGAGAGAGAGAAAGAAAGAAAGACAGACACACATCTATTCTAGCACCCGTTAATGTAACGTGCTTAAAAACTAGTATATATATATATATATATATATATGTATACAATATATGTGTGTGTGTGTGTGTATATATATATATATATATATATACTAAACTAAACTAAACCTTATGTTATAAATATGTTTAAAGTACTACAGAACAATGGAGAGAAAAGGCAGTATAAGAAGATACTGGGTGTTTCAAAAAAAAAGAAAAAAAGCTATTTCTGCCTTTCAAAAATAAATTCCTTTATCCACAGAAGGCAGAAAGTAATATGAACTCTTGTCGTCAAAGGCTAGTGGGTTGGAAAATGTAACAAAAGCCCTTTTCATCATCTGTGCATTCTGGCTTCTCCCTTATTGAATGACAGCTGTCAGCCCCGTTAAAATGCAGTCCTAACAATTCAGAGGCATATGACACCTTTCTGGTTCTACATCTCACAGCAGGGTAAGGCAGGACTGGAAGCACAGAGGCTAGTGGGAAATTTTATTTAGTTGTTAATTTGAGAAATTTATATCCCACCCATCTAACATTCTAGGGAAAATGACTTGATATATGGCCTTTTTTATGGTTACAATCAAAAGCAGTTTATATATTATATTCAGATACTTATTTGGTGCCCAGAGTCACAGGGAGCTGCAGCGGAAATCAAGCCCAGCTCCCCAGGTTCTTAGGCCACGGCACTAACCATGAGCTACTCCACCCTCCAGTTTACAGTTGGACATCTGAAATATACAAAACTTCCTAGGTCACAAAAATGCTTAATATATAAAGGGCTCATTTTACTAAGCTACACTAAGCAATAGTTTGTGCTTACCGCAACTTAATAGGGTTTACCGGGTGATGCGCTGAGGCATTCTGTGGTAAAAGCCCAACGTGTAAAAGCATGCGCAAAAAAAAGTTTCTCCATTTTTCTCTGAGGAGGCATGTCTGGGAGTGCAGAGTGGTCGTGGCAGTATGAATCTGTTAGTGCAGCCACATTGCCATGTGCTGATTAGCGTGAGATTACTTGTTATTGTATGTATGTTACAGAAATTATTCAATAAAAATTTTTCAACTAAAAAAAAAAAACTCACACACATAATTGCAAATCAGTTCTATGAACAGGGTTACCAGACATCCGGATTTCTCCAGACATGTCCTCAAAAGGAGGACATGTCTGGAGAAAAACATGTCCTCAAAAGGAGGACATGTCCAGGGGTCCGGATGGCTTTTCAAAACCCGGCACTTTCCTTCGTGTAGGAGGGGGATCCGTGCATGCGTGGATATGATGCGATGATGTCACGCACGTGATATAATTGTGTCGCATCCGCACATGCTTGGATATCCTGCCCGATGAGAGAAGGCAGTAGGGGGCGGGATTGGAGGCGGCAATTGGGGCCGGATTGGGAGCGTGACAGGGTGGAACCGGGGCATGATGAGGCAGGGATGGGTGGGACTGGGGGCGGGTCTAGGGTAGAGAATGACACGGTGACAAAATTCATCACCGTTCCCGTCCCCGCTGATAACCGCGGAAAATCATCTTCATGTCATTCTTTAAAGAGAGAGGGAAGAATCAGAGTATGAATGGCCACAACCACTGACCCGCAAGCTTTGCTTTGAAGAATGCTGGTGTAGAAGGACTGAGGTTGAAACAGACACTAGAAAATGACATGGGATTATTTCCCGCGGTTATCCGCAGGGACGGGAAAGGTGATGAATTTTGTCACCGTGTCATTCTCTAGTCTAGGGGTCCATATTTTCCAGACGGAAAATCTGGTAACCCTATCTATGAATCACTTACTTGCTGGGCTGTGACCAGAACATTTCTAGAAGTTAGTCATATCCTCATACAGTAGACTGGACCATTATGTAGCCCACAACTGACAAGACCAGTGCTTCCCAAACCATTATCCAATAGGACCCCATTTTAACACTGAGATTCAGCACGGAGGGTTAAGAAGGTGTTGGAAGACTACCTGAAGATGATAGCTGTCTAGTGTTAAGTGTTGGGGGTGATGCTAGAGAAGAGGGAAGCAGAAAGGGGAAAGGGAAGGTGAAAGAAGGGGGGGGAAAGAGAATATAGGCAAACAAAATACAGTAGAGTCCCGCTAATCTGACTTTTGCTTATGCAACCATTAAGCTTATCTGATGAACCTCCGCTGACATCATGGCGTTGTCATTCAGATATGCGTGGCTTCTTTTTTTTGTCTCTTTTCTGATGTCGCATTCAGTCAAAAAGCAGCATTGCTAGGTAAGATTCTTGGGCACATTAAGGCCCTCTTTTACAAAGGTGCGCTAAGCTTTTTAGCGCGCATGTTATCCTATGGATACATTAGCAGTTAGCGCACGCGTTGATTTAACACGCGCTAAATCCATGCTAAAACGCTTAGCGCGCCTTTGTAAAAGAGGGCCTAAGTTTTTACACTCTTTTTACTGTCTTCTTTTCCACTTTTATTATTCTTATTTTTTAAAATCAGTTTCCACTTTTCACTCAAAACTGAGTCAGCTGTACTCGTGACCCTGCACTCTTTGCAATGGCAAGTCAAAAGGGAAATCAAGTTTACTACCTATAGAGCAGAAACCTGAAACTTTCAAAAGCATAGACAAATTGAACTTGGAGTGGGGAGAGTAACTAATATTGACTAGGAAAGGCAATAAGGTGAGCTGGAGAAATGAGGTTCCAAGTGTTCTTCTACTCATAGGCGTCAGAATGGGGGAGGCCACAGGGTCCATGGCCCCCCCCCAAAATTTGGTGGTTGCTCGTAAGTGCCTGCCCTCCCATCCGTTTCCTGATGTTGCTCTTTAAATCTTCAGGGTAGCCGTTGTGCACCGTCAACAAGCAGGCCTGCCCTAGAACCCTTCATTCAACTTCCAGGGGCAGGCCGCCAGCTCATTGACGCTGCCCAGGTAGGAGATGGAGTTGGGAGCTGGTGATGGGCCGTGCCACAGGATTCCGCTGAGGCTAGGGCGGAGCTCCTGCACCCCTCCCCCCAACGAAGCAGTTTTCCCTGCCGCCTCTACTTATGGATTACACATTGGAAAACTATGGAAAAAATGTAAATAAAAGAAAGTAAGAAAAGCTTTGTTCCTATGGGTCACATAGCAAAGAAATAAGGGCATGCCAATATCAGGCCCTATTTTGCAAGAGAAAGCTCCGTTTTACAAAGAGAATTTGATGAAGATGAGCCTGATTTCACTGCTTCTGTGGGTTGGCCTGGTCACTGGGAAGAAGAAAAAAAAAAAGATATGGAATAAGACAGCTCTGGAGAAAAACTGTCAGCAGATTCGGAGGACTTTATTGGACTTAAAACAAAATTTCATTGTCATATTTAATAAGGAGTATCAATGGGCCAGATTCTCATTGTGCTGCTGAAAGTTAAGCAGCTGTAGGCGTCCTCCTGCCATCTAACTTACACCCCCCTACAAAACCGCAATAGTATTTTTTTAGTGCAGGCCGGCACACTGAATGCTCTGTGCTGCTCCCGACACTCATAGGAACTCTGAGTGTCGGGATCAGCACAAAGCATTCAACGCGCCAGCCAACAGTATCATGGTTTTGAAAAAGAGAGAATTAATTGCTTTAATTGGTGATAAAAGATATGGTAACTGACAGTGTTGTTTAAAACCAATAAAAGGTGATTAACAGAAAAATAGCTGCCGCTATGCAGCCTCCCCAACCTGTACATATCTTCTTGGTGGCTAGCAGCGCATCGTGGTGCCAAAGCCCAGAAGAGGGTGTGGTTAGGGGTGGTGCTGAACATCAGCATCACTGTGCAGCGCTGGCAGAACTTACACCCTAAATGGGGAGACCTTAGCTAGGACTACAGCAGAACGTGATCTAGGAGTGATCATAAGTGAAGATACGAAAGCTGCCAATCAAGTGGAGAAAGCTCCTTCCAAGGCTAGACAAATGTTGGGTTGTATCCGCAGAAGTTTCGTCAGCCGGAAGCCTGAAGTCATAATGCCATTGTACAGATCCATGGTGAGACCTCATCTGGAATACTGTGTGCAATTCTGGAGGCCACATTACCAAAAAGATGTGATGCGAGTAGAGTCGGTTCAACGAATGGCCACCAGGATGGTCTCGGGACTCAAGGATCTCCCATACGAGGAAAGGCTGAGTAAATTGCAGCTATACTCACTTGAGGAACGTAGAGAGACAGGAGACATGATTGAGATGTTTAAATATATCACGGGCCGTATCGAGGTGGAAGATAATATCTTCTTTCTTAAAGGACCCACGGCCACAAGAGGGCATCCGCTGAAAATCAGGGGTGGGAAATTTCATGGTGATACCAGGAAGTATTTCTTCAACGAAAGGTTGGTTGATCATTGGAATGAACTTCCACTGCAGGTGATTGAGGCCAGCAGCGTGCCAGATTTTAAGAAAAAATGGGATAGGCATGTGGGATCTCTTGGGGGGCGAAGTTAGGGAGGTGGGTTATTAGAGTGGGCAGACTTGATGGGCCGAGGCCCTTTTCTGCCGTCATTTTCTATGTTTCTATGACCCTGTGAACCCTTGACCCACATTTCCAGCACCTAGGGTCCCTTCAAGCCACGATTCTGGAAGCAGTGCCTGTCAGTGATTGACACAGAGATGGTGTCCACAGAATCAGCCCCCATACTGTATATAATTGTGATGAAACTGGGTTAAATTTTAAAATGTTGCCAGCAAAAGCTCTTGCTTCGTGTCTCGAAGCTTCAGCACATAGTTATAATTAAGTAAAGAAAAATTTGCTCTTTTAGCCTGTAGTAATGCAACTGGTAAACATTTATTGAAAAGCTGAAAAATTTTCCTTTTTGGTGGGCAAATCTGTGCTCCAGCTATAGATATGAAAAAATGAATGGCGATAGTTTGGGGCACAGTAATTTAGTTAAATTGGTTTGGGGCCCGTTGACATCTTATATTACTTCACTATAGTAAGTCTTTGATTACGAGTCAGTTTTTGTTTGTTTATTTTGTTTATTTATTTTCGTACACATCTAGGGAAGGGTGGGAGGGGAGGCTATTTCTGTCCTAATTTGACCTTTGAGTATTTACACTTGGGGTGGGTGGGAGGATGGGAGTGTATTATTAATTTGAAAAGGGTAAGATTATTGGGAAAATCTATGTTTCTGTGTTTTATTGAATAATCATTGGGTGGGTGGGTGGGAGGAAATGGTTGGTTATGGATATTTGTAATTTGAATGTGATTTTATTGACTTACTAGTCTTTTAGCCCGTTACATTAACGGATGCTAGAATATGTCTGTCTTTCTTTCTGTCTCTCTCCCTCCCGCTGTCTGTCTTTCTTTCTGTCTGACTCTCTCCCTGGCCCCCTTTGTCTGTCTGTCTTTCTGTTTCTCTCCCTGCCCCTGTGTCCTTCTTCCTTTTTTTCTCCCTCCCGCTGTCTGTCTGTCTTTCTTTGTATTTGTCTCTCTCCCTGCCCCTTATGCATCAGCAGCATTTATTTCACCCCCCCCTGTGCAGCAGCCACAGCACGTCCTTTCCCCTACCCCCCTTTCCCTTCCCGCATTCTGGCCTGCTATCCCTTGGCACCCCCTTCCCTTCCCGCGGTCGCACAATTATGAAAAACTCACCTTCCGCTGTTGCTGGAGCAGAGATAATTTGGCAAACGTTTAACTGGGCTTGCTATGTTTGTTTCTCTGTGGACATCCCAGATAGATGGCTAATTGCCTCGGAGGAGCTCTTCCAGAGTCTGAACGGAAAAGAGAAGAGTGGGCAAAGCAGGAAAACGGCACTACCTGTCTAAGTTCCGCCTGCGTCGGAAGCCTTCTCTGACGCAGGTGCGGCTCGTGAGAAGAGCCGCTGCTGCACCTTTAAACTTAAAAATAAACTTCGGCCAGTAGTGCCGTTTTCCTGGATATCGTAAACTTCAGGGGTCTGCAACAGAGTGAAGCCGAGTTGCCATGGTGAGGGGCAGAGGCCAGAGGCGGGCAGGAAGGAAGAGACTGACGGTTGAGGCTCAGGATGGCGACGACAGGACTCCGCGTTCACTCCCTCCGCCGCCTGTGTGATATAGTAAGTGCGCATGCGCACTCTTGCCGGCCACAGCCCGACAGATCAGGGACCAGGGAAGCACAGGGTAAGAGTGTGCATGCGCGCTTAGCGTTTTATTATATAGATTATATGTTATATATCTGTATATTGCACTATTGAAATTTGGAAAATCAATAAAGAATTTAAAAAAAAAAAAAAAGAAAAGTTGAAAAATCCAAATGGCTTTTAAAAACCTGGCTCCTACTGCATTTTCACTTTTCTGTAAGAATCAGAAGAATGCCTGGATGGATACAGACATTTTTCCATAGCTGGGGGGCAGGGGGGGTCAGTGAACTTGTTCCATCAGTAGAAAAGTTTTTGTAAGTGCTAAACCTGCCTAGGAAAACATTCCTTATTAACAATGCACCGTTTAAAAAAAATATATATTAGTGTAAGCTTTTATCAATGCTCGTTTGTGCAGGAATGTTCTAAATGTTAAAGAAAGTGAGTATTAAAGATGTTATTTACTAGATCATTGAATCATAGGATGAAACTGAACCACAAACCCTAGCAAGATCACGGAGACAGTTACAGTCTGAAGCTAAAAATGGACAGGGACATGAAACTGAACAGAAAGTGGATACGGAAGATGATGATGACGATCTCCTGCCATTGTTACAAGAAGTATCAAGCTGTGAGAATGCTAATGAGGATGGCTCAAAGTAATGGATGCGGAGAGAGATGAGCAAGAACCGACAGCCATGCGATTGCCATCGTGAATGCAAGCGAGAATGAAGATGATGAAGGCAACTGCACTAAGCCTCCACATGGACTATGAAAAGCGGCCATTTTGAAGAGGTCAAGGTTGTCAAGGCAGCCCTGACTTACACGGAACAACAAGAGGGAGATGCTGGCGTGTCCTCACCACACGGAAGAAAATTAAAACAGGAAAACAAACCTTAATCACAATTTTTTTTTAAAGCACTTTTGTTTCTAATTTGTTCTAATTAAAATATGTTCTTCCAATAACTATACTGCTGTGCTTGACAATATAACACCTCCCCCTTATACTAAACCGCGATAGCGGTTATTAGCGCAGTGAGCCACGCTGCTCCCGACACTCATAGAGTCCCTATGAGTGGTGGGAGCTGCACGGAGCTCCCTGCGCTAATAACCCTATCGCAGTTTAGTAAAAGGGGGGAATAGTGCAGTACTGTGTACAATATTTCTGTATAATACAAGCGTAAGAACATAAGAACATGAGAATTGCCGCTGCTGGGTCAGGCCAGTGGTCCATCGTGCCCAGCAGTCCGCTCACACTGGCCCTCTGGTCAAAGACCAGCGCCCTAACTGAGACTAGCCCTATCAGCGTATATTCACTTTGAGGTCAAGAGGAGCTGTTTCTTCAGTTGGTGGCAATTTATCTGCATTTAGTACCTTTGGTATTACCTGTGTTTATTACCTCTAGCTTTCTGCCTTTGATGAAGCCTTCAAGGCTAAATGCGGCCACGTTGGATACTGTGGCCTTGATTCTGTAAGTGCCACCTGCCGTGGCAGGTGCCTACACAATGGGTGCCTGCCGCGTGTCAATCACTTATGAGCGCCGCTGCCAGAATTGCAGCTCCCAAGGACCCTAGGAGCCAGAAATATAGGTCAGGGTCCTTCCTGAATCGTAGCTAGCAGCGCATAGTGACGCTAAAGTCCAGCGCCACCCCTAACCATACTCACTTCTGGGCTTCGGCATCACTATGCGCCACTAGTCGCCAGGGACCTAGGGGCTGGTCTGGAGACTGCGTAGTGGTGGCTGTTTTTTTTTATGAGGGTTTAATTGGGTTTTAATGGTGTGACCAATTATCACACCACTTAAACCCAATTAAACCACTTAAATTAAGTGGTGGCAGGGCCACCTAACTTTCGGTGGCTGTTGTAGAATCCGGCCTTGTTTAATAAATTGCCTTTTTGTTTCTTCTCTTCTCTTTTGGTTTGCACTCACTACAAGTACATGTACAATACTGTTAGTTGGTTGCTGAATGATATTAAGAAACAATATTTGAAACACACATACTCTATGGCCCTCTTTTACTAAGGTGCGCTAACCAATTAGCGCATGCTAATCGAATTAGCGCACACTAAACGCTAACATGTCCGTAGACAAACATGCACATGTTAGCGTTTAGCGCGTGCTAAATCGATTAGCAAGCGCTAATTGGTTAGCGCACCTTAGTACAAGAGGGGGTATGCCTGTCATTTGTGTATCATTCAAGTTTTCTGTATTAACCAACTTTTCAGTTGCCCAACAAAAGATAAGATAAGTCTCATAAGATAAGAAAGAAGTCTCATAAGATAAGATAAGTCTCATAAGATAAGAGAGAAGTCTCATAAGATAAGTCTCATAAGATAAGAGAGAAGTCTCATAAGATAAGAAAGAAGTCTCATAAGATAAGATAAGTCTCATAAGATAAGAAAGAAGTCTCATAGGATAAGTCTCATAAGATAAGAGAGAAGTCTCATAAGATAAGAAAGAAGTCTCATAAGATAAGAAAGAATTCTCATAAGATAAGTCTCATAAGATAAGAAAGAAGTCTCATAAGATAAGATAAGTCTCATAAGATAAGAGAGAAGTCTCATAAGATAAGTCTCATAAGATAAGAGAGAAGTCTCATAAGATAAGAAAGAAGTCTCATAAGATAAGATAAGTCTCATAAGATAAGAAAGAAGTCTCATAAGATAAGTCTCATAAGATAAGAAAGAAGTCTCATAAGATAAGATAAGTCTCATAAGATAAGAGAGAAGTCTCATAAGATAAGTCTCATAAGATAAGAAAGAAGTCTCATAAGATAAGTCTCATAAGATAAGAGAGAAGTCTCATAAGATAAGTCTCATAAGATAAGAAAGAAGTCTCATAAGATAAGTCTCATAAGATAAGAGAGAAGTCTCATAAGATAAGTCTAATAAGATAAGAGAGAAGTCTCATAAGATAAGAAAGAAGTCTCATAAGATAAGATAAGTCTCATAAGATAAGAAAGAAGTCTCATAAGATAAGTCTCATAAGATAAGAAAGAAGTCTCATAAGATAAGATAAGTCTCATAAGATAAGAGAGAAGTCTCATAAGATAAGTCTCATAAGATAAGAGAGAAGTCTCATAAGATAAGAGAGAAGCTCACACTTGAATTTTGTTTCCCCTCCGGTTAAAGGATGTAAATTTAAAAGACATCATCAGCATCTCCTCTCACATCAGGCAGCATTATGGGGTAAAGATCTAGAACAATTGCTTACGTCTACTACTTATGGGGAATTTAGGAAACGCCTAAAAAAATATCTGTTCCTAAAGTACTTAGGCAACTAACCTGCACAATCTCATTCCACAATAACTGATCCCTAGAGCTATTAATCACTAGCTTTTAACTTCGTTCAGTCCACTCAATTTGTAACATCTTTCAATCAATGTTAACCGGCAGAACATTGTTAAATCCACTCAATCTGTAGCATCTTTTAATTATTGTAAACCGCATAGAACTTCACGGTCTTGCGTATATAAACTGTTATATTATTATTATTATTTTTGAGACTCTACTGAATGATTTTATCTATACTGTATATATGTTGCCTGTTGGACAGTGATCTCTGTTCTAGCTCACTGGTTCTTATACCTGTCCTGGGGGACAGGCATGCAAATCTGCTTCATGCATGTTGTGACGGAGTCCGAGCCCGCCAGCCTGGCAAAGGCCGTCCCCTCATCATATGCACACGGTCCAGCTCCACAGAGTGCCAATAGCGAAGCAGCAGTATTCTCTATGCAAACAGCATCTGAGCCATAATCATTTTCGGAACACAAAAAGAGGTTTATTTCTTTTCATACAGTCTCATGCACCAAAAGTAAAATACTATTAACACAGGTCTCACTTCAACCATCTGATGGCTAACAATACCAGACAATCCAAGGCACTAATTTACTATTAAAACAGTTCGGTCTTTTCCAGCTTAGCAAAATAAAAACTGAAAAACTCTGTCCAGCTTGTGGGCTGCAGCTGCTTTGTTAGTCCATGTGCCAACTCTGCTTAAAAAAATCATATAAGGTGACCACAAATTTCCACAAAACTCACAATCAATGAAAAACATACAACAAAAAAGTGAAACTTATCTGAATCAAAGAGGAATGATATAGTGACTGCTTTTTTGGTGTATGTTATTCATTGATTGTGATTTTTTTGAAAATTTGTAGTCACCGTATATGATTTTTTATGCAGGGTCAGCACATGGACCGTTTGTGTATTACTGATTGAGTGGACCTATCTCAAAAGGAGCACCTAACATATATTTGAACACATTCACTGTGATTTTGATATTTGGTTTGCATTAAATCTCAAGAGACATTATGATGTACAGAGCGGACTCATTTAGACACGAGCTTCATCAATGCCATATTTTGAGATACCGTCTTGGGCTAAACTGCCTTTGATATCTAGAGCAGTCCTCCAGTACTGAAGTCTCTCCAACCAATTTTATACCTTGGAGCTTTTCATGTGGGTGCTTATATTTGAGATTGACCCACGGGGATTATTCCCTTGAGTATATTGAAGGAACGAGTGGACTCCCTATTCAGAAAGGGTTTTCTTACACTCTGGAAACTCAGATCCATTAAATCATACTTCGATATATCTACCTTCAGAATCCTAGTGCAATCCCTCGTACTGAGTCAACTCGACTACTACAACATCGCCTATCTAGCAATCTCCCAAAAGAATATGAGATGACTTCAAATAATGCAAAACGCTGCGGTCAGGCTTATCTTCGGGCTGAAGAAATACGACCACGTGACACCTTACTATCGGCAGTTGCACTGGCTGCCAACGGAAGCACGAGTAAGGTTTAAATTTGCCTGCATCTGCTTCAAAGTACTCTATGGACTTGCCCCCAAATACATAACAGACCTTTTCTCATTTTCCAACAACAAACACAAGAGAAACTCACACTCAAAATTCATTTCTCCTCCGGTTAGAGGTTGCAAACTAAAGAAACATCACGAACACCTTCTCTCTCACCAAGCAGCCCTATGGGTTAAAGACCTAGATCAACTGCTTTCGCCCACTACCTACGGGGAATTTAGGAAGTGCCTAAAAACATACCTGTTCCTGAAATACCTAAACAATTGACCCGCTTTCCCCTCTCTCTCCCCCAAAACGGTCCCTACTACCCCTACCCCTGCCTTTTACCCCCCCCCCTTACCTCTTCCCTCCACCCACTACCTTTATCCCCTCCCTCCTCAATCCACCTGAATCTCACGAAACTGTGATACACATAATCTATTATCTTTATAATATCGTTATTTTTCGTTGTTATTTTCTAAAACATGCGGCTTATTCCAAGCAGGTCCGCTCGGACACTACCTACCAAAATGTACATCTTATACTCTTGCTAAGCAAATTGTATTTCTATACTCTTGATTTCTTAGTCTATGCTATCTGTAGTTCATATGTATATCTGCATATTGTGTTTCGCTGAATGTTCAGCTCTCTTTATTGTAAACCGCCTAGAAGTTGCAAGATTGTGGCGGTATAGAAGAATAAAGTTATTATTATTATTATATTCATAAATACATATTTCTCTGCCTGTTGTTTTGTAATCAAATTTAGGTGCCATTTGTAGAATCGCGCCTAGCGACACCTAACTCAACGTAGATTGGGCAGAAGACACTACAGGGATTCAAAGAAGGTTTGGATAAATTCCTGAAGGATAAGGGGATTGAGGGATACGGATAGAAGTAATGATAGGTTTTTTAGGATGAGGCAGGAACCACTTGACAGGTCATGGACCTGATGGGCTGCCGCGGGTGCGGACCGCTGGGCGCGATGGACCTCTGGTCTGACCCGGTGGAGGCAACTTCTTATGTTCTTATGTTAGCCTAATTTACCAGCACCGAAGGCAATCCATGTCCAAACTCCAACCCCTTGTCATGCCCACTTTTTGGGTAGTCACGAGTAAGCACTGGACATCCTGCACGAATACAGGATGTCTGGTGCTATATTCGGAGAGAGCCCCCAGGAAAGAGATTTGGGAGTACTTGTAGACAAGTCAATGAAACCATCCGCACAATGCGCGGCAGCAACGAAAAGGGTAAACAGAATGCTAGGAATGATTAAGAAGGGGATCACACACAGATCTGAAAAGGTTATCATGCCATTATACCTGCCATGGTACGCCCCCACTTGGAATACTGCATCCAACACTGGTCACCATATATGAAAAAGGACATAGTACTACTTGAAAGGGTCCAGAGAAGAGTGACTAAAATGATTAAGGGGCTAGAGGAGTTGCCGTACAGCGAGAGAATAGAGAAATTGGGCCTCTTCTCCCTTGAAAAGAGGAAACTAAGAGGGGGCATGATCGAAACATTCAAAATATTGAAGGGAATTGACTTAGTAGAGAAATAGAGATTGTTCACCCTCTCCAAGGTGAAGAGAACAAGACGGCACTCTCTAAAGTTAAAAGGAATAAATTCCATACAAACGTAAGGGAATTCTTCCAGAGGCTGTTATAGGGGAAAGCACCCTTCATGGATTCAAGAAAGGTTGGATAAGTTCCTGCTAGAACAGAACATATGCAGGTAAGGCTAGACTCAATTAGGGCACTGGTCTTTGACCTAAGGACCGCCGTGTGAACGGACTGCTGGACACGATGGACCACTGGTCTGAACCAGTGGCAGCAAATCTTATGTTCTTATGTAAGCACCTTAGTCTAGATGTCTACATAGCGTCTACCAAGTTAGGTGCCTATCCGATAATTCATTTTTTTTTAATTGTTTTTAATCATTTTTTAATGGTGCTTTCAATTACTGTTCCAATTAAGCCAATTAAAAAAAATAGTGCCTTTTACCATGTTTCCCTGAAAATAAGGCACTGTCATATTAATTTTGGGCCCCAAAAGGCACCAGGTCTTATTTTCGGGGTAAGTCTTATTTTTTTTAATGTACAATGATCATGTCTCCCGTCCTCTCCTTCACCCTAATTCTTCCTCTTTCCTTTCTCTCCCCTACATGTGCCACCTCTTTCCTCCCTCTCACCCATCCTCTTGTGCAGTATCTTTCTATCCCGCCCTCCCTCCCATCCCCCTGTACAGCAGAGCACTTGCAGCTTCTGTCCCTCCCAACCCTTGAAGCTTCTATCCCTCCCTTCCTCCCATCCCCCTGTGCAGCATCTTTCTATCCCTCCCATTCCCCCCGCCGCCACACCCCCCACCCCTCCTGCAGACTCTTTCATTTCTCCCTCCCATCCGAACCCAGACCGCAAAACCAAAATACCTGGTAACAAATGGCAGCTTCGACAGCACAGGCTGCATCATGGCCTTCTCATGCCCGGGCGTTCCTCTGCTGCATCACTGATGATGTCATCAGCAACGTGGCACACAGATCGCCCAGGCATAAGAAGGCTGTGATGCAGCCTGTGCTGCCGACACTGCCGTTTGTTACCGGGGTATTTCGGTCTCGCGGTCGTGGTTCGGATGGGAGGGAGAGATGGAAGGGTCAGCGGGGAGTGGTGGGGGTGAGCGGAGGGGAAATGTTGCTGCCGACGAGTAGGGCTTATTTTAAGTCCTACCCTGAAAATCATGCTAGGGCTTATTTTCGGGGAAACACGGTAGATAGGGGATGGTAAGGGCGCCCACATTAACTCTATGCAGGTACCATGTACTAATGGCAACGTTAGCGCAAGACCTGCAATAAAATATACTTAAATAACCTCCAAAAATTGCTGTATTAAATCTAATCTAATACAAGATTTCTGAATCATTCTAATACCATTTAGTTCAAGGCGATTTACATCAAAAAGAAGACATAATAATTCTAAGGGAAAATGTAGTTCCTTTGATAAAAAGATGTCCTTTCAATTCTTTAACTAAAAGTACTAACTTTATCATCTATTATATAAAAATGTTTTCATCATTCTATGAAATTTCCAATAACTAATTTCTTAGTGCACAATAAGTTATCACATATTTAGGGCTACCAGATGTCTCTGATTTTCAGGGATTGTTTCTGGTTTCAGACCCTGTACCCGATTCTCCCTTGTTTGGCAACCATCTGTCCCCAATTTTAGTAATGAGGACAGAAGTGTTGTAGTTTAGTTTTGTCTTGCCCTGCATGCCTCTCATCATGTGATCTTGCATTTCTCTCTGTTGCCACCACCCACTGCCGGTTTAAGCCCCTCCCCTCAAAACTCCCTTTGAATTCCTAGCTCCATCCTCAAGAGTCAGCATTAGGAAGAACAGTGTTGCGATGCTGTGGCCCTTCTCAAACATGAGGTGTGTCTCTGCTGTACTTCCTAATGCTGACCTGGAAGGAAGGAGTCAGGCACTTCAAAGGGAGGTTTGAGGGACTGGGGGAGAGGCGAATAGAGGAAGGAAAGAGAATTAGATGCAAGGCCAGAAGGGGGGGAGAGAGAGATGAAAGTGCTGGACTAGGCCTGAAAATAGAGAACTTGAGATGGTTGGACTGGAAGGGATGGGGGAGGGGGGGAGAGAGAGAGAAAGAGATGGCTTACCAGAAGGGCAGAAGAGAGAGAGATGGAGATAGCTGAACTAGAAGAGGAAGAGAGAAAGGCAGACATGGCTGGTTTGAAAGAGGGAAGAAAGAGAGAGGTAGACTGAACTAGAAAAGTGGAGGGGAAAGAGGGGAAATTATACTTGTAATGGTAGAAAATTGCCAGGGAAAGGTTCTGCCGTGCCTCACCCTGCACAACTTTGTAAGCACAATCTATAAAATGGTGCATGTTACTTCTAGTGCGTGAATCTCAAAAGGGGGCATGGCCAGGGATGGAACATGGGCAGATTGAAGGTGTTCCTAAAAGGAAGGCACACGCTTACAAGAATGCGCCTGGTTCATGCACAGCTTAGGAGCAAGTATTTAGGCCTGGTTTTCCTTGGCCAAAATGAATGTACCTAAATGTTGTGCCACATAAGGCTTCTAAATGTGATTCTTTATATTGCAGGAGCCTTTTATAGAAATGCCCTAAGCGCTGTTCTGATCAACGCCCATATTTTAGGCCTCAAATAGCATTTGGCTCATAATATGTAAATCTAAGGGGGGGGGGATCATAGAAGCAATATAGGTGCCACTTAGCCGCACAGTTTACAGAATATTGCAAATTATGTGCACCCTTGCCATGATTCAGGAATGTGTCTTTCTTGGAAAAAAAAAAATATTTTTAGGATATTGCAAATGATTCATGTACTGAGCTATTTTAGTCTGGATGAAACAATCACCAAAGAGACTTTAATCTAGTAGCATTGCAAATAAGCATGAACGGCAACTGCTAGCGAATAAAGAAATGAATAGATGCATAAACATTTGTTCAAGTTGGTTTATGTCCTTCACAGTGTGGTAACGCTGCTTTGCTGTAATCCTACAACTGTAGTATTGGGGGAATGTAGCAATACTGCCATCTAGTGAACCTTTAGAATATTTAAATAATACAAGTGAGACGTGTTCCTAAACTATTCTTGGCTAAAATGCAAGACCTGTAAAAGGCCTGATAAATAAATACAGTTGCAAATTAACAAGTACATAGATACACTAGGGTAGTGTATGGCACAGTGGTTAAAGCTACAGCCTGAGCACCCTGCTCCTTGTGACCCTGGGCAAGTCACTTAATTCCTCCCACCCTCCATTGCCCCAGGTACATTAGATAGATTGTGAGACCACCAGGACAGGCAGGGTAAAATGCTTGAGTACCTGAATTAATTCATGTAAACCGTTCTGAGCTCCCTGGGGAAAACGGTATAGAAAATTGAACAAATAAATAAACTTTATGGCATCTGTACTTCTTTTTTTAATTTTGTATTGATTTTTAATCAAAAACAGTGTCATACAAAAGATATTACACTATTATCTATACAGGTAACATAAATATCATTCAATAATTTCATTTTCCTGCATATAATAATATCATAATATATCCTAATATACAATACAAATAAAGAATAAAGTTACCCAAATATCACTATCAATATTTATTCCGCTCCCTCCAACCCCCCATCCCCCTGGATGTGTAAAGATAAATAAACCAAAGAAAAGAAAAGATATGATGAAAATACATTATTATGTTTTTACAAATTTAGTCAATGGGCTCCAAATTTTATTAAATAACTCACTAAAACCCCTACATTCTGCGTTAATTCGTTCGTATCTGTATGTAGTACACACATTCACCCACCAAAATGTATAATTAATTCTATCATGGTTTTTCCAATTACTTGTAATCAATTGAATGGCTATACCTGTTAGGATCATAAATAGACGACTCTTATATTTATCTAGAGTGGGGTTCAAAAATTGTAAAATTGTTCCACAAATTATAGCCTCATATGACATTGGAACATTTGAATCTAGTACTAAATTTATTTGTCCCCAAATTGACTTCCAATATATTAATACAACAGATGATCCAAAGTCCCTATACCAGTATGACAATGCCAGCATCTATTAGACTTAGAACTATCTATTTTATTTAATCGAACTGGGGTCCAGAAAATCCTATGTAACAAAAATAACCATGTTTTGTCTCATAGATGCTGACGCTGTACATTTCAATCTCCAGGTCCAAATTCATGGCCAACGAGACACAGAAATATACTGTTCCAGATGTCTCTAAGACTATTTTTTTGGCTTTTTATTCAAAAATCCAGAAATCAATTTGTACCACTGAGCAGCCTGATGATCTACTAAATCAGTTTGGTACTTCTTTTTATTATCGTATTTATTATTACTTACAAGCAAAGCAAATAAGGAAAATGAAAGTAATATACACAGTTAATCCACCTAAATTTGAAAAGAAAATTTCAACATATAGTCCACCTTGTGGAATTCACCATTTCAAATGCATACGGAATACTACTAACAAGCAATGGCTGATTAGAATTTACTCTTACAACTCTACCAACAGAAAGTAAAATTAAGAATTAGTATCTTAAAGAACAGTTTTATCCAGCAAAAAAGATTCTAAATGAGAAGGGTCCTGAAAAATGTATCTATTGTTCCCATAACTGACCAGGTACTTATAACATGCCACTGTACAGATCCATGGTGAGACCTCATCTCGAGTATTGTGTTCAATTCTGGAGACCACACTACCGAAAAGATGTGTTGACAATTGAGTCGGTTCAACGAATGGCTACTAAGATGGTTTTGGGGCTCAGGGATCTCACGTATGAAGAAAGGTTAAAAAAACTGCGGATGTACTCATTGGAGGAGCGAAGACAGAGAGGAGACATGATTGAAACCTTCAAGTATATTACTGGGCGTATAGTGGTGAAAGATGATATCTTCAGTCTTACGGGGCCCTCGGTAACCAGAGGACACTCGCTGAAAATCAGAGGAGGGAAATTTCAGGGTGATGCTAGGAAGTACTTCTTCACCAAAAGGGTGGTCGATCATTGGAACGAGCTGCCTCAGCGGGTGATTGAGGCCAGCAGCGTGTTAGATTTCAAGAGGAAATGGGATATTCATGTGGGATCTCTAGGAGAGTAAGAATCAGGGAGTGGGTCACTGGTATGGGCAGACTCGATGGGCTATGGCCCTTTTCTGCCGTCAATTTCTATGTTTCTATGTTTCTAATTATATTTCACATATCCTACAATTCTATGTGGATTACAAATTTTTTGGGTACTCAAGCATTTTTCTCTAATTCTCCTGGTGGGCTCCCACTCTACCTAATGTACCTGGGGCAATGGGGATTAAGTGATTTGCCCAGGGTGACAAGGAGCAGTGTGGGATTTGAACCCACAACCTCAGGGCACCAAGGCTGTAGCTCCAGCCACTGCACCACATACTCCCACTTACAGAAATCTAAGGGAAAATGTTGCCTTAAGCTTTAGGAACTGCTTCCTAGGAAGCTGAGTGTGCCTGGCCATCGATGGTATGGAATTTACTGCAAAGAGAGCTTGAAGCCAACAAAGTCCTAGGCGTCGACTTTTTTTGACTTCAGAACGCCTAGGACTTTGATGGCTTCAAGCTCTCTTTGCAGTAAATTCCATACCGCAACATTGATTTGTGAACTCACACTTTATCTGCAACATCATTTGTCATTGTTTAGAAGACTCTCAAGACTCCTGAAGCAGGCCTGTTTAGGCCGAAACATGTACATGTCGAGTCATTGAGTTTATTGGATGAATAAAGTCATTTGAATTATTGGATGAATGAAAGGACATCTGCGTTATATTTTGTGTTCACCAGTCTTTATTAGTACAATTCCACTCTTTACTTTGTGTATTTCAGTTTGTGGACTTGTTTCCCCTGTTTTATTCCATAAAGTTCATTTTACCATATAAACTCTTTCTCACTCCTTTACTCTCTTCTCTTTAAATCTCATTTTATTTCAGTGAGTGCTTGAACCATGAGAGAATATACAGTGTTAGTATTTCATATTTATGGTATCTACCATGAATATTTTATGTAGTTGCGAGGCATTTTGAATGCATTTGTTTTACAGATAGCATGTAAAGCATGCCATATTGTATTACAGTATTTTTGTTATAAATAGATTGTTTCATGGAGCTGTACAGTCTCTCTAGTTTCACTGTTAATGGAAGTAATGAAATCCTGACTTGGCTTTTTCATAAGTGTCCCTTTGAAACTGTAAAGAATTTTATATGGCTTTTTAAAACTCAGGTAGCACACTAGTGTATGCACTGCCTTTTGCACTGGAGAAACATATAACAGAGACTGGATGGGCCCTTCGGCCTTTACCTGCTGTCATGTTTCTCTGTTTCTATGAGACAGGAATCTCAAGAAAAAAAATGGACTGGCTTGCCTTTAAAAAAGTTATTATATTTATATTTCTCTTCTGGGATCGACTAAGGAAATTGTAACACCTTACGGGCTCACTCACAATTTATTATGAGATGCTATACTGATTTCACAGCCTTTATCATATAGACGAGCCCTTTATCATAGCCGAGGTATGAGTATTTTAGGGACACGGGAAACACACAAACGTTTACACAGCAATTCTAGGTATGTTGTTTTTCTGGTTAATTGGGTTGAAGGCTATAAAGCATGGTCTTTGCTTAATTTCTGATGATACAGATTCAGTAACAGCGGGATATGTATTGGCCCGCTCTCTCTCCCCCGCCCCACCCACACTTACACTCCCCTGCCAATAACCACACAACTCAAGTATATGGATAAACAGCCGCAGCTCTGTTTATTAAAAAACCATTAATTTAACATTTACATAACAAAAACAGTTTCCCGAGCTACACCTTATCCAATACCCATAATATTCGGCCCCCGATCCTGCCATGCCAGCAAGGGTCTGGGGGGTGGCATGTCCCAACATGCCCCTTTAACCGTAGTACCAGAACCCGGGCACGGCTCCCTGCCAGCCCCCCCCCCGCTCATCTCCTGATGAGCTGTACCATACCGTAGCTCGGGATAACCGCTGACCGAAACTCTGCCACCTACTAATCCAAACAAAAGAGGGCGGGAGGGTGGGCAGGAAAAAGCCGCCTCGGAGGACCCAGGAAGAGACCGGGTCCTCCGAGGTCCCGGCTTTATCGCCTCTCCCGGCGCTCCCCAACCAATCAGGAGGCAGCCCCGCAGCAGGAAATTTAAACCTGCCTATCCACTGCTGCCTCCTGCTCCCCTACACCTCTCCCCCCCCCCTCGCGCGGAGCGCTCGTCTCGATGGGAGGCAGCGCGGGCCCCCATCCCCGCGTTACAGCCGCCCATCGAGACGAGCTCTCGGGCTCTCCTTAACAGCGGGATATGTATTGGCCCGCTCTCTCTCCCCCGCCCCACCCACACTTACACTCCCCTGCCAATAACCACACAACTCAAGTATATGGATAAACAGCCGCAGCTCTGTTTATTAAAAAACCATTAATTTAACATTTACATAACAAAAACAGTTTCCCGAGCTACACCTTATCCAATACCCATAATATTCGGCCCCCGATCCTGCCATGCCAGCAAGGGTCTGGGGGGTGGCATGTCCCAACATGCCCCTTTAACCGTAGTACCAGAACCCGGGCACGGCTCCCTGCCAGCCCCCCCCCCGCTCATCTCCTGATGAGCTGTACCATACCGTAGCTCGGGATAACCGCTGACCGAAACTCTGCCACCTACTAATCCAAACAAAAGAGGGCGGGAGGGTGGGCAGGAAAAAGCCGCCTCGGAGGACCCAGGAAGAGACCGGGTCCTCCGAGGTCCCGGCTTTATCGCCTCTCCCGGCGCTCCCCAACCAATCAGGAGGCAGCCCCGCAGCAGGAAATTTAAACCTGCCTATCCACTGCTGCCTCCTGCTCCCCTACACCTCTCCCCCCCCCCTCGCGCGGAGCGCTCGTCTCGATGGGAGGCAGCGCGGGCCCCCATCCCCGCGTTACAGCCGCCCATCGAGACGAGCTCTCGGGCTCTCCTTAACAGCGGGATATGTATTGGCCCGCTCTCTCTCCCCCGCCCCACCCACACTTACACTCCCCTGCCAATAACCACACAACTCAAGTATATGGATAAACAGCCGCAGCTCTGTTTATTAAAAAACCATTAATTTAACATTTACATAACAAAAACAGTTTCCCGAGCTACACCTTATCCAATACCCATAATATTCGGCCCCCGATCCTGCCATGCCAGCAAGGGTCTGGGGGGTGGCATGTCCCAACATGCCCCTTTAACCGTAGTACCAGAACCCGGGCACGGCTCCCTGCCAGCCCCCCCCCCGCTCATCTCCTGATGAGCTGTACCATACCGTAGCTCGGGATAACCGCTGACCGAAACTCTGCCACCTACTAATCCAAACAAAAGAGGGCGGGAGGGTGGGCAGGAAAAAAGCCGCCTCGGAGGACCCAGGAAGAGACCGGGTCCTCCGAGGTCCCGGCTTTATCGCCTCTCCCGGCGCTCCCCAACCAATCAGGAGGCAGCCCCGCAGCAGGAAATTTAAACCTGCCTATCCACTGCTGCCTCCTGCTCCCCTACACCTCTCCCCCCCCCCTCGCGCGGAGCGCTCGTCTCGATGGGAGGCAGCGCGGGCCCCCATCCCCGCGTTACAGCCGCCCATCGAGACGAGCTCTCGGGCTCTCCTTAACAGCGGGATATGTATTGGCCCGCTCTCTCTCCCCCGCCCCACCCACACTTACACTCCCCTGCCAATAACCACACAACTCAAGTATATGGATAAACAGCCGCAGCTCTGTTTATTAAAAAACCATTAATTTAACATTTACATAACAAAAACAGTTTCCCGAGCTACACCTTATCCAATACCCATAATATTCGGCCCCCGATCCTGCCATGCCAGCAAGGGTCTGGGGGGTGGCATGTCCCAACATGCCCCTTTAACCGTAGTACCAGAACCCGGGCACGGCTCCCTGCCGGCCCCCCCCCCCCCGCTCATCTCCTGATGAGCTGTACCATACCGTAGCTCGGGATAACCGCCACAAGGCCTGCAAAACAGGCCTCCACCCAAAACAGGAGCTGCGACTACACATCCGTGGCAACAAGGTGAGACTCGCAACAGGTGGCAAAGTCATCCAGCAGCAAGTCACACCCCAC
Organism: Geotrypetes seraphini; assembly: GCF_902459505.1. NCBI lineage: Eukaryota > Metazoa > Chordata > Amphibia > Gymnophiona > Dermophiidae > Geotrypetes > Geotrypetes seraphini. The sequence goes on along the minus strand of NC_047084.1, from coordinate 179,938,192 downwards.
CGCCGACAAATGAACCCGATCCCGTGCATACAAACCCTCACAAGTTAAATCCACCCAAGAATGTTGGATCTGCAAACCCCCCATACCCACTACCCATTTAGCCACCTGTCTATTAATTTTAATTAACCCTCGAGTCCATCTGCGCGACTCTAATCTGCGCAGGCGTGGAATGATATCCGACCATACCAGCCGCAAATGGGGAAACCAGTCCAGCACACAGCGAAGGTCATCCTTTATACGGTCAATGAGCTGTTTGACTGTCATGACGTCCACATCGTTGCCGCCTAGATGCACCAACAGGAGATCCGGCCTACGGGGATTAGAACGCTGGCGAGCCATCAGGGGAAGAAGCTGATGCCAGCGCATCCCCCGTTGCCCCCACCAGGAAACACGGACTCCCCGGTGCTCCAATCCCAAGTGACGGCCACCTGGGCGGATAAGTGCCCGCTCCCCCGCCCGATGTATAAAGGAGTGGCCTACGATCCACACAGAACAGGCCCGGGATACAGCGGCTGCAAAAACAAAGAATACAATGAACTCCAGTCCCGACAATCTCAGGAACTGTTAGTGAAATAAGGTGCCCATGCCCATGCACTAATCCCAAAGCACTCCCCCCCAGCCCAAAGGAACCTAGACCTCTTCCGGCCTCCCAAGGCCCCCAGGCCGTATGTAGCCTCTGTAAGCCCCAGAAGACCAACGCCCTAGGCGTCGTATACCATCCGCAGATAATCCCGCAGCATGGGCACTGGTCGCAGCCCCAATACGGAAGGAGTGAGTCCCATAACGAGAAGGCCGTTCACCACAGCTACCAAGGGCTAATCGTAGAACTGCCAAAAACTGATAGCGCGTGAGTGAAGAGCCATCCTCATGTAAGAATAAGGGAGTTCCCCCCTGAACCCTTACCTGAAGGAAGTTACGCATCAAAGTAACCGGACAGGACGAACTGCCCGGGATAGGATGCAGCACCAGAGAATGGCCTCTACCCGTTTGATCCGTTTTGGAGCGCGCCAGAAAGACCCTCAATGTGGGACCAGAAAAACTAACATGCCTACGCAGTAACCCCTGCACAGCGCCACCGACAGACTGAGTCCCCAGCAACTCTCCCACCCGTAGCGCTCCGAAAAAAGCCACCGAGAAAGCCGCCTGAAAAAGCCGCCCCTCAAAGGGGGAACGTGTTATCGCAGGCAGTGCTGCCAGGAGACGGACCAGCAAGTCGTGTGTGATTGGCAAACGGCTATCCGGAGTACGCGGTACCAAGCGCCCCATGGCGGCCAGCATGCGACGCACTAAGAACCCCGACATAGGGCAATCCCAACCAAAGGCTTTACAGAAAAAGGCAAAGCCCGCAAGGCGCCCTGAAACCGAACCCCGGGAATCACCGGATCGGAAGGCGTGCAACACATAGTCCACCAATAACGCCTCCGTCACGGAACCCGAGACCCATCCTCTCGACTCCAAAAAGGCGGCCACCAGGCGAAAGCCGGCACAGTAATGATTCCACGTCGACGCAGCTACTGACATGCGAAGCATCTCCCAGACTTCTTCTTGACCAGGTCCCATAAACCTTCTGGCATCGGTGTACCTTCCAGACGCGCTTCCGGAGCAAGGAGTCGAAACTGTGAAAAACGAAAGCGAGACAATGCATCAGCTATAGAATTCCGTGACCCCGGGACATGACGCGCACGAATAAAAAGATTTAATTGCAGGCACCGCAACACCAATTCCCGAACCAACACATTGACCTCCAAACAACGCGCACTCAGCTTGTTCACCACCTCTACGACACCCTGATTGTCACACCAAAAAACTATCCGCCTGTCTCGTAACCGTGCAGGCCAAAGTTCACACGCCACCACTAAAGGAAACAGTTCCAACAGCGTAATGTTACGCGTAACACCCTGAACTTTCCAACTTTCCGGCCAACGCGCCGCACACCACTCGCCCTGACAATACAATCCAAATCCAAGACCTCCAGCAGCATCAGAAAACAGCTCGAAATCGAAATTAGCCACCTCTAAAGCCTGAATACGAAGCGTGCCATTGAACCCACGCAAAAATGTATCCCACATACTCAAATCAGCGCGCACTCCTGCAGACAACCTGATAAAATGCCTTTTGTCTCGAACACCCGAAGTCGCCACCGCCAATCGTCGCAGAAATGCTCTACCCATGGGAAGCACCCGGCAAGCGAAATTGAGGGACCCCAACAGAGACTGCACATGCTTCAGGGTCACTGAACGCGATTGGAGAACTAGGTGAATCAACGCTAGCAGCTGACCGATTTTACCCTCAGGAAGCCGAGTAACCATAGCCTCCGTATCAATTTCAATGCCCAGGAAGGTAAGTATCTGCACTGGCCCCTCTGATTTGTCCACAGCCAAGGGAACTCCGAACTCCGCTGCCATAAGCTCAAAAACACGCTTCAAATGAGCACAATCATCGGAGGCCGGAGAACCCACGAACAGGAAATCATCTAAATAATGTACCACTGAGTCCAGGCGGGCCCGTGAAACCGTAACCCAGTGGAGAAAAGAACTGAAAAGCTCGAAGTATGCGCACGAAATGGAGCAACCCATAGGCAAGCAACGATCAAAATAGTAAAACCCCTCAAAGCGGAAGCCCAACAACGGGTACGAAGCAGGATGGACCGGCAAGAGGCGAAAAGCTGCCTCTATGTCAACCTTCGCCAGCAATGCCCCCCTACCTGCGCGCAACACCAGTCGCACCGCAGAATCAAAAGAAGCGTATCGCACCGAGCACAAATCCGCCGGGATACCCTCATTAACCGATGCGCCAACTGGGCGAGACAAGTTGTGAATAAGTCGAAACTTCCCAGGCTCCTTCTTGGGAATCACTGCTAAGGGTGAGACAATCATAGAAGGAAAGGGGCGAACCCGAAACGGCCCAGCAATCCTTCCCAATGCGATTTCCCCGTCCAATTTTGCCTGCACCACCTCCCTTAAGTGTCGCACCGAAGACGCATTTTGCACCCGACATTCCCTCAATTCACCCCGAAAAGGAATAGGGAAACCCTCCGTAAACCCCTTTTCGAGGAGATCAGCAGCCCCGCGATCCCCGTAACGCTGTAACCAAGGGCGAAGAGCCGCCACCCGCACTTGCGTGGGCAACCCGCTCAGCACCCTACGATTTACTTGGTCCTGCCGAAGCTCCACCTCCTTTTTTGGGGCATTTGAGGGCGGAATGCGCTTGATTACAGATTGAACAGGCATGCCTGAATCTACAATCCGTGAAGGCGCAAGTAGCCTGGTTGAAACGCCAACACACTCCTGTGCCCCCTCCTGCAAACCCTCCAACTGTGGGCCGAAAGGACCGGCCACTACCCCCTCCCGCGGGGGATCGGACGGGACCCTGAACCGCGGAACTGTTCCGGCACGCCATGTGGGTTAACCACAAGTTAACATCCTGCGTGCCCCAGGACATGAACCCGTTCTCTTCCATTTTGTCTCGGAAGGCCTCGTCGTAATTGAGCCACGACCAGCCTCCGAAACGTTGGTAGGCATCCAACACCGAGTCAGCGTAAGATAATAAAATCCCGTAATCCTGCGGCCGCGCCCTACCCCAAACACTTGCCAAGCGCAAGAAGGATCTAATCCAATTAACAACATTCCTCGACACCGGCCCCGCTTTGGACAACCCACCCTCCTTCTTATCTTTCTTTTTACTCCTACGGCGCGACCTGCCCTCCATCAAGCGGAATATATCTACGCAAGCGCGCTTCCTAATCCTGTGACGCAACCTTTTTGGAACCCTCTCCCAGAGCTCTGACAATGCCACTAACGCCGGAGCACCTCTCGTCTGAGACCCGGACGGCCCCGCCTCACCGCCACCCGTCTCCCCCCCCACCGGGCATGCATGTGAGGACGTAGAAGAACTAGAAGTAGAAGACGAAGACGAAGAGGATGACGACGACGAGGATATACGCCCGCGCCTACCCCGCCTCTTACGTTTCGATTTAACCCTCTTACCCCCAGCAGCAGCCACAGGCGCCGTATTACCATGAAGTGGTGGGTCCCGCACTCCAGCCAGAGGATCCACGGCGCCGTCCGTAGCTACCGCCCGCTCAGCCGATGGCTCCCGAGCATCACCAGCAACAGCCACTCCCGATCCATGCTGTGCCATCACTCCAGGAGACTCGCCGGGCACCGCTCTCGCACACTCCAGTCTCTGCGAAGAATGACTGTCCACGCTAGCAATCGGGACCTGTAAAGAAAAACCAGACAGAGGAGCAGCAACCGAAACTCCCCCACTCTCCCGGACCCCAAGACCCTCATGACTCCAGAGTCCATCAGCCCACCCCTGACTCTGCCTAGGGTGCCTACCCACTCCCGGCACCGAACCCCAGGGCAAAGACGAGCCAGCTGGGGGGCCGCCCATCATCCACGGGGGAATCCCCCACCCAGACCCCCAGGGATTCAAACCCCAGGAAGGCCCAGCACCGAATGAACCCATGAGCCGGTCACTCGCAGCGCCCACCCCACCAGTCCCATTGCCTCCCACAACACTGGCCAGCTCCCTCTCACTCCCAGCCGAAGGTCCCGGGGCAGAAGCAAAAGGGGTTTGCATGCCATACTGACTGCCTCCCGCATCACTAGTCACCTCCCGTTCTCTACCTACCGAAGGCCCCAGGACCGATGTGTGAGGGATTTGATGCGTATGCAGTCTGCCAGCCAAAACCGGCAGACTGGAAGGCCTCCCCGCTGATTTTTCTACACCGCGGCCACGTGGTCTCCTGGCTGCTGACCTCCCCCTCCCCCGCTCAGGCATGGGCACAGTAGGCCCCGCACCAGGTCGCGCAGCCCTACCTCCTACCTCGCCCAGGCCCGCCCCCGTGACCACGAGGGCCGAAAGAGCAGCCGTTTTGGAACGGCGCGTCGGTCTCCCCCTCTCCCCACCACCGCCGACTCCCACCTGTTCCTCATCACTGAGGGAGTCGCCGGCGAGTAGGGAGATCTCTGCCGCGCCATCTGCACCAGCCATGCTCTCACCGCACAGAAGCCGGAAACCAAGGAAAAAGCCGCCTCGGAGGACCCAGGAAGAGACCGGGTCCTCCGAGGTCCCGGCTTTATCGCCTCTCCCGGCGCTCCCCAACCAATCAGGAGGCAGCCCCGCAGCAGGAAATTTAAACCTGCCTATCCACTGCTGCCTCCTGCTCCCCTACACCTCTCCCCCCCCCCCTCGCGCGGAGCGCTCGTCTCGATGGGAGGCAGCGCGGGCCCCCATCCCCGCGTTACAGCCGCCCATCGAGACGAGCTCTCGGGCTCTCCTTAATTAGTGCCTAAAAAAGACAAGCAGCTAAAGTTAGGTTCCTATTGCATGTCAATCACACTTAGGCACCCATTACCGAATCACGCCTAACTAAAACTTAGGTGCCTGTAATATAGGTCAGGGTTATAAAGGCTTACATCAGTGGGTTGCAAACTTAAGCTGTTGGCACACTAATCTTGGAGCTGTGGCTTGATGTCATCCAAAAATGAACAGACATTGATGCGATGACATCACATTATCATGTCAACGTCCGTGCATGTCCTCCACCTGTGGCCCGGAGCCTCCTATTACTGCTGCTGGTGGGGGAGAGGGGCTGCAGAAGGAGAGGCAAAGAGAAGGAGCAATCTACCTATGCTCGTGCCCCGGGCAGAGCCGTGCTCTGCACCTGTGCTGTGAGTTAGAGAATGACACGGTGACAAAATTCATCACTGTTCCCGTCCCCGCGGATAACCGCGGTAAACCATCTTCATGTCATTCTTTAAGGAGAGAGGGAAGAATCAGAGTATGAATGGCCACAACCACTGACCCTCAAGCTTTGCTTTGAATAATGCTGGTGTAGAAGGACTGAGGTTGAAACAGACACTACAGAATGACAGTCTCTGGTATCCAGAGCAGATATTGTGATGTCATAATGCCTCATTCCACCAGTGCCTAAGAGCCAATCACATCAGTGATGTCACAATGGCTTCATTATCCTTGGCTCACATAAGAATCAGAGTATGAATGGCCACAACCACTGACCTGCAGGCTTTGCTTTGAAGAAGGACTGAGGCTGAAATAGACACAAAAAAATGAAATGGGATTATTTCCCGCGGTTATCCGCGGGAATGGGAATGGTGATGAATTTTGTCACCGTGTCATTCTCTACTGTTGAGTTTCCGTGGTCTCACAAGACTACAACGGAAACGCCTGTTGTAGTCTCGTGAAACCACGGGAACTCACAGCACGGGAGCACGGCTCTGCACGGGGCAGGAGCGTAGGAAGATCGCTCCTGCCCCATGTTGCCGCTAGACCACCAGGTAAGGTCTGGGGGATGTCCGGGGCAACGTTTCTCAATTTAAAATCAAGGCAATAAAAAAATTGTGAATAACTGAATTCGCGATTGGGGAAACCGCGAATCGGAAGGGGGACTAGTATAGCCTTAAATGCTAAAGTTAAAGCCTTATGGATCAATCTAAATTTAATTGGAAGCCTATGATATTCTTTGAATAGAGGAGTAATATGATCGTATCTATGCGCATTAGTATAAAGTCTAATGGCAGAATTTTGCACACTTTGTAATTTTTTAATTACTACTGCTGGAATTCCGATATAGACAATATTACAGTAAACTAATTTAGAAGTGACCAACACATAGAGACTCACAACAAGATTTATCGATATAAGGCCTGATGGATCTTAAGTTATGAGGAGAATAAAAACATCTGATTACCAAAGTTATCTGAGGATGGAAAGTTAATGCAGGATCTATTTGTACTCCAAGATATCTCATAGTATTCGGTAATTAAATAGGCTGGGAACATACGGTAGGTGCAATAAATGGAGAATAGGAAGATCCTGTAATCCACATCCCTGTAGTCGTCTGTGGGTTCAGAACCAATTTATTCTGAAATGTCCATTCATCAATCATATCAAGACATTGTTGAAGTGAACCTAAATTAAGATTGGTCAAATTTTATGGAAAACCAGTAAAATGTTATCAGCATTAAAATAGCTTTTGATCTGGAGTTCCTGGATTCATAAAGTGAGTGAGCTTAGAACAAGGTTAAATAATAAAGGGGAAGAACAGAACCTTGTGGAGCCCCATGTGTAAGTTTGCAAAGAGATGAAAAAGATGCGAAACCTTAAATGTCCTATGTAAATTATAGAATGTTTCAGTTTCTGTGTTCTCGAGAGCCACAGGAAGGTCAGGTTTTCAGGATATCCACAATGAATATATATGAGATGGATTTGCATGCACTGCCTCCTTGAGATGCAAATCTATCTCATGCATATTTATTGTGGATATCCTGAAAACCTGACCAGCCTGTGTCTCTCGAGGACTGGAATTGCCTACCCCTGTTCTAGAACAATGTTTCCCAAGTCGATTCCAGAGTACCCCCCTTGCCAGTCAGGTTTTTGGAATATTTACATTAAATATGCATGAAAGAAATTTGACTATAATTGAGGCGGTGTATGCAAATCAATATCATGCATACTCATTGTGTATTTTATGAAAACTTGACTGGCAAGGGGATACTCCAGGACTAACTTGGGAAACACTGTTCTAGCACACAACTCAGTGCAGCTATAGGGCTGATGTTCATGTCTTAAATGAAAGCATGTTTTCAGCCATTTGCACTAGTATTATATAAGGAAAAATAGGTACCTAATTTTCTTTATAGAAGAGGCTTAAAATAAATGCGATAACCACCACCTTTGGTAGGTATTCTATTATTGAATCACCGGCCCACTGTTGAATCTAGAGCCAAAAAAGCAAACAGGATGCTAGGAATTATTTTAAAAAGGGATGATTAACAAGACTAAGAATGTCAAAATGCCCCTTTATCGCTCCTTGATACGACCTTATCTGGAGTATTGCATTCAATTCTGGTCTCCTTATCTCAAGAAAGATATAGTGGCGTTAGAAAAGGTTCAAAGAAGAGCGACCAAGATTGGCAAAGCCCACAGACTTAAATACAGAACTGTGAGATCGTCCCCTAATTCTAAAGCCTCTAAGGCATCTCATGATCCATCATACAGCCCTGAATCCCCAGGCATGGGAAGTGCAGTACCTGAAAATAAGAGGTCAGCAATCTGATCATCATCATAAGTATCCCCAGATCATGGTCAGTCTGCCCATTAACAGCATCTGACTGATCAGGCAGTGCCCAAAGAAGCAGCGTCGGCAAAGGACAAGTCCGAGGCAGAGTGGGAATGCGTAGGCGAAGAATGGCTGTTCTGAAACACATTTGACAGATATTTCATGAATCCGTGAAGCCTCCAGACCCTGGGGTTCAGAGTCATCCTTAGATGACTTTACCTTGTGTTTCTTGGGCTGCGGAAAGTCCACATCTGTCCGCGCAGAACCTTCAGACCTGCTGAGCCCCCAAGAAATAGAAGGCCCCCAACCAGACTAACCAACTCTTTTGTCATCTGCATAGTCAGGGGTGAGGTTACGCTTTGTGCTGCCACCTCCCCAAGTTGCACCATGTGGCACAAGGATGATTCTGAGGCCTAATTTGCACAATCCAGGCAATAATTCACAATATGAAAGCCCAAGAACTCTATCCTAATAAGTTTTGTAGCAAAAATTGCAGTTCTGGAAGTGCATGGAACTTTTGGAAAAAAAAAAATCTCTAAACATTCATGATGGCCGCTGTCAAGAAATTTTCATCAAAATTGCAATATTTTTCATATATAGCAAAACATAAAAATGGCAATTTTAGGATTTTTCAGGTTGGGGAACACTGGCGGGGTATGCGGAAACCTCAAAAACTGCCAAATTCAGACACACACACCCGATCCACCTCACAGGCTGTGACAGCCTCTGCTGGAAATGTGCTGCAGCCTGCCTCAGCTTTCTAAAATTAGCTTGAATGAAAGAATCACTGTCTCATGCTGGGAATGCCTCTTCGACACTGTTCTTCTAGCTGCCAGTCAGACATGGTGTCTGACTGTACCTCCACCCTTGCGGACCAACATACGTGCTCAGGAAGAGGCGGAGGTGAAAAAATGCAGCCAGCACCCTGCGAGACACCACTGAGTCTCCTAGGTATGCCTAACAGCCTGCACTCAAACCTCTGTTCAGCAGTAAGAGGAAAAACAAGGGGACGGCCCCGAGCTCTTAAGAAACCAATGCAAGCTGGCTAACAGATACCCACTCGGATAGGCCTGTCAGTTGCAGACTGAAGTCTGTATGTTCTCAATGCAGACAGAGCTTAAGAATCACTCTGAGCTCAAATAAATCCTGAAAAGGGGATAAAAACACTGGATAAAATAAGAAAAAAGGGAGAGCAGAACAGAAACACTCCTTCAGGCACACGTGCAGAAAGAAAAAACTACAGTGGTGCTAGAGTTCCCATTCAAGTACAGAAGAGTCACAGAAAAAAATCTGGAGTGGATTCCTTCTGCAAATGGCACATGGTCATTGGGAGATAACTCACATGTCTAGAATCTCTCACCTATTGCACTGGAAAGGTCATTATTGGAAGATCCATATGTTAACAATTTACCCAAACCTTCCCTCCTTCCCCCCCATTTTACTAAGCCATGGTAGAGGTTTTTACTAGAGAATGACACCCCGTCCCTTCCCCGCGTGTCCCCGCCCCATTCCTGTAAGCTCTGTCTTAACCACACAAACCTCAAACACTTATGATTTTAAAGTGTTTGAGGCTTATGCAGATGAGGACAGAACTTGCAGGAATGAGGCAGGGACAAGAAAAGAACTTGCAGGGACAGGAAAATGAGTTCCTGCAGGGACGGGGAAAATTTTGTCTCCGTGTCATTCTCTAGCTTTACCACAACCTGGAGTACTAAATGCTCCGATGCTGCTCTGAAACTCATAGGAATTCTAAGAGCATCAGAGCATCGTTGGAGCATTGTTTTCTTTTTGTAAGTATTAATGGCATTGTTAATGGCATTTTTATTAAGTTCATGCTCTCTTTTTTTATATATATATATATATATTACTAGCTGATGGCCCGGCGTTGCACGGGTATTTAATTATAGCAATAACACTGTAAATGGATTCAAATAAAGATACTTTATAGTGGTGAATGAAAATATTTTTTTACTTTATAAAAAGTACAATATTCAAATTATAATGTGAAATATTTGACAAAATGAAGACAATACAACTAACGCAAAACTTGATTATAAACAACATTTTTAGTTTCACCTCCAGGAGCAAGAACATATACATTATTGGGTGAACCCACCCTTCCCACGTGTGCAGGTGGGCCGCGAGACCCCCAGAACATATCACCCCGGGTAGTGAGGGATCAGCATAGCAAGTTTCGTTCAAATCGGTCAAGCCGTTTTTGCGTGATCGCGGCACATACACACACACATACATACCTCCGATTTTATATATATAGATCAACTCGCTTAGAAATTAGATAAGCGATTAAATCAAATTTTAATATAACCATGAATCCAGGCCACAGCAGAAACCTTTACCACAGCTTAGTAAAAAGGAGGGTTAATTAGAGTCCAATGTGCTCAATGCTGCATAAAAAAAACAAATAAACAGTGACTGAGTAATCGAGGCGGAAAGAGAAGGATAACTAAAAAAGAGACATAAGAACGCAAGAATTGCCGCTGCTGGGTCAGACCAGTGGCCCATCGTGCCCAGCAGTCCGCTCATGCGGCGGCCCTTAGATCAAAGAGCATAAGAACATAAGCAGCCCATCAGGTCCAGGACCTGTATAGTAATCTTCTATCTATATCCTTCTATCCCCTTTTCCTTCAGGAAGTTATATAATCCCTTCTTGAACCCCAATACCGTACACTGTCCTATTACACCCTCTGGAAGCGCATTCCAGGTGTCCACCACCCTTCCTAGCATTGGTTCTGAATCTGTCCCCTCTTAATTTTTCTGAATGCCCTCTCGTTCTTATATTTATCGAAAGTTTGAAGAATCTGTCCCTCTCCACTTTCTTTATGCCCTTCATGATCTTTTAAGTCTCTATCATGTCCCCTCTAAGTCTCCTCTTTTCTAGGGAAAAGAGCCCTAGTTTCTCTAATCTTTCAGCATATGAAAGGTTTTCCATGCCTTTTATCAAACGTGTCGCTCTTTTCTGAACCCTCTCGAGTATCGCCATAGCCTTCTTAAGGTACGGCAACCAATACTGGACGTAGTACTCCAGATGCGGCCGTACCATCGCCCAATACAACGGCAGGATAACTTCTTTCATTCTGGTTGTAATACCTTTCTTAATAGTACCTAGCATTCTATTCGCCTTCTTAGAGGCCGCTGCGCACTGTGCCGACGGCTTCATTGTCTTGTCCACTATTACCCCCAAGTCCTTTTCTTGGGTACTTTCACCCATTACCAGCCCTCCCATCGTATAGCTGTATTTCGGGTTTCTGCTTCCTATATGCAAGACTTTACATTTCTCTACATTAAACTTCATTTGCCATCTTGTCGCCCACTCTCCTAGTTTGTTCAGGTCCCTTTGTAAGTCTTCGCAGTCCTCTATATTCCTAACTCCACTAAATAGTTTGGTGTCGTCTGCAAATTTTATTACTTCGGACTTCGTCCCTGTTTCTAGATTATTTATAAATACATTGAACAGCAGCGGTCCGAGTACTGACCCCTGCGGAACACCACTCATGACCATTCTTCAGTCCGAGTAGTGGCCCTTCACTCCTACCCTTTGCTTTCTACCCGCCAACCAATTTTTGATCCATCTATGTACGTCTCCTTCCACCCCATGGTTCTTCAGTTTCCATAGTAGGCATTCGTGGGGTACCTTGTCAAATGCTTTTTTGAAATCTAAGTATACGATGTCTATGGGGTCCTCTTTGTCCATCCGTTTGTTTATTCCTTCAAAGAAGTGCAATAAGTTCGTTAGGCATGATCTTCTCTTGCAGAAGCCATGTTGGCTTGTTTTCATCAGTTTGTTACTTTCTAGATGCTCATTGATGCTGTCCTTTATCAGCGCTTCCGCCATCTTCCCCGGAACCGAAGTCAAACTTACTGGTCCGTAGTTCCCCGGGTCACCTCTTGATCCTTTCTTAAAGATGGGTGTAACATTAGCTATCTTCCAATCCTCCGGGATCACGCCTGTTTTCAGGGATAGATTACAAATCTGCTGTAGTAATTCCGCTATTTCCTACTTTAGTTCTTTCAATACCGTAGGGTGGATTCCATCCGGGCCCTATCTGAAACTAGCCTTACCTGCGTACGTTCTGGTTCACCAGGAACTTGTCTAACTTTGTCTTGAATCTCTGGAGGGTGTTTTCCCCTATGACAGACTCCGGAAGAGTGTTCCAGTTTTCTACCACTCTCTGGGTGAAGAAGAACTTTCTTATGTTTGTATGGAATCTATCCCCTTTCAATTTTAGAGAGTGCCCCCTCGTTCTCCCTACCTTGGAGAGGGTGAACAATCTGTCCTTATCTACTAAGTCTAGTCCCTTCAGTACCTTGAATGTTTCGATCATGTCCCCTCTCAATCTCCTCTGTTCAAGGGAGAAGAGGCCCAGTTTCTCTAATCTTTCGCTGTACGGCAACTCCTCCAGCCCCCTAACCATCTTAGTCGCTCTTCTCTGGACTCTTTCGAGTAGTATCGTGTCCTTCATGTATTTTTGACTGATGTAAAAAGACTTTATAAAATGAGGAAGCAAAGTGTGTAGGGAAGACTGAATTCAGATGAGATTCTAGTAAAAGAACAAGAGATATATTTGTGCATTTATTTCCTCTGAGAAGTGGGTTTCCCACCGACAGCTAAACCCCTGAGGCTGGAGAAAGAAGGGGGCTTAAGGATGTGTTTGGTTTCCTTTGAGGTGTAACGTCATTCTCATCAGGACCTACCTTTTCCCACAAAAGTGGCTGAAAATTCTTCTCTTGACCTTCAGATTGAAAGCAATGCCCAGCAATAAGTCAATGAAGCAAAAACATAGCCTCTGTCTGAAAATAATCCAGCATGACTGCTTTCATCTTTACATAGGGAAGAGAAAGGAGGTTTTGCTGCAGCAGGGAATGACTTTAGGTAGCTTATTACATCAAGTGTGACTTTTTTGACCTCATTGCTGAAGTACAGAACTGCAAATGATTTGGGCTAAAAATAACCAGATGAACAGCTAATGCCACCACTGGGCCAACCGATGTAGGATCACTCCATTGCCCTGCAAATTGCAATCTGACCTTCCCTGCAGCCGATCCATACTAATCCCTGTCCTGAGAGCACGGAAACATTACATGCAGTAATAAATGTAATAAATGAAGAAACAGAGCTGACATGCATTTCAGTTCTGCTGTGTGCGTTTTACATCTATAAGTTACCGCAAAAGATAATTGGCTATATTTATCAAATATTTTTCTCCCACTCGGTGCTGAATCCTTTGATGAATCAGGCCCAATGACTCCTGATGGCACAAATAAATCCCAAAACTTAATGAGTTTCAGTAGCCTGGAAGATTAATATGGCGTTCGTGTAGCAGCCACAGCAGCTTCCGTTATCAATTTAAAGGACAGGTTTGAGGTTCTGAGGAACCACATCCATCGTAACATGTCATTGCATTTCTTAGGACTCATTTCATTTATATTTCAGTGGATTAGCCTGATATATTATTGATCCCTGCTTCATCCAATTTTAGTTGTCAGTGCAGATATAAGCCTGAAAAACGTCCATAACAGCTCGACACCTACTAATGATCTGCATTATAGCAAGCTAAGGGCCCCTTTTATCAAGTTGCTCTAGAGGTTTTTATCGCGAGCTGGCGCAGTAAATGCTCTGATGTTCATAGAATTCCTTTTTTTTAAAAAAAAAAAATCTTTATTAAGGGCTCCTTTTATGAAGATGCACAAGCGTTTTTAACTCACGCATCGGATTAGCCAAAAAACTACCGCCTGGCTCAAGAGGAGGCGGTAGCGGCTAGCACACGTGGCAATTTAGCGCACGCCATTCCACGCGTTAAGGCCCTAACGCACCTTCGTAAAAGGAGCCCTAAATTTTCAAACTACAAAATTATGCATGCAAAAATAATTCATGTACATATAATATTACAAGAAAAGCACAATAAACTTACAGATATTAATAAGCAATTATTTCCCCCCCCCCTCACACCTAGTAATCAAGAAAATAAATACCCACAAGAAACTACCTCAAAAAAAATCCCGAATCAATTCCAGTGCAAACCCCTCCTCCCTCCCTCCCACCCTGGATATGTATGTGAGCGTCGGAGCACTTACCTTGCCAGCACTCGCTAAAAACCTCTAGCTCAGCTTGATAAAAGGAGGGGGGAGGGTAAGCTTTGAAAAGTTGTGGCCAGGGTAAAGCAGCTGCAGATTTCCTATTTGTCCTTGAAAAAAACCCAGTTCCTACTGCAGTGCTTGCTGTGTGGTTTTCCTCCCAGAACTTTTAATCTGAGGAATTTTCATCCTGGAAGAGATTTTCTGACCGATAAGAGGACATAAGGATATTTGAACTAATGTGATTGAAGTTGATAGAAGTACAAGCAGTGGGGAAAGCACCCAGCTTCCAAGGTGGTGAGTAAAGAGGTGCTCCAGGTTATCAGGTGCAGTGCTGGGTTCTTTTGTTCTGCACTGTTTGCATTTAAAAAAAAAAAAAAAATTCTTTATTTTGGTTATTCATTACAATAATAACAAATACTGTATTCATGAATATCCACAAAGCATCTGTATATAAAATACACTGAAACATATATCAGGAAATGAATCAATCATGATCTAGTCCACATTATGATGGCCGCCAGCTTCTTAAATAGGAAATCAGATCTTTCTATTTATATTCTACCATCACTGACAGGCATAATTGTGGCTTACTTTCTATATCATACAACATCCTCCTAAACTGAAAAATAGCAAATTAGAAATTAAACTTTCAGCAAAGGTTTTTCCTTAATAAAATCTTCTGGACTGGATCAAAAAAAACACGTATTTGTCACTTCCATACGAGATAAGGCATTTACATGGGAATTTTAAAAAGAAAGTAGCTCCAACTGCCAAAACCTTGGGCTTTAGCTGGAGGAATTGTTTCCTTTAAAATTGAGTATGTCTAGACTCTAGAGACATCGGGAAAAATTGTTATTCGTTGCTTTTTCATTGTTCGCATTTTTTAAAAAGCTCTATAAAGTCAGAAGCATAGCCCCAGTGATTAGTGCGGTGGATTGTAAAAAGAGCCCAATTAGGCTGCGGTCAACCCTACTGGCCACTGCATCTAAGTTATATGTTGCGCACAGGCGATAAACGCGATTCTATACAGTTGTGTGGTAAGGGGGCGGGGGGAGCACGGCCCACCCCAGGTGGTGTCTTCGTGAAGATGCCAGCACCCATCCTCCTCGACCCCCCTCCCCTCCCCCCGCCGTAAAAGTGTGCCTCCCTTCTCTTTAATTTTCCCGGTGTGAGCAGCATCACAATCTTCGCTGACCGCATTGGCGTCGGCTCTCTCGGACGTCCCTTCCAGGTCCTGCGCCTAGGAAGTTACATCAGAGGGAGAGCGGCGGCAAGTTCATAACGCTGTTCATGCTGGGAAAATTAAAGAGGTACAGGGAAAAGGGTGCGCACCCAGCAGGGGGGGTTAGGAAGGAGCAGGGGTCGGAGAAGAGGGCGGGGGAGCCACCACCCCAGTCACCACACACCCTCGCTATACTAATGATTCTGTAAAAGGTACACCCACCTTGTAGAATTGTGCTAAGCACCATTCTAGTTGGAGCCAAATTTTTTACGTGCCATATATAGAATATGGCTCTACTGTGGGTAATTTTACTATATAACTGCCTGCATTACTGGAAATACTATGCAGATGATGCTGATGGTGCGACCTCACCTTGAGTGTTGCGTTCGGTTCTGGTCTCCTTGTCTTGGGGGGGGGGATGTGGTGGCACTGGAGAAGGTTTAGAGAGGAGCGGTCAGGATAGTGGAAGGGATGGGGGCTCCTCTCGTGTGGGGAGAGACTTGTCGTGTGGTTGGGGTTCCGCAGCTTGGAGGGGAGGTGCCTGGGGGGGAGATGTGGTTGGGGTCCGCAGGGTCCTGTGTGGAGTGGAGCGGGTGCAGTTGGATCAATTTTTCACTCCGTCAAGGGTTGCAGGGGACTGAGAGGACGCTGGATGGGGTTGCAGGGAAGTACTTTTGAAACCAAAGGGAGGAGATTTTTTTTTCACTCAGAGTGTGGTTAAGCTCTGGAATGCATTGCCAGAGGTTGTGGTGAGAGCGGATGGCTTAGCTGGTTTTAAGAAAGGTTTGGACAAGTTCCTGGAGGAAAAGTCCATAGTCTGTTATTGAAAAAGACATGGGGGAAGCCACTGCTTGCCCTGGATCAGTAGCATGGAGTGTTGCTGCTCCTTGGGTTTTGGCCAGATACTAGTGACCTGGATTGGCCGCCGTGAGAATGGGCTGCTGGGCTTGATGGGCCATTGGTCTGACCCAGTAAGGCTATTCTTATGTTTTTATGGGCCAGTGCAATGAAGTGCCCCAGGCTTTGCACATACAGTTTGGCTTCAGGGCACAATTTTGAAGGAGCACAAAGTAAAAAAAGGAGTTTTGCGCATGACCAAAATGCACTCCCTTGAACCAATTTAAAGCAGTTCCGGTCAGACCCAGCTCACGGGCAGACACAGTAAAATATCGGCAGATAAAAAGACCTGCAAGGTTCAAGTTTCAAGTTTTAATTTATTTGATGTATCGCTTATTACAAACTAAGCGATTAACAAAGTATAACAAACATTGTTAAAATTATATATTATTAAACATTAAAGGGGTAAGATTAACAATATTAATGCTACTTTAACAGAAAGGGAATTGGACACACAAAACAATATAACCATACTATGACACATAAGGAATGAACATGAGGACTAAAAGTTACAAAAATATTGTTTCCCTAAAGGGAGAGAGAGTGGTCTGAGAGGGGAGGGAGGAAACATTTAGGAAGGGATTGAAAGTTCTAAAATAGAAATTAGCAATGAAGTGAATTTAGAGGTCAAAAGAGATTTTAAAAAGAAATGATTTTAAATTAGTTTTAAATTGATTTAAATTTTTATTATTTCTGATATATAGAGGAAGAGTATTCCAAGTGAGAGGAGCTACTACTGAGAAAATATCGTGGCGTTTTGTCCCTACTATTTTTAAAGGTCCATCCAGTCTGCCCAAGAAGGTGGCAGGGGTTGAATTTGGCGCTCTGCAGAGGTTCCACTTCATTCATCGCTGTCTCTCCCCGCCCATTTTAAGGCACAGACCATAGAAGTCCGCCCAACCATAGTCTGTTTCCCAACTACTGGAGTTGCCGTCAAAATCCACCCTAGTCTTGATTCTGATCCATCTTTGCCATGTGTGAGAGCCAGATGATAGAGGTCTGCCCAGCACAGTCTTACTTCGAAACCCTCTGAAGCTGCTGTCAGCTCCCTCCAGCTATGAAGTCATTTAAGTTTTATTTCAATTGGATTCCATGCTTTTCTTATAAGTGTCCCTCTGTGTTTATCCCGAGCCTTCTTGAATTATGTCACTGGGTTTGTCTTCACATTTCTCACCTCCCCCCCCCCCAACAGAGGAGGACATTCCAGGCATCCACCACCCTTCCTACTACACTACTAGTACTACTTATCATACTTATCATTTCTAGAGTGCTGCCAGATGTACGCATTGCTATACATTAAACATGTAAGAGACAATAGCGCTTACAATCTACTTAAAACAAATAGGAATTAGGGAATTTTTCACCGCGAGAATGATACAACAGACATGGGTACTTTACAACTGAGTGGGAGTTAGGAGTTAAAAGCAGCCTCAAAAAAAAAAAAGGACTTTTAGCCTAGATTTAAAGACTGCTAGAGACAGAGCTTGTCGCGCTGACTCAGGCAGTCTGTTCCAGGCATAAGGTGCAGCAAGATAGCAGGGAAGGAGTCTGAATTTGGAAGCAGAGGAGAAGGGTATGTCCTGATGTTGCTCCTAAGTCTCCCACCTTGCAAACTCAGTACTGCAGTAAGACAAAGGGTTCAGGTTTAGGTGAGAGGAAAAGGAGGAGGTCTTAGGAGAAAGACCACTAGAAACAAAACTTATACAGGTAAGCAGGAGTGGCAGCAGTATGTTGAGACTACATTTCACACAATGCTTTGCTCACACACTATGGCAGGAAATGGCTGTAGCATGACAGTTCTATGAATAAAATTAACACATCTTAAAGCAAAACTATAAACTAGTATGAAGCTGCCGGGGTTGGGGCAGGAAACTCCCTGCCTAGTATCAGTAGATACCCCTATTACCATTATTAACACTTAATCTAATCTAATCAATATTTCTTAATCGCACTTATCCAGTGCAGGTTCAAGACTATTTATAAGATAAGAGACCCATGCAGCATCATTTGGAAATGGTTTCATCATGTCATAGAGAAAGGTTATACTGTTAACAATAGGGGAAAAACTTACAACACATTATAGAGGAAGGTTACATTGTTACAAGAGGGGAAGTAGTTACATCATGTTGAGGTGGACTGTTACGTTGTCATGGAGAGAGGGCAGTTACTGAGCTGAAAGAAATTTATCAAATAGGTACGTTTTCAGTCTTTTCCTGAAGGTGAGATAGTTCAGTTCTGTTCTTATGGATGTTGGAAGGGCGTTCTAGGTTATCGAAGTGACGTACATGAAAAGGGTGTTGAATGTTTGCTTGTATTTCACTCCCTTGGATGAGGGGATGATCAGATGGGTGTTGTTGATCTTGGTTGAGGTGAAAAGGGAGTGGGTTACCTGCTCCGGTGAGTTGGTGTTTAATGCATGATGTACAATTCAGGAGAGTTTAAACAAGATTTGGGCATTTATAGGTAGCCAGTGAAGCGTGTAGTAGTATGCAGAGACAGGGTCATATTTTTTTAAGCCGAATATCAGCCTGATTGCAGTGTTCTGAATCAACTGGAGTTTGTATGTTTGGGAGGAGGTTATGCCTGCATAGATAGAATTGCAATAGTCGAGTTGTGCTAGGACTAGCATTTGAACCAGAATTGCGAAGTGGTGGCTATAGAAGTAAGGTTTGATCAGTCTCAGTTGCTGTAGACTATGGAAAGCTTTTTTCCAGAGGTTGGCTATTTGGGAATCGTAGGAAAGTGTGGAGTCAAGCAGGATTCCAAGCACCTTGGAAGTCTTCTCCACATTTCATGTTGCACCAGAGGGTAGGGTTAGGGCTATGGGTGCTGTGTGGCATTGTGGAACCAAAGAAGCTTGGTTTTGGTGGTGTTTAGTTTTAGTTTGTTGGAGAGTGCCCAGGAGTAGATTTTTTCATTGCCTTTGGAAACTTTATTGGAAGCCTCATTAGTGTCGGTATAAAGTGGGATTAACAGGACTATGTCATTTGCTTAGGATAGCAGACATTTGCCATCGCTGAAGGTGAGGTTGCCCAGGGTGCTCATAAAAATGTTGAAGAGCGCCGGTGAGAGTGGGGACCCCTGAGGTACTCCACAGACTGCTTTTCAGCTTTGGAAGAAGGTGCCATCTTTCCATACACAGTATTCTCTGTTTGTCAGAAATTTCTTGAACCAGTTTAAGGCAGCTCCAGTTAGACCTAGCTCACTGAGTTTGTTCAGTAGGAGCTCATGATCAACAGAGTCAAATGCAGCTGATATGTCGAACTGGATGAGGATTGATTAGTGCCCCTTGCTGATTTTGGTGGTTAGAGTGAGTAATAGTAATTTTGTGCTGTGTTGGTGCCTGAAACCATAAAGAGAGGTATGTAGGCAGGAGAATTTGTCTAGGTAGGCTGTAAGTTTCATACAAACCAGTGTTTCAAGAAGTTTGGTGAGTAAAGGTATTCCAGCTATGGGTCTGAAGTTGGAGGGTGAGGATAGGTAAGCCCCTTGACTTTTTGGGAAGGGTGTGAGAACAATGTGATCCATTTGGGTGGGCAGCTGGCCCGTTTGTAAGAGGTTGTTGGCAAGATGCAAAGTCTGTTCAAAGTGCATAAATAACTGGAACTTGAAGGTCAGGAGGCTTCCGGCTTCTCTTGATGTCTCTGGCTGGTAGATGATTTCTCTCTTGCAATCTCGCAGGGCCCGAAACAAGGGACAAACAACACTAGAAGACATAGAGAGAAAGAAAGTCTTTGAGTCTTTTGATCTTCAAGGGCAGATGGCCATCCTCGGCAGTCACACCTCTTCATGTGGTATTGGAACATGAAGTTAGTTGTGTATCTGCAGAGGGTCCTTGCTGTTCCTTGCCGGTACTCATGAGACTAGGTTCATCATCAAGATGGCTTGGCCGGATCACAGACTGAGAAGAATCTCTGGAGACATCTCTGAGACCATTGACAGGCATGTCCCCAATGAAGGTTGCAATATGTTGTCTTGTATCTACTACTACTATTTATCATTTCTGTAGTGCTGAGATGCGTATGCAGCATTGTACATTCAACATGTAATAGATAGTCCCATCTCAAAAGAGCTTACAATCTAATTTGGACAGAGAGGACATATAGTTGTTGGAGAGTTTCTTGCAGAGAGAATGATAGGATAGACATAGGTATCTTATGGTGAGTGGGAGTTAGGAGTTGAAAGCAGCCTCGAAAAAGTGGGCTTTTAGCTTGAATTTGAATACTGCTAGAGACAGAGCTTGACGTATTGACTCTGGCAATCTGTTCAAAAGCATATGATGCAGCAAGATAGAAGGGATGGGGTCTGGAGTTGGCAGTGGAGGAAAAGGGTAAGATAAGAGAGACTTACATCTCTCTGCTGTAGAGATGGCTTCTCTCTTACAGTATCGTAGGAGCTGAAATTAGAGACTAACAACACAGACAGGTAACACAAAAGAGAAGAAAGAGAAGGTTTTATATGGTGCAGCCCCTACTTATCTGGCTAATAGTTTTTCCATAGCTACGCACAAATGCAGTAGAAAAACTCTGTTCAATTTCCCTTCTGTAAAAGGTTGTAAAAGCAAGAAATTCCTAAATCACTCTTTAGCATCTCAGGCAGCTTCTCATGAAAAAGAATTTTGATCATTGCTGCTCACGGCTGTTTCTTACAGACATTTTAGAAAACAGCTAAAAACCTATCTTTTCTCCAAATACCTGACTAGCTGACTCATTCAAATATACGATTATGTTTAATGTTTATAATCTTTTGAAAACCGCATAGAACTTTTTGGTAATGCAGTGTTTAAGTATAATGCTATGTTATGTCTCTGGAGTGGACAATGGTCCACAATGTCCTTCCTCGTGTACTCGTCCCGATGTGGAGGTACTTCAGTACCTGATCGAATGAAGGTCTTCACTGTCACAGCGCTGGTTCTGTCAAAGCGATGTGACATCACTTTCCTTGGCAGTCTAGTGTCTAGGCTTCTAGATGATGCCGAGTCAGTTTAGCTGGTAGTGACTGCACTGATGCTTAGCTTTCTGATTCTGTTGAGGTAGACAGTGCCCACTGTTGTCCAACACAGATTGAGTCATTGCGCATAAGGGGTGTCAACATGGGCCTTTGTGCGACTCATGGATACATAATAGTTCCGGTGCATTTCTGCCCAAGAGCAGGATCTCGGTGTTGGAATCCTTCTTAGAACCAAAATCTGTTAATATCCTTGTCCATTCCATGATTATTTCCAAAATAGATTATTGTAACTCTTTGCTATACAATATTTCCCAAAAAGAAAAGAAAAGACTCCAAATAATCCAAAATACGGCCATAAAACTTATACATAAAGCAAAAAAATATGACCATGTAACACCCCTTCTTATTAAATCACACTGGTTACCAATTAATCATCGCATAACTTTTAAAATAGCATTTTTAGTCTTTAAGGTTCTAATATATAACACCCCTCAATTCATTTCTAGAATGATTATCCCCTATCATTCTAATAGAACACTTCGCTCATCTCAACAAGAGTTACTTTTGGTCCCTTCACTCAAAATTGTGGGAACAAGGAGAAATGATATGTTCTCTGTTTTAGCCCCCCAACTCTGGAACACTCTGCCTCTTTTTATTAGAAAGGAGAGAGATATTATCTCTTAAAAAACTCTTAAAAACTTTTTTATTTAATGACGCTTTTAATGAATAACTTTTCTGCTTTTTATTTTACATCCCTTAACAGCCAGGCTTTTATGAATAATGAATAATTTTCCTTTTTTTTATTTTACATCCCTACTTTATGTTTTTTTCTCAATATATGTTTTTTTCACCAATTGAAAATATGTAACTTTTCCCCCCTTTCCTCCCTTTTTCATGTTTGTTTTTAATGTATTATTTAATTTAATTAATTAACAAATATGTGTTTTTTTGGTTTTTACTTTTATAATGTTTTACTAATATGACTGAATGTTCTTTTATAATCTGTTTTTAAGTGTACATCACTTAGAATGTTTTAAATAGGCGATCCATCAAAAATAAAGTGAACTTGAACTTGAACTTGAATCCAGCAGGATGAGTAGGTTGGTAATAGGTTTCAGGTGAGGGTGATACTAAGAAGCATCCAGCATGGGAATTTAATTCCTGTTGTCTGCTATCTGTTTGCATTCAACTAGCATAGGTAGATGTGACTTGCTGCTGCCATCCTTTGCCTCTATCACATAGCCAATTGCTACTGTTAACCCTTTCAGGACCAAGGGACATATTTGTCCCATAACTTTAAAATCCTATAAATTTTGATTGGGATAGTCTACAGTTCTAAATTTGATATGTACGGATTCCATATGATACTGCCTTTATGTAAACAAACTGGTTCCAACATTCATTCATTAGCGTCGTTGCCAGATTGACGAGAAGATTCACTTGCCACACTGTCCATAAGCCAGAAGTTTGATTTTTTTTTAAAAAAATAATGATATTTCACAAAAAAAAATCAATTTTTTGGCATCTGCAAGCCCTTTTTACCATAAAAATGTCATCAAAACCACAAAAATTGGCCTACGATCCTTATGGTCCTGAAAGGGTTAAGGTAACCTGTTTGACTCCTGCACAAGTCTTGAGGCAGTATTAGGAGTAGTTTCTGTGGATACTGAATAGGTCAAAGAACTCTGGCCTCACAGATGTTAATTTGTTCATCTATGACAACATACATATGGGCTGCCTTCTCAGGCTGCCTTTTAGGGTACACTCGGGATAGGCATATCTTAGTGCAGGATCTTCCTTCTTGGTCTTCTCCACACGCCATTGTGCATTTAGGAGTGACTTGGAATGTTGCAGTTATCCCATCCTCTATCTCCTCGCCATGACTTGACTTGGGGTTTGAATCTGTACTGTCTGGGTGCAGGACCCAGAGATGTTGGTCGTTGCCACACTTTGTGCACTTGTTTGGCACTTTATAGTCTGATGCAGTGGCTTGCAGAGGTTCAGCATTTGTAACAGACTGTACCTCTTGAGCAGCTCCTTGCGCTCGGCTGGAGAAACAGCATGAAAGAAGGGAGGGGGCTGGAGAAACAGCATGGAGAAGGGTTGGAGACATAGGCAGTGGAATGCTTTTTTGTTTGGGGGCTCAAAAGCTCCGCCCAGACTCTACCTAAGCTCTACCCCTGACCCACCCCCATAATAATGATAGTATTAATTGTAATACCATTTTTTTCCATTCATTTTTCAAATATACACACCATATAATCTTATTATCAACACATAATGGTTAACCACAAAATTAAACTACACAAAGCACACTGTATACTTCTCAACATTCATTCCTACCAGAACACCTGGCCTTGGTCACACATGCAGAACACAGGTAATAACCCCTATGCAAACACAGGACCACAAACTAAGGGCCTGTTTTACAAAGCTGCGCTAGCAGCTGCAGTGCAGTAATGGCCCTGAAGCCCTTAGAGATTTAAAGGGCTTCAGGGCTGGCGGTCCTTCAGGGTGGGTCAGGGCATCAGGCCTTCAGGGTGGAGCGGGCAGGCAGGCAGGCAGGCCTTCAAGGGGGAGGGGGGTGACAGGGAGGCAGGCCTTCAAGGGGGTTGACAAGCAGGCAGGCCTTCAAGGGGGGGGGACAGGCAGGCCTTCAAGGGGGGAGACAGGCCTGCAAGGGGGGGACAGGCAGGCAGGCTTTCAAGGGAGGGACAGGCCATCAAGGGGGGTGAGACAGGCAGGCAGGCTTTCAAGGGAGGGACAGGCCTTCAAGGGGGGGACAGGCAGGCCTTTGGGGGGTGCAGGCCTTCAAGAGGGGGCACAGGCCTTCAAGGGAGGGATAGGTCTTCAAGGGGATCAGGCAGGCAGGCCTTCAAGGGGAGGGGGACAGGCAGGCAGGCAGGCCTTTAAGGGGGGGCAGGCCTTCAAGGGGGGTGCAGGCCTTCGGGGGGGTGCAGGCCTTCGGGGGGTGCAGGCCTTCAGGGGTGGGATGCAGACCTTTAAGGGGGGACAGGCCTTCAGGGAGGGGTCCCTGGTGTAGAAATACACGGAGGGAATGGGGGGGTTCAAAGAGACGCGCAAATGCCGGACTTTGGGTGGGAAGAAATAATGGGTCTGAAAATAAAGAAGAGGAAGAGAGATGATGGACCATGGTTTTTAGAGAGGGAAGGAACAGAAAGGGAGAAAAGTTGGACAAGGGATGGTGTGGAGGGGGGATAGAGATACTGGATAGGAGGGTAGTTGGGAAAAGAAAGGGAGAGATGGTGGACCCTGGGGTGGTGGGGAAGGAGGGAGAGATGCTGGATGAAAGGGTAGTTAAGAAAAGATGGATCTGTGGAGGGAGACGAAAAAAGGAAAGATGCCAGACCTCCTGGGGAGGGAAGGGAAACGGGGAGGACAGAGATGGCAGATGGATGGTTAGCAAGCAGAAAGAAGGAAGAAGGAGACCCTGGCAAGCAAGTTATCAGAAGACAACCAGAGCCTTGGACCGACAAGATTTGAAAAATAACCAGACAACAAAAGGTAGAAAAACTAATTTTATTTTCTGTTTTGTGATTACAATATGTCAGATTTGAAATGTGTATCCTGCCAGAGCTGGTGTTAGACCGCAAACGTGAGCTAGGATTTAACAGAGAGAGGAAAAGTCCTTTTTGTTTCTTTATTTTATTTACACCACAGCGCCAGTGTGGTTATTAGAAGCCGAAGGGGGGTGAAAAAGCTATAAAATAAACCCATCAGGATGTTTGGGAAAAAAAAAAAAAAAAACCACCCAATTGGGCAGGAAAGTTGAATTGAAAAACCAATTCAATAGGCTGAATCGAATCAAAAAAATTTTTTTCTTTTTCTTGAATCGGGCAGCACTAGTTTGCGCTACTGTCTTAGACTTTAGGACCTGGGATTGGGGAGAGATGGCATCCTCAGTACTTTAAGCAAGTGAAACGAGGATTTGGTCAGACTTTTGAAGGGTCTGCAGAAGAAAAATATTGTATAGGCCGGGGACATGAGACAGCAGGAAACGGGAACTTTTCTTCCTTCTATTTTTGTGAATGGCAAGGCTGAGGATGTCAGAGTTCAGTTAAAATATTTGCTTTATAAGAAAATATAATAATGTGTTTTATAAAGTTTATAAGCATTGCTGGCCTACCCATTCCTAATGGTGGTGGTGGTGGCAGCGTGTCAATGTGTTGAGAGGAAGAGGTGGTCTGGGAAATTCTACTGAGCAAACTCCAGGCCCATTTCCACCCCCCAGTTAGTCTACTCCACTCAACTGGTTCACACACTGAGTGGGTCTTTGGGTGTTGTGCCTGGGTAGTTGTTTTGGGATCTCTTCTAGTGGTTTGTCAGTATCTCCTTGTGGTCCAAGGAAGGAAACTTTGTTAACCTTAGCATTGACCTTCAGAATATGTTTGTAACAGTGCTGCTTGTGTGGCATTAGGCTATGTAGTGATCGAAAGAAAAAAACAGACTTTTGCACATTTTTGCACTATATGGTGGGTGTATGAGGAGATTCACATTTCCTGCACAGCTAAGTCCTTGTGAAGTTACCTTGTTCTTTCTGTATTTGACATCTAGCAAGGTCTCTGTTTGGAAGGAAAGATCTAAGCTTAAAAATGAAGTGGCCAGAAGTTATGGTAAAAGCAGATAGCGTTGCTGATTTTAAGAAAGGTTTGGACAAATTCCTGGAGGAAAAGTCCATAGTCTGTTATTAAGACATGGGGGAAGTGTCTGGTTGCCCTGGATCGGTAGCATGGAATGTTGCTACTCTTTGGGTTTTGACCAGGTACTAGTGACCTGGATTGGTTACCATGAGAATGGGCTACTGGGCATGATGCACCATTGGTCTGACCAAGTTAGGCTATTCTTATGTTATGTTCTCATCTGTAGGGGCTTTTGTTTTCACTTCTTATTTTAATGTATTTTTTTTTCCTGGGAACTTATCAGTGTTTTTCTAGAATGGGAACAAAAATGGAAGAGAATTAATGTGTGTGGAATGGGGGGGGGGGGGTTTTACTAATTTCTTCAGCTAAATAATTAAATCCACCTCAACCAGACATAGGAGAACTCACGCACCATTCACACACCCTCCAACCAAAATCGTCAAAAGAAAAAAAAACTGTTCGACAACCTCCTAACGCTTGACCCCCAACTCTACAACCTATTGACCTCGACCACAAACTACAAAACCTTCAAAAAAGAAATAAAACACCTTCTATTCAAAAAACACATAAAACCGAACTAACACAGTCAGAACTGTCCCAAGCATCACCTGCAACTACTCCATATGTACTTCTGATGTCATGACAATTCAGATATAATTTATGTTATGTTTGGAATAATGGTTACATATATGAGGTTCAATAAAAGAAAATTTTCAGTGCCTATTTCTATTATGACCATATATTTTTCATGGTTACTACAAAAAATATTTTTTTACATGGGGGGGTGTCAAAAAATGATGGGCCCCGGGTGCCACATACCCTAGGTACGCCACTGGAGAGACAGAAATAGCAGGAAAGGAGGTCAGGAGTGAGGTGGCACCCACCGGGGGAGGGGGGAGGATTGGATGGAGAGAGAAAGAAAGAATCACCCACAGGAGCGCAGGATTGGAAAGAGAGATAGAATCACCCATGGGGGAGGATGGTTGGAGGGAGAGAAAGAGGGAAGCACAAAAAGGGTACAGAGGATGGGAAGGGGTCCAAGGGAATGGATGAAGTATGGGCGGAGTCAGTTGTCTTCTTTTCTTTTTTGTCTTCACAAATATCGTAACCCTATACCGGAACATTTTTTCCCCAACTAAAACTAGATTGACAACCAGATCTAGAACCTGTTCTCTAATCCTTGCCTCAGTTCTCTGCCCGAAACCCCCAGCAAGATACAGTTTTATCATTGCTGTCTCTGCTGTAGTGCACGGATCCCATGGATCCTCCAGAGGAGGTATCCAGATAGCACTGCGATTGCTCAAAATAATTTTAAAAAGTAGTTCTGTGGATCTTATTTTATTGAACACAGCCCGGCAAGGCAATTGCATGGCCCCTTCTGCGTGAAAACGTCTGTGCAGGGTCAGACTTCGAGTCCATTAGAAGGGCTTGATCTTATACTCAGTGATCGATTGTTCCAGCCTTTCCTGCTGTAGGCGAGGGAGGGCAGGACCATTGTTGCCGCGAGCTGCCTGTCACTTGGCCTCGTGGTGCTCGGGACGGGGCTTTAGTGCTTGCAGGTATGTTAGGTGTCAGTTCCTTGCTCGGTGTGTGTGAATGATGAGGACTCTTAATTAACCCTAGGCGTATGAAACGGGAGCTTGAAGATTCTTAAATATGGCTTTTAATACTAGGGGGGGTGGGGACGCAATATGTGACACTGCTCATTGTTCTTTTTAATTGTACCGGTGTTCTTGCATTTGCTTCTAAATCAACTTATGTGTGCTGCTCTGCTGTGCTTTGAAATCCCCTGCCAGAATTTGCAGGCAACCCAGTTCCAAGAGGGAGATTGTAGACTGGTCCTGGATTTCTACCAACCTCATCCTATGCTTTATGGAACCTACAGCTCCAATTTCAATGTAGAATCAAAGACTACTACTAATCCTTTCTATAGTGCTTCTAGACACATGCCGCGCTGTTCACATTATGTGTAGCTACTTTCTCTGCCCCTAGTGAGCTCACAATTTAAGATTGCTTAAAAGGTGTGGGTTTAAAACTAGGAATGACCACGTTGTCTCCCTCCTGTAACTGGATACCTCGGAAGTTTTTCCACTGCACTGGACTATACTTCAGAGGGGGGAGGGGGATGTCAGCCAATGAAATTGCTCCATAAAGAAACACCTCCCCCCACCCCTGACACACACACAGACATTTTCAGATGTCCATTCAGATGTTGCTTAGAAAGCATTTTCCAGTGTGCCTTTAAAACAGCAAAGTATTTGCCTTGCTGTTTGTACAACTTGTTCTTTATTCATGCATCATTTACTGTATTTGGGGAATGGTGGGGAGAGGAAGAGAAAGGTTGTAGACTTGATATACAGTAAACTCTCTGTTACCCTGCACCCAAGGGGATTGGTGGATGCAGGATAAGGCAGATAACAGTAGTTTCTGGTTTGCTTGAGAGTTACTGTAAAAATAGTTTTGTCTCCCATCCCACCTCACTCTATCATCCCCACCCCCCACTTGTAGGTCCAACATCTGTCCTTCCCTTCTTTCTGGGTCACTTTCCCACCCTCCTCTCCCCACTTATGGGTCCAGCATCCATTCATCTCCCCTCCCCTGCACAATGATGGACCTGCTGGACCCTCCCCCACCCTCCCGAAACACACTTCTGGACCAGAGTCTGGTTTCCTGGACCCCCCTCACTGAAGCAGCAGTGGCAGCCGGTCAGCAGAGGCAGCACTGAAAACAGGCTGTTTGCAACCAGCTCCGGCAGGGCTTTTCCTCTGCAGAGTCAGAAGTGACACATCAGAGGAAAGGCCCTGCCTGGGCTGGCCATGAGCAGCCTGTTTTCAGTGCTGACTGGCTGCTGCTGTTTTGGGTAAGGGAGGGACAGAGGGGGGTTCTCAGCTCAGGACTGCTGCCACTGCTGGTGCTTCAGGGCTGCAGGAAGGGAGGGGGTTTTCACAGCTCAGGACCGCTGCTGCTGCTTTGGGGCTGTAGGGAGGGGGAGATTCACGGTTCAGGACCACTGCTGCTGCTGCTTCAGTGATGATTGTGGGGGGTTTTTCTGGTGATTTTGTTTGCCACTTGGGTGAAAGTGCTGGCTGTTTGAGTACCAGTTAATTGGAATTCTACTGTGCTGCTTTTTCTGCATGGTTTACACAATCAAAGAGGTTTACATGGGGCAATGAAGTGCTAAGTGACTTGAGTGTTATAGCGGTTCACTACTACTACTACTTATCATTTCTGTAGCACTACCAGATGTACGCAGTGCTGTGTATTAAACATGCAAGAGACAGTCTGTGCATGTTGTGACAAGTCTCAAGATTATTCATGCACAGTTGTGGCTCAGTGTGAGTCTAACATTCCAAGAGACAGGATGTCAAGAGAGTCCTCGTGCAAATCAAGTACGAAACTGCTAGATTTGGAGCACCATTCAGTGATAACATTTCTCACAAAAGAGTGGAAAAAGTCAAATGAGATCCACGAATGCATGAGTGCAGTTTATGATGAGTCTGCCCCATCATCTTACAAAGTAAAATGTAAGCAGTTTTAAGTGGGGTAACAAGTCCATTGAAGATGACCCTTGTAATGGACAGCCGGTGTCAGCAACTTCCACTGAAATGTGCATGAAAGTTGAGGATTTAATTTTGGCAGACAGACGAATTAAGGTTTTCTGAATAGCTGAAGAAATAGACTTCTCAGCAGGTAGCTTGGGAAATAATTCAGGAAAAGTTGGGCATGTTTAAGGTTAGTGCAAGTTGGGTTCCAAGAATGCCGATGCCATGTCAGAAAGCTACGAGGCTCCAGTGCTGTTAGGAGAACTTGGAGATGTTCCATGAAGACCAAGTGAATTTTTTTCATTGTTTGGTGACTGGAGATAAAACTTGGGCCTATCACAGAGACACTTAGTCCAAAATGGAGTCAATGCAGTGGAACCACAAGTCATCCCCCATCCCAAATTAGTTCAAGATAGAAAAATCTGCAGGCAAAATCATGGCAGTTGTCTTCTGGGATGATGAAGGACTTTGCTTCTAGAATTCATGCCACACAAGACAACCATAACCGGGGAGAGTTATGCCAACACAATGATCACTTTGCAGGAATCAATTAAGGAGAAAAGATGAGGAAAACTAATATCAGGCATGATTTTTTTTCATCACAATGCACCAGTGCACATATCACGACAATCGCAGGCTGTCATCTTAGAATGTAGGTTTCAGCAGCTGAACCATGCACCCTATAGTAGAGAGCTGCATGGGAACGGGGACGACGGGAATCCTGCAGGACCCGTGGGTTCCCCCTTCAGGTCACGGGGATCCCATGGGGGGTGCCCCCTAGGGTCATGGGGATCCCATGGGGACGCCCCCTAGGGTCACGGGGATCCTGTGGGGTTCGATGCAACTCGAGCCTCGAGGCTCGTCTTCTTTTTCCTACCTGCTCTGCTGCGCACACAGCCGACTGGAAGTCTTCCCCGATGTCAGCGCTGACGTCGGAGGGAAGGCTTAAGCAGAGGACCTCTACAGATGGCCAGAACTCCCCTCCACCAAGCACAGCAGTCACTGGTAGCATCCATGAGCCACTGAGGTGCCAGCATCTATGACTCAAGGATGCTACTGCTGCCTGCCAAGCTTGGCAAAAGGGACCCCCGGCCAACTGCAAAGGAAGTCCTCAGCTGACAGCTTGGGGGTTCTCATCAGCTGAGTATTTATATTTTATATTTACATTAGAGGCTCTGGTAGAAACCTGTTTACAAAGTATGTATTCTTCCCAATTAATATTTCCAAATTAATAAAGTCTCTTTGCTTATTTGTAAATGGGTCTCTACCAGAGCTTTTAATTCAGTAGCATAATTAAATGAAATAACTATTTCTGAAGTTTATAGGGACGGGCGGGGACAGAGGGGATTCCTCGCGGGGACGGGTGGGGATGAAGGGGATTCCTCATGGGAACGGGTGGGGACAGAGGGATTCCGGGTAGGGATGGGTGGGATATTGGTGGGGATGGGTGGGATTTCTGTCCCCGCGCAACTCTCTACCCTACAGTCCTGACCTGGCTCCTTCAGATTATTTCCTGTTCTGAGTTTTGAAGAAATCTCTCCATAGACAGTGGTTTTCAAGTGATGAAGATATCAGGAAGCTGTGACGTCCTATTTGAAGGTCAAACAGAAGAATTATTTTCAAAGGGGTTAAGGTCAATGCAGGAAAAGTGGTTGAAGTGTATGGAGCTATTACGGGATTATATTAAAACATAAGAACATAAGAATAGCCTTACTGGGTCAGCCCAATGGTCCATCAAGCCCAGAAACCATTCTCAGAGTGGCCAATCCAGATCACTAGTACCTGGCCAAAACCCAAAGAGTAGCAACATTCCATGCTACCGATCCAGGGCAAGCAGAGGCTTCCCTCATGTCTTAATAACAGACTATGGACTTTTCCTCCAAGAATTTGGCCAAACCTTTCTTAAAACCAGCTACGCTATCTGGTTTTACCACAACCTCTGGCAACGTGTTCTAGAGCTTAACTATTCTCCGAGTGAAAAAATATTACCTCATATTGGTTTTAAAAGTATTTCCCTGCAATTTCATCAAGTGTCCCCTAGTCTTTGTAATTTTTGACAGAGTGAAAAATCGATCCACTTGTACCCATTCTACTCCACTCAGGATTTTGTAGACTTCAATCATATCTCCACTCAGCCATCTCTTTTCCAAGCTGAAGAGCCCTAACCGTTTTAGTCTTTCCTCATACGAGAGGAGTTCCATCCCCTTTATCATCTTGGTTGCTCTTTTTTGAACCTTTTCTAGTGCTGCTATATCTTTCTTGTGATAAGGAGACCAGAATTGTACATAATACTCCAGGTGAGGTCATACCATAGAACGATACAGAGGCATTATAATATCTTTAGTCTTGTTAATCATCCCTTTTTAAATAATTCCTAGCAACTTCAGTGTTCTCCCTAGCGCCTTTCAGCCGGGCGCCCCGCCCGGCTAGATTAGGTGAGCACCCGGCTGTCATCTTGGCTGCAAATTCGCCTCCGCCTGACTTTTTTTTTTTTTAGCGCCAGAAAAAGGGTTTTCAGCTTTACTTTTTTAAACAATTTTCCTACTGCTGGTCGATTTTTACAGTCGCAGTTGGAGGCAGGGGCTGCAGGCTCATTATGACCCAGTTCACTAACAGGAAGAACCCCGACGTCGTGTTTACGTTTGTTCTGCAGCTTATCGCACAAGACGCTCCTGCACAAAGCGAAACCAATCGGAAAGAGGAGAGGCGGAAGCTCGCAGCTGCGTGCTTCAGTAACAGCTGCTGGCTAACAGAGGGAGAAGGTACCTAAGAGAAATGAAGTAGGTCCGAGAAATAGATTCACTATAGGCTAAGGCGGGAGATAGGGCAGGGAGGAAAGCTTACAACTTGGTGTTCTTGCTTGCTTCGGGTCTTCCTCGCTGCCGGGTCCTGCCTACTTTCTGTTTCCATGAAGGCAGGACCCAGCAGCGAGGAAGGCCCGAAGCAAGGAAGAGCTCCAAGTTGTAAGCTTACCTCCGTCGCTGACCTAACTCCTGCCTTGGCCTGTAGCTAACTCCTGCCGACCGCCTCGGGGGGGGGAGAAGTGATGGGGGGAGAGAAATGCTGTTACTGCTGCACCCAATTAGGGGGGAGAGAAATGCTGCTGCTGCTGCACCCAATGGGGGGAGGAGGGGGAGGAAGACCAGGGAAAGGAGAGGAGAGGAAAGAGATGCCAAGACCATAGGAGGGAGGGAAAAGAAAGGAGATACCAGACTATGGGTGGGGAGAAGGAGACAGATGCCAGACCAGGGGAAAGGAAGGAAGGAGGGAGAGAAAGGAAGGAGTGGAGATGCAAGATAATGGAGGGGGTAGGGGAGAGGAGTGAGATGCCAGGGCATGGGGGAGGGGAGGGAAGGGAAACTAAGGAGACAAATGCCAGACCAGAGGGAAAGGAAAGAAAGGTGCCAGAGCAAGGAAGCAGAGGGAGACATAGGAGAGGAGAGAGATTCCAGGGCATGAGGGGAGGGATGGGAAGAGAAATGCTGCTGCAACATCCAATTGGGGAGGGGGGAGAGGAAGAGAAGTGCTGCTGCTGCACACAATTGGGGAGAGAGAGGGGAGAAGGAAGACCAGGGAAGGGAGAGGAGAGGAAAGAAATGCCAAGACCATAGGAGGGAGGGAAAGGAAAGGAGCTACCAGACCATGGAGGGGGGAGCGATGTCAGGGCATATGGGGGGAGGGGAAGGAGACAGATGCTAGACCAGGTGAAAGGAAGGAGAAGAGATGCCAGATAATGGGAGTGGAAGGGGGAGATGGAAGGAGAGGAGAGAGATGCCAGGATATGGGGGGAGAGAAGGGGATAGAGATGCCAGAGCATAGGGGAAGTGGTGGAAACAAAAAAAATGGAGAGGGGGTGAAGCTGAAATGGAGAGAAAGGGCACAGGAGTACAAAGGCACAAAGTACAAAGGTCACAGAGTACAAAGGAGAGAAAGGGCAAAGGATATACAGTTTATTGAAGGGACATAGAAAGAGGGAAGATGCCATATGGAACAGAGAGAGGGAGGACACTGGATGGAAAGGGCAGAGAGGGTGGACAGTGGATGCAAGGAGGAGAGAGAGGGCAGAGGCTGGGTAGAAGGGGCAAAGAGAGAGGACAGATGTTGCATGGAAGGGAGCGAGGACAAACGCTGAATAGAAAGAAGAGAGTGAAGAGAAGATGATTAAAGCAGAAACGACAAAAGGAGGGAAAAAAATTTTCCGTAGAATCAAGTAGTATTGTAACTGTATTGATTAAAGTTTATCAATAGAAAATGGAAATAAGGCAGTTTTTTGGGGACTAAACCCCTTTCCTCAGGTCAGAACAGGATACCATAACAGCAGTATACTGTACTGTCTTGAAGAAAGATTTGGCCTCTGAAAGCTAATTACTACTAATTGAAAAATGGATTAGTCCAATAAAATGGTATTTTCTTATTTCTCTCTTCCCTGTTTTATTTATATTTGTTAATTTGTAAGGTGGTGATTGTTATGTAGCAGTTTTTTCAAATTTACATCTACTGTCTTTATATTTTGCACAGTATTAGGGTACGTGTCACTGTTTCTGTGGTGTTGCATTGTATGCAGAGTCTGGTTTATTGGCGTTTCAGTTTAACTTTTGTCTACATATTTCTATTTTTAGTTTGTGATTATTCCATATTAGGCGAGGGTGTATCTCTGTTCTGTGTGTATGAAAAGGACATGGCTTTCTGTTAGCAATGACTGTGCAGGATCGGGCTTGTTTAGTTTTACAATGCATGTGTTGGTGTTCTAGTGCTCACTGCAGTGTTTAAGATGCTGCCTTTTCCTAGGTGCACCCTTGTTGTGTAACTCATGGATTATTACTAAACGGAGAGAGAAAGAAAGACAGACATATAGAAAGAATGGGGGCATGGATAGAAAGAGAAAGAAAGAAGGGGGCAGGGTGAAAGAAATAAAAAGTTGAGGGAGGGAAGGAGACAGATGCCAGACCATGGAAATAGGGACAGAAGAAGAGAGAGATAGAAGGGAAGGGAAGACATGGAAACATAGATTTTGAAAAGAAAGCAGAAAAATTGAATATTAAGTTAATGCCAAAGATGGATGCAAGGCAGAAAGTGAAGACGGAGAGAAAAACAGTCAAAGGACAAGAAGACCCTGGAAACATAGTTAAATGCACAGAAAAATAAAGTCGATGCACAAAAGGGAGAAAGAAAGTCCAACGTAGTCTGCCATAAACAACAGCAACCAGAAAACAACGAACAGACTGCAGATAATGTACAAGATGCAGGCGTTGTTTATTAGTAAATGCAGTAACATATACAACCTTATAGCCAACCAAGGGACCCGACCCAGTCTGTGTTTCGGATAACACGCCTTCCTCAGGGGTCCATGGTGGTTAAGGTATAAAGCAAACTGCATAAAAGATAACAAACACACGCCAATCACGATCAAATGGCATTGTGTAAGACTTGCTTGACCCCATTTGATCGTGATTGGCGTGTGTTTGTTATCTTTTATGCAGTTTGCTTTATACCTTAACCACCATGGACCCCTGAGGAAGGCGTGTTATCCGAAACACGGACCGTGTCGGGTGCCTTGGTTGGCTATAAGGTTGTATATGTTACTGCATTTACTAATAAACAACGCCTGCATCTTGTACATTATCTGCAGTCTGTTCATTGTTTTCAGAAAAATAAAGTCACCAGACAACAAATGTAGGGAAAATGATTTTATTTTCAATATAGTGATTGAAATGTGTCAGTTTTGAGAAAGGAAAGATATTAAACTTTAAATGTGAGGGCTGCAGAAAAAATAATTAATGACAATTTTGCATAAGGTAAAACTCTTTATAGTTTATAAATCTTTCCTTTAATTGTTAAAGGAAAGATTTATAAACTATAAAGAGTTTTACCTCATGCAAAGTTGTAATTTCTTTAATAAGACATTAACTATTTTTTCTGTGGCCCTCCAAGTACCTACAAATCCAAAATGTGGCCCCACTAAGGGTTTGAGTTTGAGACCATTGCTCTATACCATTTGAAAGAGGGCAAATATCTAATTATTCACTTCTAGAATTGGATACTTCTTAAATTTAGTAAAAATATTCTGGCACAAGTGTCAAACCTTAAAAAAAGGAAGCAATAATGAACATTGGAAAATAATAATTAATAAAAATAGTTTAGGGCTCCTTTTACATAGGTGCGCTAGTGTTTTTAGCGCACACACCGGATTAGCCTATGCTAGCTGAAAAACTACCGCCTGCTTAAGAGGAGGCGGTAGGGGCTACATGCGCGGCAATTTAGCGCACGCTATTCCGCGCATTAAGGTGCTAACGCATCTTTGTAAAAGGAGCCCTTAATTTTCCCACCATCAAATTTCCCTGTCTCGCCTACCCCACCCAGCTACTTTTTCATGCCACCCGGCTGGAAAAAATTTCTGGGGAGAATACTGAACTTGATTGCTTTTTTGGCCACCGCCGCACATTAGGCAGAAGGTTTCATTCTATTGTTTACAATGACACTCGGATCCCTTTCTTGTATACCAACCCTCAAGGCGGACCCTAGCATCTGGTAACTGTGATTTGGGTTATTCTTCCCAATTTGCATGACTTTCCATTTGTCCACATTCAATTTCATCTGCCAGTTGGATGCCCAGTCTTCCAATTTCCTAAGGTCTGCCTGCAATGTTTCACAATCCACATGCATTTTAACAACTTTGAACAATTTAGTGTCATTTGCAAATTTAATAACCTCACTTGTCGTTCCAATTTCCAGATCATTTATAAATAAGTTAAATAGCACTTGTCCCAGCACTTGTCCCTGCAGCACTCCACTGTTTACTCTCCTCCATTGAGAAAAATTACTATTTAACCCTACCCTCTGTTTTCTATCCGATAACCAATTCCTAATCCACAACTGAACTTTGCATCTTATCCCATGACTCTTTAATTTTCTCAGGAGCCTCTCATGAGGAACTTTGTCAAAAGCTTTCTGAAAATCTAGATACATTATATCAACCGGCTCGCCTTTATCCACATGTATTCACACCTTCAAAGAAGTCAAGCAAATTGGTGAGGTAAGATCTCCCTCGGCTGAACCCATGCTGACTCTGTCTCATTAAATCATGTTTGTCTACGTGTTCCACAATTTTATTTTTTTATAATTGTTTCCACCATTTTGACTGGTACTAAAGTCAGGTTTATTGGTCTTAAATTTCCCGGATCTCCCCTAGCACCCTTTTAAAAAATCGGTGTAACATTGGCCACCCTCCAATCTTCAAGTGCTACAGTTGATTTTAGCGACAGGTTACAGATCACTAACAGCAGATCATCTTGAGTTCCTTAAGTATCCTGAGATGTATACCATCTGGTCCAGGTGATTTATCACTTTTTAACTTGTCAATTTCTTTCAGTTCCTCCGCATCATCATCCTTAAATACTATTTCGTGTTCTGTTAGATCTCTTACATGTTCTTCCATAAAGAAAATTTTTCTTTCCTACTGAGGTAAATAAATTATAGAAAGCCCCTCATATTAGTAGCGTGGACCTGAAGTAGGAATGGTGAGAACAGCAGAGAATGTGGAACCAAGAGTAGCCATGAAGCAGCAGTAGACGAGGAACAAAGGGATGGAGAGAAGGCTTGGGAAAAAATAATGGTTGGGTTGGACATATAAGGGGGAATAGAGAGTGAGCTGGGTAGTGGTTGGAAAGGGGAAGAGTGAGATGGAAACTGGCTGTGGTGGGTTGGGGGAGAGAGAAAGAAAGAGAGGAGAAGAGTAGGGACAGGTTTGTGGGGATGAAGTGGGAGTCTGCCCAGCTATAAGTAGTCCTAGTGCAGCTGGTGAAGACTCATCACTTGGCATGTTAGGTTGGCGGGATTGAGGAGGGAAGGGGATATCTGTTATAAAATAGGGAAACTATCCTCATGTGTTTATGAATGAAGGCTCATTGTTCTGATTAAACTGGAGACCCATAGAAGAAGGAGGAAGCTGTAAGGCCAATAATAATATCTGAAAATAATAAGTGTTGAAAAGTTGTAAAATATTTGGATTTAAATGGAAACATGCAAGAAGATTAATTTCTCGCTAACCTGCTTAGTTTGTGATTGTCCCGTGGCAGTGATCTTGTCGCTTTCATTCCACTCCAGGGTCTTCCTGTTTCTTTTGTCCCTGCTGGGAATAGTCATCTAGGACATTACTGGCTCCATTCTCCCTCTCCCCTGGTGACATCATTGGGTAGCACAGAATGAAGGCCTGGGGCAGAGGGTGAAAGCAAGAACACCACCTTCATCATGCAAATGAAGGCATGTTCGCCTTTATGTCCTTAATCTTGCAACCTGAGTGCCCTATATAGAAGACTTGATGTCAATTCTAATCTAATTTAATCTTCTGTTTCTGAATCGTGCATACCTATGCAGGCTCAAGGCGACTTTCATAGAGAAGAGAGGGGAAGGGAGAGGGGGAGAGGGAGGGGGGATACTTAGGCAGGAATGTGGGAAGAGGAAAATCTGAGAGTTCAGATATCAAACAGGACGTTTTTCAGTTTTTTTCCAGAATGTGGTGTAACTGGGTTCCATTCTGGTCATTTCAGTGAGGTCATTCCAGGTTTTCACTCCTAGGAAGGTTAGCATGGAGTGGAAAACACGTTTATATTGGAGGTTCTTTGTTGAAGGGAGATTTAGTAGTATCCTGTTGAGGGTACTTTGAGAAGTAGACCATGCCTTTGAGAAGAGTTGGATGACAGGAGCCGCTAAGTTTCCATGAAGGATTTGGTAAATGATGCATGATGTTTTAAATTTTATTCGTGAAGGGATGGATAACCAGTGTAATTGCTTGATGAAGGCTGAGACCAAGTCATATTTTTTCAGGTTGAAAATGAGTCTTACAGCTGTGTTTTGAATGAGTTGCATTTTATGGACCAGTGTGGAGTTAATTCCCATGTAGGCAGAGTTACAGTAGTCCAGCTGTGGTAGAATCATCGACTGTACAATCAGAGCGAAGTGATGCTGATGGAAGTATGGTCTGATGAGTCTTAGTTGCCTCATGGTGAAGAGGTTTTTTTTTTTTTTTTTCCGAATATTGGAGATTTGAGCTGCCATGGTTAGTGTGGAGTCAAGAATGCAGATTTTATCGATAGCAAGGGTGTTGCCCGATTGAAGATGCTTGTCGGTGCTGTCTGTTGGGCTTTGGTTTTAGCTGGGTTTAGCTTTAGCTTGTTGACTGTTGCCCAGTTTTGGATTCTTTCACTGTTGGTTGAGACTTTGTTGGTAACATCCTATTGGTTGTTGGAATGAGGAGTAGAATGTCATCTTCGTAGGACATTATGCTTTCATCATCAAATATGATGTTTCCGAGAGAATTCATGAAAAGATTAAACAGGATGGGGGAGAGTGGAGAGCCTTGTGGCACCCCACAGAAGGCCTTCCAGGGGTTAGAGATCTCTCTGTTCTTTTTGACGATGTATTCTCTGTTTTGAAGGAAGTCGGAGAATCATTTTAGCACTGTTCCAGTTATACCGATTTCAGACACTTTTGTCAGCAGGAGGTGAAGATCTATGGAGTCAAAGGCAGCTGAAATGCCAAATTGCAGGAGTATTGCCTGACATCCCGTACTGAGTAGTTGTTTGTTTTTTGTGATTAGAGTGATGATGAGAAGCTCTGTGCTGTGTTGTTGTCGGAATCCAAATTGTGACTGATGGAGACATGAATGTTGTTCAATGTAAGTTGCAAGTTGTTTACTTACATGGGTCTCGATGATTTTTGTTAGAATAGGAATGTAGTTGGAGGCCATGGAGAGATCTGCCTTTGGGGTTTTTGGTATGGGAGTGAGAGCTATTTTTCCCATTGTTTCCGGTAATTGACCTTAGTTTAGAAAAGTATTGAGAAGATTGGTGATCCAAGTGATTATTTGTTCGGGTGCGGTTGCGAGGAGGTAGGAGGGGCAGTTGTCTAGGGGACTGCGGCATGTTTCAGAGATGGTCAGGTTGGAGAATGAGGTCCAGATTTGGTCTGCTTTCGTGGGTTTTCTGGGGTGCCTAGGAGTATCAAGAGCATGAGGATCCGTGATGGTCGCTTTGGCTACTTCGGATTGAACTGTCTTGATTTTATTTAGAAAGAAGTCTGCTAGTTCTTGTGCTATGATTTTGTTGAGGTGTCCGTGGAGTCTTGATTCGGAGGGGTAGTAAGCTGTCGCACCAGAAGGAATAGATTTTTTTGTGTCTAACGTTTTAGTACCTAATTCCGCTCTTTCTCCATTTCCTTTCCAGCCGTCTGCATAGTTGTTTGTCAGTTCTCAGTGATTTGGTGAACCAGGGGGTTGTTTGATTTAAATTCTTTATTTTCATTTTATAGTATTGACATAGTATTAGTCAAAACAAAGAAAATAATACAACACCAGTTCAAACTTTAAAATGAGACAATAATCAATAGAGAAAATATACATTAGAAATACAAAAAACAAAGCAAAAATTTTTTTCTTTTCTCATAAGGCAAAACATTAGACCCAAATATAAATTTTTTACTGGCTTGTATCATTAGACCTCAATTAAGTGGGGAGAAAGCTATACAATAGCTGAAACCTTTATCAAATAATACAAAGAAAATAAAAGATGGTAGCAAGGGAGAACAAAAACCTTATAATTGAGCTAAATTGAGACTGAAATTCTCTCAAGAATTCTAAATTTGCTCTTTAGCAGAAATAAATTTTGTCAACTGCTAAGGTTCAAAGAAAATAAATCTTTTCCCTTGATAGGTCATTACACATTTACAGGGGAATCTGAGTACAAAAGTCGCACCTAACTGCAGAACCCTAGGTCTCAAAATAAGAAATTGTTTTCTTCTCTTTTGGGTCATTCGTGACACGTCTGGATACATTCTCACTATTTTAGTCATAAATGGTGCATCTTTAAACTTAAAAAACAATTTAAGCATCCATTCCCTGTCAGCATCGATAGCAAATTTTACAAGTAGCGTAGCAGTTGTCGGTATCTCTTCACCTGACCTCTCAAGGAAATTTGTCAAATCCAAACTATCAGCAGACAAATTCTGCTGGTTTGGTTTTTGAGCAGATACTCTGGTTGGTAAATAATATATTTTAGTGAGAGGCGGATAGGAGGTTTCGGGAACTTTCAAAACTTCTTTCAAATACTTTTTAAATGTATCCTGCGCTGAAATAAGTGGTAATTTTGGAAAGTTGATAATCCGAAGATTACTTCTTTTAGTCATATTTTCCAACATTTCCACCTTAAAATTAAGGTTTCCACTATCTCTTACCCAGACCGAAGCCTGGGACTCCACTGTTTTTATTCTAGTTTCATGTCCATCCACTTTATTTTCAACGCTGGATATCCTATTTTTCATTTCCAAATTTTCAGACACAACAGAGGTATAACGTGTAGTAAGTTGCTGCATTTGGGTTCCCAAAGAGATTTGCAAACTAGATATTGCTTCCCAAATTGTCTCCATATTGAAAACCTTGGGCCTCTGCATTGGTATCAGTTCAGCACCCAGATCCTCTGATGAAAAAGTACCTGGAACTTCAGCAGGCGATGAAGTCAGTGTCAGGAAATCCTGAGGCAATTTCTGTTCCAACTCCTCCGAATGCTCTGATAGTTGATTTGGCTTCACCACTCCTCCTGCTGGGCCGACTCCCGATCTCAGCAGGTCAGGAGAGGGAACACCTGGGGACATTCTCTCCACCATCGACTGGTTAAACGCCCCCGAACAACTCGGAGGACTTCGCTCTTCCATCGACTGGTCAAACGCCCCCAGGCGACTCGGAGGACTTCGCTCTTCCGGGGTTATTGATGTTGCCTCGAGGGAGAGCTGCAACGCTTCAGCCGGCGTGTCTCTCCCAGCCGAGAAAGCCTCCGGCTGTGTTAGCGTCCCTCGCTGAAGAAAAGCATCCATCGGGCCCGATGCTGCTGGCAAGGATTCATTGGGGAAAACCCGAAGTTTGGATTTTCGTTTCACCATACCAAAGGTAAAAGCAGCCCGGGAACTTCCGTGGCGTCTTAACTCCAGCTACCCGCGGCCATCTTCCTTAAGCCACTCCCTCTTCAGGGGGATGTTTGATAATGATTTGTTTTACCGGGGTGGAGGAGGGTGAGGTGTTGGTTATGGTACGATTCCAGCTTCCTAGCGTAGATGTGGTGCAGTTAGAAGGGGAGATTAGGGAGTTCGTTACTGTGTTCCAGAAGAGGTTTGGTTGTGTCCTTCCTCGCACTAATTTCTCTTCCTTTGTGGTTTTGTCACTCCAGCTCTCTGTTGAGAGGTTTAGGTGAAAGTTTAGGAGGTAGTGGTCGGTCCATGGTACTGGGGTCCATTTGATGCCAGTAGTGAGATTAGTGGGAGTGGTTGCAAATATGTCTAGGGTGCGTCCTTTTTCGTGTGTGGGACCCGAGGGCATGACGGTGATTTTGCAGTCTTTAAATAGCGTTTTGAGTGTATGGACATCTTTGTTTTCAGTGGATTCAAGAGGGAAGTTGATATCTCTGAGTATAAGCAGTTTGGTATATTGGCATGCCAGGTTAGTTATTAGTTCTGTCATTTTGAGGATGGAGCTTGATTGAGAGTTGGGGGGTCTATAGATCAGAAGAATTCCAATGTTGCTGAGCATGGAGTTGGGATTGTCTTCAAGTTTGCAAACAATATATTCCAGATCTGGGTGGGTAGCCAAGTCTAATTTGGTGATGGTGTATGAGTTTTTATATATTATTGCTAGGTCGCCACCTCGCTTATGCTTTCTGGGGAATTGAAGTATGTTGTACCCTTGTGGGCAGCGGTGTGGGAGTTCTGAGCCATCAGGTTCTTTTAGCCATGTTTCCACGATGAAGAATAGAGCCAGATCATTGGTTGTGATTAGATCATTTAGAAGGAATAATTTATTCACCACCGATCTTGCATTGATGTACATGCATGGGATAGGGGTGAAGGTTTTTCTATTCTTTTTCGGTTCTGATTCTTGCTTTATGGGTTGCAGATTGCTGTAGGGTTTGGGGGGGAGGTTGTTTTTGTTGTCTTTTGTTGATGTTTTTGTTCGAGAGTATTGGGCTAGAGTTTTGGTAGTTTCATGGTATGTCTTGGGAACGTTTGGAGGATTTAGGGGTCTTGATTTCTGTTG
Source organism: Geotrypetes seraphini (assembly GCF_902459505.1). Taxonomy (NCBI): domain Eukaryota; kingdom Metazoa; phylum Chordata; class Amphibia; order Gymnophiona; family Dermophiidae; genus Geotrypetes; species Geotrypetes seraphini. The sequence continues at coordinate 179,895,660 of NC_047084.1, read as the reverse complement.
CTTGGTGTGCCATCTGCAGGAGCAAACTGCTGTTTTCCATAATGGACCAGAGTTCCCAAGATACCTAGCCACTAGAGGGAGACGTTTTGGCAGTTTTGAGTTTGAATTTGCATTCTTAAGCATTGTGGAATTTGGAGTTCCTGGTTCTACTCATTGAAATCAGTGCTGCAGATCCCATAGTGCATCAGGACTAAGGAACTTGGCAATTTTGCAGGATCCTCTTGGAGACTGATAAGCTCTCTGTCCCAGGTGCATGTGTGACATCATCTATAAGAGCAGGCTAATTTGCATTTTCCATACCAATGTGTCGAGGACCGTCCTGCAAAGTGATAAGCCCATGCCCCAGTGTAGCAGCAACCTTTCATGTGTCTTGAGTGTTGGCCTCATTGATTTGTACAATTGTTCCTTTTGGTGTCCTAACTCACTCAGTTTTGCTGCTTTTCAGGATAGGTTTCCTTGACACTACTGCTTTCAAGGAACCTATTCCTGTTGTTTTTGGACAAGGTCACTGTGGTATTAATTCACTTTGGAAACATCATCAGGACTCTGTCACATCACGGGCTCATAGTCATATCCTCTGTATTCTAGTGTAAATAATTATGCAGATGTTAACATTGTATCAAAAATGTTAAGATCTCTGAAGTATCTTTATCTTGATGCCCGTTCAATTAATACCAATAGCTGTCTTATCATTCCCTCTGTAATGCCCCCAACTGAGCACTATATATAGATGTGCCTTCCTATCCATTTTGTCTATCTTGACTACATTATAAGCTCTTTTGAGCAGGGACTGTCTCTCTTCTATGTTTTGATGGTCAGCGCTGCGTATGTCTAGTAGCGCTAAAGAAATGGTTAGTTTTAATGTAGAATGTTAACATCTGAGCT